>NC_139706.1:27280642-27802026 GCF_964188405.1 Protomyctophum parallelum
TTTAGGCTGCGAGAGCCCTCTTACGGCGATCGATAGATCAAGCTGCTGTCACGCAGTTAGCACCTGGGGGCTGCTGGGCGGCTCTGGGGAGGGGAGGGGACCAGATCAGAGGCACAAGGTGGTTGGAGACCATCACTGGTCTCTGCCATGAGCACACTCTATTGGCCTCTATGTCCCCTCTTCACTACCACTGATCATTAGAATGAATCACCTTATGCCTGACTTATACAGTACTTGGCTGTGCGGTGTTACAGAAAACAGCAGCTCTACAAGCGCACAACGCGTCGCATTGTGACGCTTAAAATGCGTCACGATAACCTAGGCGTGTCACGAAGATAGGTTGAAACGTGGTGAACAAAATATCTTTGTTATATATTTTTTACTTAAGGTGGACCAAAGGCTGGCATTTCTATCAATTTCCTTTGGGTTACTTTATGTACAGGCTCTGACATAAAGTTAAGTAACCTGTCCTCTTGTCAGCATACTGTATATAAGGGTATACTTTAGTTTATACTGTATGTTTTGTGTAAAGCACTTTGAATTGCTATACAAACTGAGTTGTCTCCTAAGTATTTTATGAAAATTCCAAATTCACAGATATTGCCAAGATAATTGGAACACAAAAGGACAGGGGAGTGGAATTAATGATGAGAATAATAAATTACCCAGAGCACTCTGGAGGATACAAATGTAAATGTTAGAATTGGCACAAATGTTACCATATGGTTTAATACATTGGGATTCATTAGTTATCTACAGGAGCAGCTAGTCAGACTACGTAATACTGTCTTCTTTAATCGTAATCTGGTTTCTTATTCTAGATTTTCTTATCATGATCAATTTAATTAAAGGCTGTGATTTCATAGAGAACTGGTTGGTGTCCAACAGCAGGTCTTTTTAGGTCTTTAATTAGAGCAGTTATTTTTGATTAAACCAGCATATAGCATCATTCCACTTCTTGCAACAGACAACCATTCTCTTAACAATGCATAATAAACAGATTATTGATTGGTTGGAACAGCAGACTTCATGAAAGGCTCTCTCTTAAGCACATGGACCCAGCTACAATACTATGGCACAAGTTCAATATGCTCCAATGACCTGATATCAGGCAACACTTCTCCCTCCTGCAAGAGAAGGGCCCCAATACAAATCAATAAGTAGTCAGTGAAAGACGACTGCAGTATGAGAAAGCATTGTCTCCTGGATGGCTGTTTGAAACACAGCGTTTTAGATAGTTGAATACTATTCTCTAGCCTGCAGGAGGACTGGGGATTGAGACCCTTGGGATCCATTCATTGGGGCGCCCAGCCAGAATCTGCTGGGAGGGCTTATCTTCAAAGGTAAGTTGATCCATAGGTCAGGTTTTGCTCACCCATATAGCCCTGGCAGCCTGTGTCAAATGTCCATCAGGACTTTCATCTGTCCGTGTTGCTCTACCCCCTCCCACCTGTGATAGATCCATGTTTGACAGGCCACCACCTCCCTGTGGCACGGTCTGACAGGAGCTCAATGTCCAACTCACTTGTCTACTGACAACGTTCAATGCAACTCAGAAGACCCCTTGGGCTAATATATCTCAAATTCATCCCAATCCCACAGTTCCAGGCTCTGCATGGAGGTTCTGAACATAATCACACCAATTTCCATGTCAGGAGGAAACAGGACTGCAAAAGATTACCGTTCGTGTCAACCTATCGAGCCTGCTCATTCAGACATTCAAAAAGAGGACAATGTGGCACAAATTCAACACTTGCATTGTGTGTAATTACGGAACTAATCTATTGAATATTGAAATTGTTTTCAGTTCTTCTCCAGCTGTAATCAATTTGAAAGCAAACGCTACAGCAATTTCCTTTTGTGAATGAGCAACACAAGTTGTTATTTAAAATATTGACATTATTAAATGTTGGCTGGAAATTGCAACGTGAAATCATTACGTCTAATGTTTTATTATGCTCAAATAAAGCCAGTCATTCCATTTAGGCAGAGGACCAAAACCTCTGTTTACAGCTAGAATAATGGAGGACCAAAACCTCTGTTTACAGCTAGAATAATGGAGCGATGGAGTATGAATCAAGCTTAAGCAAGACAATAGGGAGTGTGGTACTCACATGCTACTTCCAAGGATGCATTGCGGCTGACGGCTTCGCCCAGGTAGTTGCGGGCCACGCAGATGTAGGCACCCTCGTCCGGCTTGCTTCGGCGTCCGTGAACAATGCGCAGGAAGAAAAGGGAGCCGCTGGGAAGCAGCATGCGGTGCGTACGAGGGTCATCTTTGTCCGTTTCCACGCGCTCTCCGTCCTTGTACCACTCTACCGTAGGGGTGGGTCGACCCTCCGCCTTGCAGTTGAGCGTGGCGGGCTCCCCTTTGGACACGATCAGGTCAGAGGGGTGCTCCACAATCCGGGGTGGGGAGTCCTCCTGGCGCAGACGAGATCCTGGAAAGAGAATAGAGAGATGGAATAGGTAAGGGAAAGCGATGCTTACAGTTGTAAACACACCATTTAATTGTTTTTCCAATCACACAAGCAGTTTTAATTAAATCACTTTAAATGCTGATAAACAATCCAGAAAGAAGAACTGAAAAATTTCAATTAAATAGTGCAACTGATAGTTGGGGTTATTTGTGCGACTTTGGGCCATCATCATCATGCGAATGGAGGCCACAGGCTAGCCTCTCAACCACTAGTTCAACGGAGTCAAAGAGCAACCATCTGCTCTTCTCAACAACACTACATGCAAGGGCTCGTGGGTAATTGGACCCAAGGGGGAAGAGTATATGAAGGCGTGGAGAAAGCTTACATTTTAACTACACACAACAAACACACATGTTCACGTTCATTTATATGCACATAATGGTATATACGCTGCTGCATGCCCTCAACACACACGCACGCACGCACACACACACACACACACACACACACACACACACACACACACACACACACACACACACACACACACACACACACACACACACACACACACACACACACACACACACACACACACACACCCCCCCCCCCTAGATATTAGGGGCTCCAATGTCGGAGCAGTGTGTGTCTGCGTGTGATGTGAATTGTTCATGCAGCGAACCAGACTGTGGTAAAACGTTAATCCCCCTGGGGCTGACAACATAGGTCAGCTCCTTTCTTCTGGGGCTCACAGTGGGCCAGTTCTGGGAGTCTGGCCGCTATGATAATGCTGCCCCAGTCAGAGGGCTCTGTGTGTCTGTGACCAAGTCTTAACCCTGGAGATAAGACACCACCACAGGCCACACACATTTACATCGCCAAGGCCCCTGGGATGCAGGCAGCACACAGGCAGGAGTTTGATCCTCCACCAAACTGTCAAACACAGTTACACAGTTACGCGTCGGGCAAAATCATGGGCTCTTTTCCTCATCCTTTTTTAACCACATTGATTCAATGCTCTATCAAATAGCTCTGACACAGCTGCCAGCCGGCGGCCACATATCCACGGCTGAATTCAAATGTGAGGCTCAACGGGTAGTTACTTTTGACCAAGCAATGAAATAGTGCCTCCGGTTCTAATCAAATTATGATAAAGCACATCTCAGCACAGGTCTCTGCCGCAAACTTTGGAAGGCAGCCTTAGACAATTGGAATGGGATATGGAAGTTCAGATTTTTGTTCTTGGTGTAGATAAGAAATAAAGTAACTCCACACAATGTTGTCGGTCTGTGGCCCCGTCCTACTGCTCCCGCTCAACATCCCCCAATGACAGCCCATTACGTGCAGTGACAAATATCATCCTTCCACCCGTTGGGTAGGACTACTGGTTGACAATGTCGATAAAGTCATTTGAAGCATTTCTTTCCGTTGGAAGAGTGAGACAACAGACATACAAAACTTTACAAACAGATTGTAGTTTTAAAATGTTTTAAATGCGTCCTTCCCAAGGGCAGCTGCAGCAGGGTAACAAACAGGGTGATATGTTACTGTATAGAAGTGCATCATCCCACATAACCCTTTGTGCCTACGTAAGGGATAACTGTTTGTTTGGCTGGGTGTGCACGTTCCACTCGCTCATACAGTACTTCAGTCCCCAGAGGAAGCCCCCTACTTCCACCGCACACTGTAGTTCATAAGGCAAAAGGACAAGCTTGGGGAGAAAAGTACTCATCAGCACAAAATATACTTCAAAGGCCCCTGAGTGTGGTGTGAGGAGTGCGCGCGCGCGCGAGTGTGCGTGTCCTTTCGACCACTCTCCGCCTTAGGGGTCAACCATCAGACAGTGGCATATTGAACCCTGAACAGGCTGGTAGTCTGTTCTCTCCTCTTCCCTAATTTGGGCTAATTCCCTCCATTTCCCTGTCATTGATTAGTGATCAGGCCTAGTGTCTTTCTCTAAGTGGGGCCACAGACGGGGAGCTTGTAGCAAAGTGGGTGGGGGGACCACAGCGTAGGCTCCCTGGGAATATAACCCAATGATCTAATCTCTGTGGCTTTGTGTGCTTCACTATATAGATCATGTATTGGCCGCGGAACTCAAAATCTATGTTGCCAGCATTTACTCTTTAATCGTACATGTACCTCCTACCTCTCCTCTTTCTCTAATCTTTTCTTTCACTGGCAGTGCAAGATAATAGCAACTGGCCAGCTCCTAGCCTGCAGCTAGGGCCAATAGTCAGTTTGTATGCTGGCGGGACGTGACTTAATGAATGAAGAACTAATTAACATTGTGACATTGATAAATGGGGAGTGAGATAAAGGACGGACTTGGAAAGCGCTGTCGCCCTCAGATGGAGTGTCAAATGTGCATTTACTCTTATCTCATTGAAGCATCTGCTATACCCGTAATCCAGTGGCCCCATGGTACCTTTCCTTCCAGGCCAAATCGTATGCACTGCTCCAAACTGTGGCGAGTCCATTCGATTTATATCACTCTAATTTCTTTTAATCCAATTTGTATTCCAATCTACTGCCTTCTAATCACTTAAACCGTGACTCTCCATCTGCTCTCCCCTTTCCTGTGGAAATGAACACAGCAGATGCCTCTACGATTGTCCTTTCACTCTTGCCAGAGGAAGGCTACTGAGATGGGCAGCTTCTGCCAGAGGGCCAGACATGACTGGTCAGTGTCCTCCTGGTCATGTAGGACTATAGTGAAATCAAAGCCATATGTTGAATATCTTTTTACTAAAGAATGCATCAATGTCAATGCAAATGAATAACCTCTACGAACAATACGTTCTCCCATCTGATCTCTCGCCCACCCACCCACCCAGTTAGGTGTCTGTGCACTTGCTCACTAGTTGTGTACATGCGTGTTTTCTTCTGTGCCATTTCACCAGTTCCTGGTTGTGCTGCAGATGTGCACGGCCAAAAGAAGATCAGAAAAAAACCCACTAAGGCATCACCCCATCACCCAACCATCAGGATGTGCTCCATTTTCAGCTACCAATTGGGCCCCCTTTCTCCCTCCCTTGATGTTAAATGGGCTTTCTGTTGTTCTCTTAATGCGATCACTGGTGATGTGCAATCAAGTGCTCTCTGAGTTGAGGCGAGTGCACTTCACTGGGTCTCAGGACACACACACGCTCCAATCAAACTGCTGTGTTTCACTCCGTCTGCAATAACACACCATTACTTTTCAGCACTGCTGTGCAGCTGTCCACTCCCGGTGGAAGACAGGAACCAGGGATCAAACAAATAAGCACACAGAAAGAGCGGGCAAAAACCAGAGAGCCGTTACTGAACCAGAGGCTGCATCTTAGACTGACCTCATCAACGCTGTGATGCAGTTTCACTTTCACAATATCACTGGTGATGAAATACACAGTGGCACTCCTCAATATAGTATACAGTATGTTTTACAGTACACTATCCTGTGTGTGTAAAGCGATTGTGTTTGTAGTTGTAATTTTGTATCCTTTAAAAATGCACATTGATAAAGGATTTTTATGTCTGTAATACGTTTAATTAAAATATAATAGGAGTGGACAAATATGATTGCTTTATTCAAATGATTTTATTATTATTATTATTATTATTGGAAGTCAATTAACAACCCAACAATGACAAATGTTGTCCAAAAACCTTCAAATGGTACTGCATTATAAAAACTAAATTAACATTACTAAGTAAGTAATGACACAATGTAGTGTACTGTCCATCTTTATGCTTATAAAAGGTTCACTAAAACATCAATAAAAACTAAACTAATTGGGGTGGACCTCAAACAGGATTATACAAAGAAAGGAAAAGGCTAGAATATTGTAGCCTCCCTGTTATACTCATAAGATGCATGCATGCATGTGTTAAAACTGTTGCCTCATTTAACTGGGTGGGGACACCATAGACCCCCCTCAAGGAACGACATAAACCTAGACTTAAACAGAGCCCTCTGTCCCTCAGCCTGCTAAAAACAAAACAGTGAATCAGTACCGTATCTACCATAGCAGTGACCACACAAGTCGAAGGCCTCTTTCTATTAACTTTATCACATATTTATTCATGTGTGCAACAGAAGGTCAGACCTTTGATGATCTTTTTGTAATTATTTTTATTAGCTCCCAGGAGAAATTCTAGCCCACCAACCAAATCAATAGCCTACACCAGTTTCAGCCGGAGCATAAAAGGAAGGGCTCCCCAAAGAGATATCAGTTATTCTGCCAAAAGACATGTGCGCGTGCTGATCACACGTAACCAATGGTAACCTCGGACCCAACCAGGCGAGGGTTCCTGTCACAGAAGCTCCATAAAACATTAAACTGGAAACCCCAAGATGCAGACCAACATTAAGCGTTAGGCTACACTGTGATATGCGCTCTAAAATTGAGGAGAGAAGACAGAATGCAGTAAAACTAAGTACACAGTGCCAAGTAGCAGGGTGAATATAAATTTATCTAAAATATAATACATTTCTGTGAGATGGAACGATTATTCGCTCATTCAGCTGTTTTGAAACATGTCTCCCTGCACTCTCTGTTTCGTCTGGCATTCTCTATTCCAGTGGTTCTCAAAGATCTTCATATGAAAGAACACCATACATACAAGATATGTGTTGTTAAAAAAATATATCTAATTTAATATATCAATTAAAAATGTGTCCAGAATGTTTGAAAAAAGCAGATCTACAAGCTCTCAACATGTCGTAGCGACACATTGTGAGCTTGTAGATCAAATATTTTTAAATAACCGACGTAGTGGTTGAACTAATGTTGATGACGTTGTATAACACATTTTTCTGTGGACCCCGTGGAACCCCCACAAGGACCCCTGGAGGTCCCCGTACCCCACTCTGAGAACCACTGCTCTATCCAGTACTGAATACTGATCCATCCATCTCCCTCTCTCCCCATGACCCAATATCTATCTCCGTCTCTTCACTTGCTCCCTGTCCAGTTATGTCCCGTCTAAGCTGAGTGCAAGGGGGGGGGGGGGGGGGGGGGGGACAAGGGTCATATCCGTCATGTCATCAAATGGGAAATGGGAGAGAGTGGCAGGGGGGAAACTGAGGGTGGTGATAGGAGGATGTTACTGGCCCTGCTCACGTCTCTGCGCTGCCTGGCTGGCTCGCCATGACACTCGCACACGCGGCTCGCTCGGCACCCAAGATTCATCTTCTTTACAGCGGGCTGTCAGTGGCGTCACAGCACAGCAGCTCCAACATACCTCTGCAATGTGCAGGGCACACACACGCACGCGCACACACATACACGCACCATCTTTGAGGTGTCACCAAAGACAACCTGCTGTCTGCTGGAATCCAGCCTGGTCCCACAGCATAAGGCCAGCTGATGAATCCAGCCTGGTCCCACAGCATATGGCCAGCTGATGCAGAATGGAATACTAGTAGTGTAGTGTATACAGACAGGGATGCATTCTCATATAACAGAGAGAGAGAGAGACAGAGAATGAGAGAGCGATAGAGCGCACAGGTGCAGAGCAGATTCCAACTTCATCCTCAGACATAGCAAAGGTTCTGCCTTACAGATGGATAGCGAGCCAGCGAGCTCCCATGCTGTGCTCAGTTCCACCTCAGCGCTCTGCTCACTGCACCCCCACCCCCGTCTCACCGCTAAGATCTATACACTGAAAGCAAACACAAGACCGCCTGGGTAACTCTAGGAGCTGCTCCGAAACCTTTCACTGCAGCCATGCTTGCTTCCAACAATTATCAGATTGAATTCCACTCTGTGAGAATATTTCAGGCTGGCCTGGTGCGGCGGCATGTCTTATTGACTTTGTGTATTTTTCCCCTCTACCCTCGTGCAGTTAGAGCATATAAATAGATAACTGTGGGAAACGGCGTATCAGATTCTGTCGCAAGAGGGCTGATTCACATACCTTTAATTTCAAGCAGTGCCCCCCTCAGTTCTTTTTTCACCTCATTCTCCCTATGAGCATCTATCAACAGCAAGCGATGCCATCTATGTTCCAGGAGATGTCCTGTCAAAGCAGAACTGCCAACTTGAAACAAGATAATAAAAGGAGGCTTTGGGGTCTCTATACGGCTAAGTAGAGGTGTGTCGATAAGGACACTTTGGGTCCAATTAGTGTAAGGTAGTGGTTCCCAAAAGTTGTGGCGAGGCACACTAGTGTGCCCTGTGCCGTGAGACAAGTCCACAAGTCCACAAAGTACAGTTAGACCTATATCAGTACTTTTGTGTGCACTCATTTTCCAAATGCAAATTCTGTAACCTACACATAGCCTATATAGTTTAAACACTTTCAACCTGGTGTCACAATTTTGGGCATGGCATCGGCAAAAAAATTAAAGTATATATTTTTCTTATTAAATATAAATGATATTCCAATATTCTTCTAAAATAGCAACTCTGCAAGGTCACAATAGGCTGCGATTCATTGTGAGCTTGTAAGATTGGATATTTTCGCTAGAAATACAGGCTCCTAATGAGATTTTGGTGTGTAAGAAATCCAGCTCTGTCTTTCTGCTAACCTCACGTCACCAGGCTTTCCACCTCGGAGGAAAGCCATCAGGCAGGAACCATCATCTGGAACTTCCTTTCCCTCAAACCGGAATAATAACAATAAAAGCTCTCGTAGCCTGCGGCTTTTATTGAGAAAAATCGGTTTGAGGGAAAAGGATTGATGGTTCCTGCCTGATGACTACAACATGATGTAGCGATATCATCTGCTCCCGACCGGATCATGAACCCGAGAAGGAATGCTGCCTGGGCTACTCTCTGCAGGACTGTCAGACTACTGGCGGGGACACTGAACTGTGTGATGCAGATCAAATGATTTCCAATGCCCAGGACTCCAGCTTGCAGCTCACTCTCTATGCCCATCTTGGACAGCCTTCAGAGCAACCTGTGCTTAGTCATGTCTGCCTGCCTCTGCATTCTACTATCATCTGAAACATATGAGTCAGAGTATAAAAATATAATGGTCCATTGACCATTGTTACAATCTCAATGTTAAATTAACAGTGGGTTTTGCTGTGTATTGATGGTGATGGCCTCCGTTACATTTTTTTGGCTTGTAAATAAATATAAACTGTGTGTGGGTGGGTGTGTGTGTACACGCACAGTATATAACACTAAACTGAGAATATAAAAAGTGTCAAACTATCAGTTATGCAACAATGATGATACTATGGTGTATTCTATGCGTCCACCTCCAAGTGCATGACTCAGTTTGTGCATGTGCATATACTGTATGTAGAAGCAGTTACACTCAAAATTGTTTAGCCAATTCCTTAGTTGAAAGTGAGCGCTATTCGAAACAGCTCATACCAAGGGGAGGGGAGTGCGGGGGCCAATGAATTGAATGGCAACGATTGATTCTCCCTCAAGCATTGTAATCTCTTTACTCCACCTGCATTGCTGATCTGCCCCAGCAAATTGAATAGGGAGAAATAAATAACTGCTTTATTGCTTTGGAAATGAGGGGGAAGGAAGGGGAGGGAGGGGGAGGGAACAGAGGGGGGGTCTTCAGGTGTCCATGATACACGGTGTTGAAAGATGAGTAGATAATTTGAGGTGCACTGAGGGGCCTGACCTGTACTGAACACATTGCAATCTCCCCGCATGTCAAGTAGGGTAGTCAGCACCTTCAGCCAGCCCACAGTGGGCCACTGGCCCATGGACCAGCAGGAGAATGTGTGGAATAAGACACATCCAGTCCACATGCCATCTGTATCATTGACTGAGGTAGCAGAGAAAGCTAATCAAATGGCCCTTTCACCGTTTGTGTTTTCCTAAGTTGAAGCATATAGGGCCTCCGGATGAGATTTATTAAATTCCTATTCCATGGGACACTTCATCTGGTCTGGCTTAAGGTGAGAAGGTCAGGGGTGCCGGCAGTAAGTGGATGAAGAACTCGTTCAATTTACCCAGGGCCATATATTTGTTCTAACACAAAAGCAATAGGCCTTGATGGTCCTTAATGTTGCCTACAGCCACCACTCAAAAATGTCATAATTCACTAGCCGCATGTTACTTTTAGCCTCTATATGACTAATGTCTGTGGTAGTTCTGCAGAAACATCATCATAATCCAAGAAGTCGAGCTGCTGAGTTCAAACGTTCAGTGCTACGATTAAGGCATTCTTCCAATCTAATGGAATGGTTGTGACATTTGACTCATGCCCTCCCCTTCACTGAGACTTCTACAACAAAGACAGGCTCACCAGCAGCAAATGTATAAATCAACACACCAGCCAGGGACACAAACAATCTAAGATAATGTATGATAATGACAACACACATTAGGCCTATCTACTTTATCATAGGGCTGGGCAATATAGAAAAAAAATCAAATATTAAAATATGTTTGACCAAATAGCTCAATATCGATATCATGGTGATATTGTATTGTGACAATATCATTTTTTTCCCTTCTTGGATTAAATTCAGTAGACTAAAGGACTTCAAAATCCCAGATGATCTAGTCTCATATAGATAAGCATTTTGGTGTTACAATCATAGAGTATTAAAAGAATAGAGACTGAACCGGCGCGACAGCCCCGCCCCCTCGCTATTCATTTCAGTGAAGTTGCTCAGTGGCGTTTTGAAGCACCCGGAAGAACCGTCTACTTCTGCGTTTTTTCCGATTTGAACACCAAATTTGGTATCCAAAATGCGGAAGTGCAAACGGGCGCTCAATGTTAAACCCCAGCTGCACTGGGTTTCTTCGTCATAACTCCACAGGTCCGCCTGCAGTCCCCGCCGAGCGCCTCAACGTTGGAGAGCCTTACTGGGGGCTTAATGTAACCTCTGCAACATGTTGGAGCGCACATGCATGCATGGCGGATGGCGCAAACGGCGCACGCACACACAAATTGAATAATATCATTATCCCACGATCTTCAATAATACTAATAAGTTGCCTGCGTACTATAGTGTTGATTCCATGTGATTGCATTCCAGGGTGATTTAGAACAAGAGAACGGGGAGTGGTCCGTCACGGCTGGGTGATCCATGTACCTGGCTGGAGATGTAGATGGTGGAATGGGACGTTTATTCACACACACCAGCACTCTGCACTGCGTTACTGCCATGTGACGCCGCTGCTGTGTGTGACGGATATGCACTCCAGTGTCTTGGTCTGGGCTCTCCGTCTTCACATGTCACAGTGAGCGACAGCTCATGCATTTTCATCAGCAGGTCTGAACTTATCTTTAAGACACTGGTGAGACACTCAACTCGGCCACCACAGTCTCACAAACACTTCAAAACACGTTCTACAACCTTCTGCCTTAATGTCATTTGCATTCCATGATACGCTATACATACTTTCATAATTATTCATACAGTATATAGTCTGTATATGTGTGTGCTGCCTTCTACATAGTAGTTATTGTGACCGAAGGTTGCAGTTACCTATGAAACCTTGCGTTTTTTGTCACGTCATGTCACTCACAATCACGTGACATCATCAGGGATGATAGTAAATCAGGGATCATATCATAGTAAATGCAACCTGCTGTCGCAATTAAGCCCATATATGGAGATCTCTGATATTATTAAGCCCATTATGTTAACTATGGAATCTTGCGTTTTGTCACAAAAAGAATCCCCATACATTTGTCACTCAAAATCCCCATACATGGGGAAAGCCCCCATATATTGTGCCCATGTCTTGTGACATCACTATGACATCATCATCCCCATACATGGGGAAAGTGCCAAACCCTGTACATTCAAGACACTGCCCCCGCTGCCACCCAATATATGGAGCTGACCTGTACTGACATTCCATATGTTGATCTGACCTCATCACACCCTGTACACGCAAGACACGCTCCATATATGGCCAGTACAGAATTAATTCCATATGTTGATCTGACCTCATCACACCCTCTACACTCAAGACACGCTCCATAATCCATATGCACACGACCTCGCCCTCAGGCGTCTTACTGGTTTGTAAACCTGTGCCTCAACCTGAACATCCCATCCCTCTAGTCTAGATATATTTAGGTTGCCATGAGATACAGCCAACCAGAGGCAATTGGATGTGAGTAATTAGATGGGTAATGTTCCTTCCCTGTTTGTCACTGGATATACCCTGACTTTCTCCCCAGCTGGCATTATAGTCATCTTCTATGGGATGAGAACAACAACAGAGGAATCTATGTTTTTTTACAGAGTCATGCTGTGGGTTGCGATTGTTGCCGGGATGTGCCACTGATCAATAACAGGCTTATTCATCATCATCATCATTCATCATCTAATTATCTGTGAATTATATAAGAAAGTAATTATATGAACATTCCGAGGCTGTCCTAAGCTTATAATCGTGTGTTTTGGGGAAACAAGAACACTGAGAGAAAAGATCAAGGATTAGGAGCGTGTCTGTTGAGACCCAGCGGGGCAGGCACAGGTGTGTTTTCTGTAAGTACAGGTGTGTGAAACAGGTGAGGGCCCTGGCCTCCCTCTGCACCTTGCAGTCGTCCATGCTCAATAAATCATATCACCACATATCACCCCACCCCCGCCTCCTCTCCACAGGCCCGCTTACAGGAGCCTCACAGGTGTACCACAACTACACCTCTGTTTGAATTCCACCCCCATACACGTTATACAAAGTGCATGTGAACTTGAGAGAGAAATCAGGGGGCTACAGAAAATGAGAAATAATACGGACAAAGAGAGGAAAAACCCTCTGAAACGCGAAAATGCACGAAGAAATTAGAAAGGAACAGCTATCGTTCAGCTTAGGCCTGCTTTCCAATCTCACATTCTCCCAGTCTTTTGTTTCTCTAGGCAAAAGCATCCAGGCATTAGAGTCTGTGTAAATGTCAGGGGTATGCTTGGCTGACGCTTAGCGGAGCGATGGTAAAACAAGGAGAAGTGGTATTATCTCCCCTACGGTCTGTAATTCCTCGCAGCAGAGTCAGCCATGTGCAGTGTACGGTGCAGCTGACATTTTCTCGTGCCATTTCTGCTGCGTGGGAATATGGAAACGGTTTTAACCGATATTGTTGGAGAATCCTAAAGTGTCTGCTTCATCTGTCATTTCTGTGACCCTTGAAAATGCCATTTCGTGACCACGAGGGAGCTTGCAAACCTTCCACTGTGTGCTCTAAGCTGAAGTTGTGGAGTGATGTCTGTTGAAACGCGATCCACAGAGTAGCCAGGAAAGGCTGTTCAACTATCATAGGAGTTGACAGCCCCCCGTCACAAGTCAAACTGCAACATGTAAGCACGCAGTCACGCGCACACAGTGGGACTATGACCAGTAATCTGATGCTCTTTATGCACAGACTCTTTATTCTCATCCCATAGTTCTTCTCACCACCTGAATCCACCCGTCCTTGCTAGGCATACATTATTTATGTTAATCAAAGAGTTAAACAGTGTTCTTAAGTGTGGGATGAGGATGTGTGCGAGTGGCCTCAGTGACCGTGATGAGAGTGCAGGAGACAGTGCTTCCTGCAGATCCCAGATGAAGGCTCATCATTAAGGCAGGCCCATGCAGCAAATGAACCTCAATTATAATAACGCTGCCTAAACGCTGCCAACTCAAGCAGAACAATCACATTTGGGAGCGACGGGCAAGACATTACAATGGCTCTTACACAATGACCTCAGCCTGCCTCATCATTATATTTTAATCTGGGCTTACTTTCCATTACAGGCCAGTACTTTTAAGACCTTTCTCATTCAATCACGACCTCAGCATTAGCCACTTTCAACCTGTGTCTCTATTTTGGGCATGTAATATAGGCGATTTGTTTTTTATTCACAAAGTTACACACAAAAACACTTGCATTCCCTTGACTCGGCAGCAATGGCCATTGACCACAGTTCCAGAGGCGGATGGACAGTGTACTCTTAGCTGGGCCACAAGGGACTTCAGGTGCTCTCATAGACATACTGGAGTTGGGCCACATTTTACCACCTCTCAACGTGTCACTGTCACCCCAAATAAATGTGATGTCACCAGCCACAGGATCAGACACAAGTATGCAGGGGTTCCTCAAAATAGCACAGGGTCAAGAGTGCAGGTCCACTATGCTATGCATGTTCTATTCCAGCTTCAAAAACAGCATGAATGAACTAGGCTTTGAAGACAACTGGACAGGGAAAACGACAGCTGCTCACTAATAAATCCAAGGAAAATAAATACTCAATAAACCAGTTACAAATATTTTCATCTTAGAAATATTTTCATCTTATAGTCATATGAAAAAAATGTATATGAAATTATGAATTTATTTTTCTTAGCTCCTGTGTTATTCCCTCTACCTTCCTGTTCCTGCCCGCCTAGTCTCTTTCTACCATTCTGCAGCATCCATTTCATCTCACCTTTGTATTTGCACACACACACACACACAGACAGTGTGTGTGTGTGTGTGTGTGTGTGTGTGTGTGTGTGTGTGTGTGTGTGTGTGCGCACACAGAGAGAGAGAGAGAGAGAGAGTATTAATCACTGCACACTAAACAGTGACTGACGCCATTCACAAGGCTTGGCTTTGTTGTCCATGGTGCCCAGTGAATACAACTCCAGACCTTTTTTGTCTGCCTAAGTGGACTCTTAGCGGAAGCTCCTCCCACTCTAAGGACCCTCAGAAAGGCTGTTTGATAGGGAGTTCTGGTGGGGTGGAGAGCGAGGAAGAGGGGGAGGAAGGTGACAGGGAAATGATTGGGAGGAGAGATTCACTACTGCTCCCAGGGAGATGTGCTGCCCTCTTCCTCTGGTCGTCCAGCCATTCCATCGGCAAGTGCTTAGCAACCAGTGGGTTCAGCTCAACAGAGTGTGGGACAATGAAAAGAGGGTGACACAGAGAGAGATAAATAGAAGGAGAAATGGAGATTCAAATCTCTATAAAGACAACCAGGCTTGTTGGAGCAGGAGGTTGTGAGTGACGACAGCTAAAACATAGGCCAACCAAAGCAAAATCCCAGAAACCCCTGGTTTATACTTGGTTATGCACCAAAAATGTCATCACCATCATCATATATTTAACTCAAGACCAGGTTCACATGGATTCAGATTCAGAAATAGCCAGTATAAAATACATATTTATTCGTACAGACGTTTTGGCTCATCAGATTGCAATTTCAGCGTAGATGGGCGAGTTTAGTTATACTGCATATCTGATCTACAGGCTCACAATGTGTGACAATGTGATGCATTTTCAGCATGTAGATCAGTGTGCAACACTGGTGCACAGCACAACAAAGTATAAATCACCCTAGAATTGGGTACAAAAGAAATGTCTGACAGGCATAGGAGGCCTGCAATGTCCTGCCTTCAACAACAGTAAAAAGGAGAGGCATACATTTATTTAAGCTGTGCAAATAACACAAAGCAAATACAAGTGTGAGTCATTGCTTATGATAAAGCAAGTGTGGAAATAATGCCCCATTATGCAACCGTTTGGAAGAATTATTCTATTCATAAATGTTTGAAGTGTCCCATTTCCTCATTCCATTATTGTGATCCCTTGATTTCCTTCATTTTGTGTGTTTGTGTGTGTGTGTGTGTGTGTGTGTGTGTGTGTGTGTGTGTGTGTGTGTGTGTGTGTGTGTGGTGTCCCATGATTCAGATCTATGAATTTTAAAGGCTATATGTCTTCCCTCTTCCGTTCTGCCATCACCATCCACTGATGACAGATTGGACCAATCCCTATCAGAATTTCTGTCACCTAGGCTCTCCAATTTTGTTGATTTATGGCTTTTATGCAAGTCATCACATTTACTCTACAGTTTGAGGCTGTTTTAATTCCCCCATTAAACCAGCTCACTTGTAGGCGAATGATTACCAAGAAGCCTTGTAAAATCGTAAAAAAAAGTGCTGACTTAGCACTGCAAGTTATATTGGCTGACGAGGCCTGAATGTCCACTAGATACAGAAATTAAACGGTATCAATCTCATCTGCAGTCAACCCTCATTGTCATT
Organism: Protomyctophum parallelum; assembly: GCF_964188405.1. Lineage (NCBI taxonomy): Eukaryota > Metazoa > Chordata > Actinopteri > Myctophiformes > Myctophidae > Protomyctophum > Protomyctophum parallelum. The sequence goes on from NC_139706.1 coordinate 27,296,991, forward strand.
GCAGATTAATCAACCAAATGGGAGGTAATGAACGGGGCAGCGCCATGGCTTATTATAGACCTCTGTACCTCTGCACTAAACCGCGGCGAGTCGGTAAACTGGCGAGTTCTCCGGTATCCTCTACGTCGAAGCCGTTCCTAAAGGGGCTAGCGTAGATTCTCCACAGGTTTCGTTTCCAGTTGTTTTTTCTGTGCTTTAATAATCTATTAATCTAGTTGGGCTACCTCTAGCTGGTCTGATTAATTGAAGGGAAATAGATTGTTATTAATATGTAGGCCTATTATGTAATGAATTGCTCTTTAATAGCAATAATTATATAAATACAATAAAATTATAGTAAAATTATTATTATCCTACTACTATTAATGCAGTCTCAGGAATGATTTTATCTTGGCCAAATGGAGCTGTAGCCAGTTTTATAAAACTTTAAGAATTTAAATTGTCTAAATTCAGACATTATGAAAACAGGTTCACTACTTTGCCTCCAATTATTAAAAAATAGTAGACCATTTCATTATGTCAATTACAGTAAAAAATAAAAAAGGAAAAAAAAAGAAAAGTAAACACAGCATAGTGTGAATGCTGCACACATGCTGGGTTTTCAGTGGTTCACTAAACAGTGGTAAAATAGGCTTTCTAGTCGTCCTGATGCTGTTCCAGATCAAAGACTTATCATTCTAACCTATTCAAACCCTTTCACCTAGTAATATAGGTTTAAAGTTGCTGCAATATATAGGCTAAACTAAATCAAATATTTGAAAATTGTCTACAAAGAAATCCACATTCATTCAAGAAATTAGGTGCATGCAGGGCACTGCAGGCTGGCCTTGAAATTGAAAAGCACCAGTTGAACAAACAATTTGCGCAAGCGAGGAAGCAATCCCAACTTAATTACAAACCACCACATTAGGCTGCAGTTCTTCAGTCATCATGCAAACTACAGTAACTGAAAATGCAACGAACATTTGCGAAAATCGTCATGAATGTTTTCACAAAATAAAGCCTCGGGAGACAAACCAATTATCAACTGGCAGTGTTTGTATTGTGGACTGCACTGCACTAGACTCACTGCACAAGTAGCCTAGTTCAACAAAAATATAGCACATAATAGCAGATAGGAATAGGCTAGCCCGTGTCCTTTTTCTTGACCATGAGCAGAAGAGAAAGTTTCTAAACCAAACGAGTTACGGTAGACGATAGTCAACTTACCATCAACTTGAAAATACAGTAATCCACCGACAAGGATGAACGCTAGCGGACCCATACTGGCATATTAATCCACGGCTGTCGCGCAAATCCTTGATTTGACAGGGGAAAATATGTGCTGATGACAGACAAATCTATTCCTTCCTTCTGTTGTTGACAGTTAGATATAGGTCCTAGTTACTGACAAATGCCAGTTTCAATGTCAAATTTTAGAGGATCCATAATATTGTATGCTACCCAGATCGAGATAGACATCCACAAACCCTGAAACCAAATCAGTTCCTGGTGATCTTTAGTAGCCTATTAACCCCCGCTTGTCCCGGGAGTTAATTCGAAATCATATATTTTATTTCCAACGTGAGCTAAACTACAGAATAATTCGAAGTGAAGCACAAAACGAGTAAATTCAGTCACTGTCTGAAAAAGAAACATTTGCTTCCTTGCGCGTCTTCGGCTCCTTGAGACGTTTCTCCTGCACCTCTCAAATCTTCGCCGATACAGTCTCCACAGTTCATCCCGGCGTGGTGGTTCAGGCGTTCAGCGAAGTCAAAAAATCCAGAGATGCTCTTCTCAGAATTGTGTTTTTTATTACAAAGTGAACACGTTCCCAGAAACTCCAGGCGACTCTCCTGGGCTAAAGCACTGTAAATGCACAGTCAAGGAGACGCACTACAAGTCAGAGACATGATCCTCTCCCTGTTGGTTTTCACAGCACTGCCACTATGCGCCCATGTCTATCTGCGCTCCACTCCGCTCGGCTCAGCCGCAGCCCCGACTGACACGCATTGAGAAAACCAGGAGCGAGCGGAGAGCAGAGGATAGGAGTATATCGGACATGGCAAAGAAGTGGCTCTGGGCTGGGGACCTGGGGCAGTCTGAAACAGCCAAAGTTCTGAATAAGTAGCCTATAGCCTGGACTGAAACTTTGATTAGGCAAGACATTGTCCTGTTTTATTAGCTGCATGAAATGCATGGCATGTTATTATTATGCCATTCATGGAATCAATGCCACCATTGAATTCATTCCATGAATCAAAACATTTATCGCCTAGTAGTAGGCTAAGCAATGCATACATACACATGGATGGTTTGGACACTGCACAGTATACTGGCCTATGTAAATGCACATTCATGCAATCAACATGTCAGAAATCATATTTCTGAATTATTGATCTCTCAGGTATAGGAATCAATGGCGGATTGACAACTTGACAAGGCATTAGGCTTCGGAGGCAGAGAGCCAAGTGGCATTACTAACTGCACATGAATTGTATTGTATAATGACAATTGAGTCAATTGTATATGGCGTGCTCAAGTCTAACACACAAAAAAAAAAAAACCCCATCATGCAGGACATTGCGGGATTTTACCACCGACAAAATGTAAATGGTGTATTTTGCGTTTATATAGCGCCCTTATCCAAGGCGCTTTACAGAGATTGTGCATTACATTCACCCATTCACACACACCAATGCCGTAGGAAACCATGCACCAACCATCGGGAGCAATTAGGGGTTGAGAGTCTTGCTCAAGGACACTTTGACACTAACTCTGGGGGAGCCCGGGTTTGAACTGGGAACCTTGCGGTTCAGGGCTGGATCTACCATATATATATATATATATATATATATATAAAATAAATGGTGTCTAAAAAGATTAGTGTTTTATTGTTGGCGAGAAGGCAGCTGAAAAGTGCAATTATGTGTAAAGCATCAACAATGCGCTAGATTGGCTGTTGTTCAAGGTGGGTGGTCCCACTAGGCTGTGTGAGGTTAGGTGGAGAGGTGACCGTGATTCTGGTGTAATAAAAGACGTACGTCCGCCATCCAGCATTGCTTTGTTTTCATTCTGCATGCATAGCGCGTCAGGTGGCTCGACAAATAAAAACACTGAAATACACTGGCAAATTCTCTTCCCCATTTGCTTACTATGTGCACGGGTCAAATAAATATAATGTGTTTGTTACTGCCTGGCTGTCACTCTGGAGCAGGGTAGGCTACCGGGAATAGGCCAATATAACGGCATAAAACCGCCCCAAAACGGCCCAAAACAACCAAAATTGTGTGTGCGCGCATGATTTACGCGTGCATGTGAAGGGGGGCCCTTCAAGCTCCAGTGCCCAGGGGCCCTCAGAGGTGTTAATCCGGCCCTGTTGCGGTTGCCATCCGGTCACTCTACCCCTGAGCCACTGCCGCCAATCCAGGCTGCATCCCCGGTGACTGAACAGAACACGTACATTCTGGGCTCATTTGTGATGTTATGCTGTCGCGGTTACAATAACGCTTCTGAAGAGAAATAAAGTTTCGGTCCATCGCAGCACTTAAATAGTAATGGCGGAATTTGCTTCCTGAGCAGCTGCTGTGATTGGCCAGTATAGTGTAAGAGCCACTTCTACATAGACTTCTATTGAAAAGGGACAACCAGAAGTTTACGGAATGCATTGGGAGTCTATGCCCCCCCCCCCCCCCCCCTGCTATTCATTTTTAGTGGAAGTTGCTCAGTGGCGTTTTGAAGCACCCGGAAGACTGCCGCTTAAGCACGTGACTTCATGAACGAACGTCCGTCCACCTCCATGGAAGTGCTGCAATTCCACATTTCACCAGTATGTAGACGGCAGCTTCAACATTGGATAGCCTTACTGGGGGCTTGATAGAGACACCAGAGCGATAGCCCCCCCCCCCCCCCCCCGCTATTCATTTTGATGGAAGTTGCTCAGTGGCGTTTTGAAGCACCCGGAAGACTGCCGGAAGTACAATTATAACTCAAAAACTCAATAAAGACAAATCTGTTTTGAGGACAAACATTAGCACCCGTTTTCACATGTTGTCACTTCACACAGGTGTGATTTTTAGTCTTGACTCCTATACTAAATCTTTAAGTAGACTAAATAAAAATGAAATAAACTGAAAAAAGAGGAAATGCATGCGCGCGCGCGCACACACACACACACACACACACACACACACACACACACACACACACACACACACACACACACACACACACACACACACACACACACACACACACACACGATGATGCTCATTAATTAGGCATGTAGATGAAACACTTACAGGTTTAACATATTGACTGGTTGGAAGAAGCTAATAGGTTAAGACAAGTAAGTGTCCATTCTTGCACTGCCTCAGAATACTGGATGGTGAAGTGCTGTTCTGGTCCATACTTCTATCCAAAGCCTCCTGTTATACTGATGAGCTATGAGCTGTGAGCTCCCCCTACTGGTCACAGTCCCTGGTCAACTATATGCTACCTGAGTGCCAAGTGCAGAAAAAAGCAAGCTCTTCCCTGCTGCATACGTTTAAACCCTTAAACACCTAAAAGACTCTTGTCGTTAGAAATAACTTCACAATGACACTCTTTAAAAAAAAGAGTATTCTTACAGCTTTTGTAAGAAGTGATGTTTTCCATATAACAGGCATTTTCATTAGCCAATTTAGCCTACTACAGAGTCCCAGCAGGCTATAGCCCTAGAATTTATGTGATCATCATTCATATACTATCGTACATTTCTGATCACAGACATTCTAGGGCTAAGCAGGATAATGTGTTAATATATTACATAATCAGTTTTATGTTTTTAGTTTTTGTGTTTTTAAGATTTTCTTCTTTTTGGCTTTTGCCTTTATTGATAGGGTAAATAATTAGGCTCTACAGATAAAATATACCAAACCTAAATCTGCAAATTATAAGAATAATTTCAAATAAAGAGAACAAATCCAAACCAACACACAAAGGTCTAGGATTCAAATTTAACAAGTTGGTACAGATTACTGTTCCCTTTGAACCTGAGCAAACTGCACACGAGCAGCAACATGGCCTGTACAGATTGAATGTCCCCTTTTATATCTTTTACATCAAAGAAAACCATAGAAGAAAGATCAAAATCACACACAGTATTTGCCCTGAAGCCGTTTTAGAAAACCATACCCTCCCAATAAAAAAACAGCACCCAACACCATGACATGCCCTGCTTTGGGTGAGGGAACCACTTCTATTGCCTTTAGCTTCAAGTGCCTGTGTTTTTTCATCTTTGTTTGTTTGTCAAGCCACATGTTACAACTTGCCCTATAAAGTCCATACTGGCAACTGGCGACATGTTGTACGTTTGCTAGTTTGCTCCCATTGCCGGCTGTGCTGTCAGCTGGCCAGACACAGTGATTTGTCTTCATATTTTAATGTTTGTGAGCTGCATGCAAATGCTTGGCTTTCACACTGCCACCATTCTGTCCTAGATTCTACCAAAGGCACACTAACAAAACACACACACACACACACACACACACACACGCACACGCACACGCACACGCACACGCTCACACACACACAAACACACAGGCAAACAGGAATTTATTGTGTCATCAGTGTTTCTGAAGGATCACGGAGACCATAAGAAAAAAGGTCATTTCGTGAGAAGAGCATCACGCTCTTCAAACATAAATAATGAAGTATAATGGCTTAATTTAATTCATGCTCAGTCCAATGTTTCTTTTGAGGAGAAGTACCATTTTACCCTGGCATTCTAACCATCGTCTGAAAGTGGATTTATTTTAATTAAAAGGGAGGTGATGTTTACTCTGAGCCAGACATATAACATATAAATGAGATAGTGACGCAAAGGCAGGAATTGAGAGCTTATGGGAACTCTAATATGAGCTCATCCTTCATTCCAGTAAAAGATGGAGGAACACCTTTAAGACAACACTAATAATATCACTTGAGTTGACTATAAACTAGACTATTTTCAGGGTTGAAGATGTAGCTGAAAACCATTATAACTCTACAATGACAACCCCACTGCTCGCACATGCTGAAATGGATAGTTTGCTTTAACCTAAACAAATCATGCCCCGATTACTGTCAGCTTTTTGTGCAATTATGTGTCTTTAATTAAATAAAAACTGATAATCAATCAAACAATATCCCTAGACCATCTGCTCACCACTGGAGGGATACATCCATTCATTACGATGGTTGTTTGAATTGATTGATTCATGACTACATCTGGTCAAGTTGATTCTCAAAGTCCTCAGGCATTAGCCATGACATCAGCTTAAATGATAAAAGGATAGTTAATTTAACATTTACCAATTCAAGAGATTATACTGTAAAATCCTCAGTGTTCATTTATGCAGCTCTGAGAGTGTTCAAATGAAACCAAATGGACCTTACATTTTGTACACATTTTGAATTAAACTAACACTCAGCATTATACTGTGTATACCAACCAGTCTTTACCTAGAGGAACGGCACAGCCATAAAATAGTTTTGCATCATGAATCCCTCTTTCAACGACGGAGTCCTACACATACTAGGGTTGTCTCGATCGGATCAGGTGATTGCAAATCGGGCCGATCACGTCATTTTCAAATGATCGGAATCTGATCGGGAGCCAAAGAACGTGATCGGGACATCCCTAGTATCAATATTATATCCATATCATGATATTAGACTGGAAACTGTCTGTGATTTTGGATATTTTACTATTGTGATATGGCATAAACGTGTTCTATAAAATATAAATATCGGATCGGGAAAAATCGGCAGAGGCTCAAAATCAAATGATCGGAATCTGATTGGGAGCAAAAAAACGTGATTGGGACATCCCTAGTACATACCCATTCATTAAACTGTCATCTAATTATTGCTATTAATGATTAAGTATATATGTTATTTTATAATTAAGCAGTACAGTGGAGTGTGTGTGAGATATATGTGTATTTGTTTTGGGGGGAGTCTGCAAATCATAGGGGGTCTCCAAGTCGAGAGTGTGTTATCTCCGAAACAATCAGGAGTGTACAGCAACAGCAAACCACAGGGGGGCGGGGGTGTGGTTGGAGGACGTCCAATCTTGTGACAATGCATGCTGCATTCTAATTGCATATAACCAAGGGCACATTTCAAATGCAAGCCATGAAGCAAATGCGTACGATGAAAACAAAATAGTATTCAGGGAAAATCTGCTTGTCCTGCGAGTGCGACGGAGGAGATGGGGGGGTCGGCGCCTTTGGGGGGCAGAGAGAGGAAAGTGTTTTTAATTGTGTGCCAGGTCAGAGGTTCAGGTAGCAACATCACTCACGATCAGATCAGAGTGGTATTTGGGGAGCTCTTAGCTGGACATCTTTCATGGCTGAGTATCCTGTTACTGGGTTTTGGCCTCTATGTGGGGATGATTAGGAGCTGGAGGTATGGGTGTGTAGAGGGGGGAGTGGGGGTTTTGGGGTGTGGGGTGTGGAGGGGTGATTAATGTAGATGTCAGTAGCTTCCCTCCCCTCCTCTGCCCCCCCCCCCCCCCCAAGCATCCGTAATGACACCTGGGGATGGTCAGAATGGGTCTACCTGAAACCCTGGCTCCCTCAGCAGGGCATGATTCTTCCCCATGATCCTCCTCTGTCAGCAGTCCTGTCACTGGGCCTGGATCAGACCCTTATTAATGGGCCTCTATGTCACCCGCATTGGATATTAAGCTATATGCTCTCCTCGTGCTGCTCCCGGCAATAACACTTAAGCATGTGCAGGAGCACCATTGTACACGCAATATACACAGAGTCGTATACAAAATATGCGTGCACTGCATACATGTGCACATAGTTCATACACAAATCATTATATGCGCATGGAAATATTATTTCCTCATCTAACAGATTGTACCGATTCCCATGCAGCATGTAAAAGGATCAATAGATCTGTTTGATTTTTCAGTCAACTCTCACCTTCATTCAACACACCAAACAAAATGATGCTGAAAAAGCACCTCTGCTGATGATGAATCATTAAGCGTAACAAACAATAGATTATATCAATACTGTTAAGGGTGTTTGTGTGTAAGAGCTCATTGTAGCTATACTGTCCAGTTTACCGTGCCGTACACACACGCAAAAATATAGTTCTGTTCTCTTATGGACCACACACGCACGCACACACACATGCACACACACACACGCAGGCAGACTGAGAAAGAAGCACTGTATGGAGGACATGACATCTGAGCTCAGTGCGGACAGAGGATTCTATCAGCAGGACATGAACTCTGTATGTAATGCATCACCCCCACTTCCTCTGCTCTCACTGGAGGGTTGAAGAGTGAGGTTGGAGGCAACCTATCAAATGTTACAATCAGGCATTGGTGTGTGTACCCGTTTGTCACATCATGCATAGTACAAGTACCTGTCCCTCTGCTTTAGGTTTAATGTATTATCAAACTGTATAGTTGTACCTGTCCCTCTGCATTAGGTTTAATGTGTTATCATACTGTCCCTCTGCTTTAGGTTTAATGTGTTATCAAACTGTCCCTCTGCTTTAGGTTTAATGTGTTATCAAACTGTATAATTGTGCTCGCAAATTACAAGGACATACAGCCGCTATGAAGCAAATGCACAGAAACATTGCAAAGCATATTTATACAGATTGTATAGAATATCTTGGAAGAACTAGAACCACAAATAATTCAGTGGCTGTATTATAGAGGAGATTCCCACATATACCCTGAATAATAATGAAATTATTGTTCTTGTTCCCACCATACCCAAGCTGTATATACTGTAGAAAGGCCTATGGGGAGACCATATTATACCGTATAGCCTATATGACAAGGGATTCGCTCATAATTCCGACATTATTCCGACAACGTGACTTCGCGTGCGGTTAGAGTTAGCGACAGGGTAAATGTGCCGTCGGAATAATGACGCTGACCCGTATGACAGACAGAACATAAAGTATGATCATTGTGCAGTCTATGCGTCATTGAGGAAAATATCAACAAGGAGCTGCATGCAAATGCAGCTCATATTTTGTCATTTTCTCATAGAATTGAACCCATTTGGTTTCACTGCATTTATATACCCAAAGTGCAACATCAGTTCCATGTTCTTTTCCTCATGGAACTCTTGGATCCTTTTATCATTTCCCATTCTTTTCATATTAATTTGTTCAGAAGTCATGATGAGTCAAAGCCTGCAGACAGCTTATAGAAGCATATGCCTTGGAGACAAACTCAACAAATATTGGGGGATGTGTCTTGATTTATGACCTCCACTGTGCAGGTTGAATGGCCCGGAGGGTGCAATGTCTTGTCTGGCTGCAAGAAAGGGGAAACCGAGTTCACTCCAATCATGATAAAAGAATATTCTACACTATAATGCAACATTGAATATAGTGAAGTTCAGCCTGGGTGTGACAGATATGTCAGGTTGAATATCCTGAAGAGTTTTCTGATCTTTAAAGAAATGTATCAGACATTTTAGACAATATGACATCTGAGTTGCTCGTCAGTCTCAATGGGGAGCAGACATTCCTTTGCTGACTGTCTGGAAGTCTTATTGCAAGTAACTCCCTCTTCCAAAAATAAATCTGGGCTTCCCGTACTGTTGAGTGTCAATGGAAAACCCAGGCATGGCGGAGCTGTTCTACACCTGCATGTATGGACCAGGCAAAGGAGGAGGCTGAGCTTTATTACCTCTGGCTGCTGTAATTACTGAGGTAATAATTCACACCTGAGCTCAGAGGAAATTCCCAAAGAAGGCTAGAGCATCTGTCCACAGGTATCTTGAGAGCATCTTCCATAAAAGATTATGTTGAAACCAGTGTGCTTGTGCTGTGTAGTGAGCTCAATGATGCCATTAGAAATGGAACACTAAATTTAAAATTCCCCTGGTTCGCGGAAGTAATTTCTCTATGGAGAATAACATGGACTCATCTTAAAAGTGTTGTGGTCCAAAAATAAACAAGCTGTCTCTGCGTTATTGTCATGGAGGTGTCTCTGTATCGTTTGCAACAGTCAGTCATATATGATACAATCTGTTTCTAACAAAAATGTAACTAATTCAGTAGCAGTAACATTGGCGTTTTCTCTCAGTCAGTTGATTCTTAATATCCATATGAGCGAAACGGCCGTGGATTTTTAATTTTTCAAACACAGTTCTTATATGAGGCGATCTAAAATCTCCCTATGGGGATTATAATGCAAATAAAAAGTACACGAACCTGTGGATTTGTGCCCTCTACCGATATTGACGTCATACTTCGGTGATCTATACTCAGATGTAACTTTCAGTAAAAAATGAAATTGTCAAAAATAGAGGATATTCACGTGACATCATCATCATACCCGGACGTTATGCAGGAATGTCTACTGAGTGTGCAAAAAACAACTTTCTGGCCTTTGACAGCCCATACAGTACATCCATCCTTTGACAGCCCATACAGTACATCCATCCTTTGACAGCCCATACAGTACATCCATCCTTTGACAGCCCATACAGTACATCCATCCTTTGACAGCCCATACAGTACATCCATCCTTTGACAGCCCATACAGTACATCCAAACAGAAAAGTCCTTTCTGATTGTATTAAATGACGAAACAACGCTGAACTCACTTTGCCACACGATTCGTCACTCGATTTGCCACTCACTTTATACATGCGCATACCCTCTATAGTCTATACATTACAAATTATGCTTAAAATTACTTAACGCTAACACCTATTGAGCCTTGTCCGGGTGTTCATTGTGTTCACACACCCAATACATCACAGGTAATATCCTGCATGACTGATCATTGTAAAAACAGGTTCACTAAATTACATGAGCTACATTTAGGGGCAGGGAATCCAAAATAAATCTATGTCCTTCCTCTATCGTCTCTTTTCCATGTCAACCTCTCTTCTCCCTCCCACTCATATTCTCCATCCAGTGGCGGCCTTGCTTTTTCTTCCACCCGGTTCCTGTCCTCTCTGGAATTCCCCTGCCTAGACGCAGAGCAGCCTGCGCGTTAGTGTCCTGAGAGCTGTAGCTCATTAGCCAGGCTGCTTTGCCCGAACAAAGTCTGTTAATCTCACTACGTGGAAACTTGTCTCGTCTGCCACCCCCAACCCCCATTGAGTCGGGGAAGACCTAGATAACAGGGTGCTAGCTGTTGTCGTGACAGGACAGGGTAAACAGTTCAGCCCACTGAGTGATGGGCAGCCGGTACTAATGAGTGAGGAGTGAATACTGCTCTGATGAGTCAGAGTGTAGGGGGGGATGAGAGGGAAAGGGAGGACAACAGCTTCTCAAGCATCTCTCCAGCCCCTTTCCTTATCGCTCCGCACATTGGCCTTCTACTCAAATCCTCCTCCTCAGACCCAGAGCCACAGACATCATTAGCAGGACTCTTGGCATGTTACGCAGCCTACAGATAGTCTCGGGCCTGCTCAGCTGCCCAAGCACAGGCTTCAGGTTTGGTGGGGGAAACCAAAAGACTTTCAGGCCATTGTCTTTATTAATAAACCTATCCTATATACTTGGTTACCCCCTGGGGAATTTGAGTACCCATAGGGGTCTATACTAGGCCCCCTCACATGAAATATCTGTGCCAAAAAAGCCAATCTACTGTACACACTCGCAACACGTCACAGCGTAACATGTTGGTAGCTTGTTGATTGGCTTATTCACTGTATGTTGAGCCAAGAATAGGGTTGATAAGAGTTCATGTAATTAAAAATGCCAGCAGTCGTTATAATCAGGCAGCTACAGTACAATCAAGCAATCCACACAGTCAATAAACAGCATTTTAGGGAACTCAGTCATAAAACGTCTTTGCAGTCCTCAAAGGAAGTGGAAGGAGACGGAGATATAGATAAGAAGGAATCAGTACACACAGAGCAGCCATTTTACCATGCAATCAAGAGGAGTCAGACTTCACCATATAATTCCAGTTTCCTGTGTAATTACAGTAACAAGTGGTTTAATTGTTGACTAATTAAAGGTTTATGATGGAGGGTTGGAAATGATAGTGACTTCTTCTGGCTGTAATCCTGCAAAGTTCCAGTTCGTTCATTAGTTAAAACAAAACATAAAGCTGTTGTGGCCATTGAGATTTTAGAAGCTAGACAGCTACAGGCAGCTAATACATGGCTTCTTGTAATAAGCAGAAGGCACCGTTGTGGCTCGGCACTAAGGTTTAAGGTTCAAGTTTTATTTGTTATTGTTGCATGATCTTGTGTATTGGGGATCTTGGGTACAAGATCAAAATTAAGGTGTTTTGGTTCCTCAACAATTTACCCATAGTCAATATGGACCGGAAGTAGGCAGAAATGCACTGGACTCAGGCAACAGCCCAGCTTTAATGATCTTAAATCCCTTTATTTTAAATTGTTTGGTAGTAATAGTACAACATAAACATTAAAGAGACTTTAGTTGTTACTGTACAATACTTTAAAACAGTTGTCATGTTGCACACATGCTTAAAATAGCTCTTGTTTGCGCGCCCCCTGGTTTCTGCCCTCTCTATATCGTAACTCTTCTATTAGATGGCTCTGGCAACAAGGTCGGCGCGGGGTTAAGCTAACCAACCACCAAAAACCAGCCAAGCAACTGTGAAAAATTCAAGTTTGGCTGGATATAAGCGGACTTGGCAACACACTCATCAGTAGGACTACCGGTGTCAGTCTGGTCGTTAAGTTTCATAGGCATTCTATGACCAGCTTAGCAGCTGGTAAAAAAAAACACATGTTGAAGAGGTCTGCTGTGATTTATGAATACCAGTACGTATGAGTTGGATTTCAAGAACATAACATACGTGAGCTTTTTTCCTGCTAAATTCCTCAGAATGCGTGCTTCATTACCCTCTCAACTGCACTTTATTTTATATTTTTATAGAGGGACAGACAGTAGGCTGACAGGAAATGGGGGAGAGAGATGTAGAAGTGACATGCAGTAAAGGCCGTTGGGATCGGGAGTCGAACGCGCGGCACACTGCCAGACTTGGACTACTGGTCAAAGTGCCTGGACCGCTGAGCCATGGCCCAGGCCCAACACAAGCATCTTTGCCCTCTCTACTTTCCACTGTAGAATCATGACTGAAATCATGACTGAGAAAACAATATTCTACCTCAAGTACGTACGTTAGATTGTCTGTTACTCAACTCTAGTCAGTCAATGATCTAATTCTCCAAACTGGAATCACAAAATGGACTTTTGTCAGCTGTTTTCTTTTTTCTTTTTTTTTTTTTTGAGAAAACGGATTACAAATACTGATCTCTCAGGCCAGTGGCCACAAATACAAATGAAATTTTAACTCTAAAATGTTGTAGTATTCTCCATTAAATAGACAACCACTCCACTGCATGATATTGACAAAACCAAGTGATGGGATTGGGAATGCGTAGTGGAGGTTAAAGTGTAATTGTCCCCCCCCACCCTAAAATGGAATGAGATTTAGAGCCTCGGGTCAGAGTCAATCCCAAAGGATGCATCAGGGCACCCTGGCTCCACGCCAGACTACAGCTATGGTGACCCCTTTGGGAAAAACAACTGTCTGGTCTCTAGAGACCCCCAGGCACCCTTAACCTCCATAACTGTCCAATGTTACCCATCTGAGGCCAGTGGATGAGGCGACAGACAACGCTACACATATAGACACTTACTGGCTCCAAATTACTTTAAGCCCATTTCCCAAAGGGAATCCACAACATTGCTGGATGAAAAATAGCCTGCATATAGGCTTGTATATCCACCCCAACCCGTACCCCCTGCCCACACACACACACACACACACACACAAACACACACACACACACACATGCGCAGCCAGGCATGCACAATCAGAGGCATGCCTCTGATTGTACTTCAAACAACACATACTATTCTAATGCAATGAATGCATGTTTTAATGCACATTCCTGAGGCGGAAACCGAGTATATAATATAGTGGACAAATGACGAGAGAAGGGGAGAAGATGACCGCGTCTCAGCTGAATCTCTCAGACTGGACTCAGTTCAGACCACTATCCTGATCATGAATGAATGGAGGCATGTACAGTAAGTAGATTCCACAGTGAGCAAATGTCCACATCAACTTCTAACCTGTGACCCCTCTCTCTCTGTTTTCTAACTGACTCTCACAAATCACCCCACCCCCTTGAATGGATGAATTACACCGACAGTATGGATCGCCATTGTCTCCCTCATGCTCTAATGAAGCTGGGCTTTGCACCCCTGACATTTCCATCCCTCTGGGCCTTGCTGTGCCCGGCCACAGCCTCACACCCTCCGGTGCTGGCCTTGCTTGCTTCACACTCTAATTGCTGCCTCATAAGCAAGCGCCACAGCAACAAATCCAGTTAACGACAGGGGAATATTGATCCTGGTTCAGGCAAGCAGAACCCCCTGTCCCTGCCGTATGGGAGGAAGGGTGAGCAGGGGTGTGGCAGCTTTTAAAACCTCAGGGACAACCTGCACCAAATAAAGAGCAGGTCTCTGTGACAAAATAAAAAACCAAAAGAAGGTCAGAGTGAAACAATTACTGCGTGGTGGGAATGACCCCAACTGTAGGGGAACAATAGTCTGCAGGTTGGTGGTGGTGGTGTGCAGGAGGTGGGGGGGGGGAAGAAGGAGGCCCTCATTACAGAGCCAGAACAGGAGAGACCTGCTCAATTTGCTCCATTAATGAGCGCTGAAGAAGCACTTTCACGTCGTCCCAGCAGAGCCATTACGGGCCGAATTGGAGCACTGGGGAAGTCAGACGTAGCACCATGCCACAAATACTGCCTGCAACACTGGAACATTAAGGCAAATGGACCTGAAAGCCATGAATACACAAAGGCTGTTGAAATAGACAGCTTGTAAATCCATCCATGCTGTCATCAATCCAAAGAGGTTGTATTGATAGCTTAAATACGTTACGCTTAGATGGCACTTTAATCACAACTTCTTGTTATTCATGGCTTAACAGCCATGCATATGTTATAATAATGTCAAAAGTTGGTTTATAACAAGTGTGCCAGCACATATTGCAAAGTTGGAAAATGTACAGTATGCAGAAATATGCCTGCCTAATTGGCAGTGGAAGCAAGAAGCATATTATGTAAACCTCTCATTTGCACACCAAAAAAGCACAAGGAAAAAAGTAATGCTCCATTTTCATCTATTTTATTAGCACTGCCGAGCTTACATTTTGAACACAATGTGATAGAATGAGGCCAAACAAGCGAAAGCTAAGAGAAAGCCTTTTTGCTGAAGCCCCACATTCATCCATCAAAGTCAAACAGCCCTAGAAAGTTGCACACTCAGACTGTACCGGCAGGTACAATTTAGATGTTGCAGGCTTATCTGGATAACATGCACACCAATCAGCATTGTTTAACCTGCTACACTGAGAATGTCTTTTTATTTTTTGGCTCAGAGCTCTATGGCAATGTCAACCACTTTGGTCCCAAACAACATATCTCGAAACCTATTGGCCAATTTGGCATTGAATTCGCTGTGAACCATCATTATCAGAAGAGGATATGTCCCCTACTGACTTTGATGATGCAGTGGCCTTTGACTTGGTCTGACCATTAGCCACAATATTGACTTCCAAACTTTGCAGGAGTGGCTCGTTTTGCACAAAATGCCACCAATTATGAACACAGCTCCCAGTTGAGGTGAAACTTGCACACTCACAATAGGCCAATGAAGAACCTCCACCCCAACATGTTCACATCGACCTCATGGTTGCGCTACAACAGTCCACTTAACGTTTGTTTTAGCCAATAACTCTTGTACCGTAGGCCCTGGACACTTGCACCAAATTACATTTTCAGCCATTTTGTGTTTTCTTCAAAACACACATTTTTCTACTACTCATACATTATCTCTGGGGTTGAGTGATGATCAACACCAAGACAGACAGATATAGAGATCTATTATGGGAACAAATGGGACAGACAGGCGGTTACAACGGGTGTAGTATTGCATAACCGGGTGGGATTTAAAAATCACACCTGTGTGAAGTGAGGGGAACTCTTATCATCATACATCATCATACATCATCTCATTCCGGCCAATCAGAATTTGCCTTCTCACCTTTGTCTTCAATGTATACAATGTCACGCAAAGTTTGTGTTTACACTATGACGTAAAATTGTCCATTGTCCACATGTTTGTGTAGGACATAGTTTGTGGACACACTAAAAGCTGGACTGGCGAACGCCCCTAAAACACACTTGTGTGAAGTGAGCGCTAGAAAAATAGCAGGTACTGTAATTTCAGGTACTGTAACCTCCCCCCCCCCCCCCTATTTTTCTGCACAATGTAGGCATTATGCCAATTGATTCCTACCCACAAATATTTCTGTGTGTTGTGTGTAGTGACAAATATCACTCTCCTCACGAAAAGGGGACTGCAAGTCAGACATCCCGTTAGTCAGACCTGTGTGGCCAGTTAAGACTCACCCGTGCTGCGGGTTAAAAATCGCCTGTGGCTACCTCTGAGGTTAGGGTTGGTTAGGGTTAGGCTTAACAGGTATCTGTTCAAGTTCAGCAATGTGGTTCCTATAGTCCAGAGGTTCCCAACCACATGTGCCACTGGTGAAAAGGGTGAGAAGGGAATCACAAGTTTTCCTGTCGTATTTTCAAATCCATTTGAAAACACGACTGAGAAAAAAGAAACGACAAACACAGGCAGCAGATTGCCATGGATTGGCCGTTGTGCGTAGTATAGAGCGCGACCCTCAATCACCCATTGGAATGCAAATGCATGCCTTTCAGGCAGCCTTTGTATCCTACTCGTCTGGCAGGTATGTCTTTGGTTTCGTACAGACATAGACAAATTTAGCTCTGTGCTGTCCGTGTTTCATGGCCGCCTCAATGCTTTTCCAATGGAAGTCACGTGGTTTGACCAAACAGTTGTGTGTGATGGGGGGAGGGGGGGCAATCAAACAAGTGTTTGGTCAAATGACTGACGTGACTGATGATTTAGGCTAATATTATGTTGTGAATGTGATATAATAATATAGCAGCAGGTATTTAAGGGCCCAGTCAACTGTCATCCGTGAGAACGTGTTTTGGTACGATGACGCGCAGGCCCCCGCACGTCAAGGCACCTTGGCCGGTAGCCCGGGTTCGACTTTACTGCATGTCACTCCCCCATCTCTCTCCCCCATTTCCTGTCAGCCTACTGTCTGTATAAAAAAAAAGAAAAAAAAGAAATATATATATATATAAAAAAAAAAAAGCTTGAGTCACTATGTGGTTTGCAGAGGAGTGATGCTCTGTGACTCATCATAGGGATGGGAAGTGCTCTCTAGGATAGAATACTGGTTCCGCCTCATCCTCCCCACCACCATACTGTCCACCTCAAGAAATTGTTCTTCTTTTGCAGTGTACCATGTACTCTGTGTTCACCCCAACATATCTGCTTGGGTTTGAGATCTTCTCCTGAGGGTCCAGAAGTATGGCTGAGGGAAGTAGGGGTGCTGGGGGGGCTGGAGCACCCGCTCCCCCCAGGCACAGCCGCACAGCCCCCCCTCGGACAGGAGGGGAAAATAATAATAATTTTAATCAGAACAGATTTCAGATAGGCCAAATAAATCTGCTGTATCACAGTATCGGCGCCTTATCCTGGTTAATTGCCTGTGCTCATGTGTGTGGAGAGGGAAAGTTTAAGCCACTTTTCCGTGTGAAAATGAGCGCGCACCCCCTGCTGAACATTCAGCACATCCTACTGTAAATATCTTCCCACGGCCATGGCCATAAAGATAAAACACTCGCCCACCACCGATGACCTTCAGTGAACACAACTGGTAGGTAGGCCAGTAGGGGATTTTGTTCTTGTCGATGCACTAGCGACTCCTAATGACCGGTCAGGCATCTGTTCTGTACGGAGGGGAACTGGGGGGGGATAGTAAGCTGTGTGCCGTCCCAGTGAACCTCCTCACTGTCAGATGAAGAGCGGCGGCTGGTGACTCCATGTGTATCGGAGGAAGCATGCGGTTGTCTACAGACACAGGGCTCTATTTTCGTCCATGCTAAACCCCTTATCCCTAAACTACTTTGCCTTTTTTTTTTTTTTTTACTATTTTGAAAAACATTTTTGATTTTGATTTTGAAATTGCCAATCTACATGGACACGTTGTGAACTTGTAGATAGCCCACAATCCCCAGGCCAACAGTATCGTTTGGCAGCGACAGTCAGGGACCACAGGGAGATTGGCGCTGACTGAATAGGACATAAACAAATATATAACAAACTGTTATAAAAAATCTCTTCTCCCAAGCTAGCCACTGATTTTTTGGCCACAAATTATCCAGCATAATGAGACATTACATGTTGATTTCAGACTCTTGTCCAGGCTGCTGATTAACAGCTGCTTCAAGGACATTCCATCACCAGCATGTCACTCCCTCCCTCTGTTGTACCGTTCATTTTCTCTCGGTCACAGAACAGTCAGTCATGTCATTCATATAGCCTATAGATGCATGAAATACAAATACAAACACACATTCAACATTCAGTGATAAGGAAGAGCAGAGAAAGAGATGCGGCCAGCTGACATTAGTTATGATATGAATACATAAAGAAAGCAGACATACAGTACTGTATAGAATCTATACAGCACTGTATGTCGGCTTGCTTTATGTATTCATATCATAACTGCAAATTCACGAATGTAATCGACCTCATAATCTAGAATAGATGTAGAAAGATACTGATATCTTGATTTTGAAAGTACTTATGGGTGTTGTTTATGCTCAACAAGTCACTTCCAATTACCACACGTGTGTACTTCAGCAGCTATATGCGTTTAACCACATGCAACAAGTCTATATTCTGGGCATGTCATAAACAGCAATAGGTGAACATTCAGCAAAAATAGAATTCTGTGAAAATAGTCGATCTACAAGTTCACATTGTGAGTTTCTAAATTGGCTATTTTTGGTGAAGAGATTTGGTGTACATGAGGGAATAAAGGAGGGGATCAACAGTACACCGGTAAGTGAAGTATCCCATCCCATCCCATCCCAATAATATACATGCGAGAAGTGGTGTTAACGGTGTTACGGAAGGAAGTCGTTCTTCCACTTCTACAACCATGGTGTTAATAGTGTTACACACCTACGTTCTTTGCGCAGTCCCTCTTTAAAGAACTATGTTCTATCCGTCACCAGCGTACCTTGCTGCTCAGAATCATGATGTTCTTTGCGCAGAATCTGCCGTGAGCTACGTTCTCTCCTCTTGCTGCACACAGAAGAAAAATGCCCGCCAGCCTCACTGACAGCCTGCAGGAATACCACATTCCCGTCTGGATTTAACCATCTGTCCAGCCGAACATATACAAGATCTACACTAGTGTCGCATCCACAGTTGTGAGCTTGCATTTCAGATCTTCCATTTTCGTCGTGCCACACCTCACAAGCATGGGCCTACAACAGAGGGAGGGCGAGCTCCAAAAGTGGTCTTTGGCATGCCACTCTACAAAAGTGGCATGCCACTTTGAAAAGTGTCATGCATGTACCCTGCTACTGCGCTACACCACATTCCTCCGCATCCCAACAAAAAAGTTGAAATTTAACTCGCCTCATACGCCAATTCACAACCGATTGATATAATTACAAGTGGTCTATACTCTGTGAAGTGTATATATTATCATTGGGTGTTGGGTGTATCATGTTTCTATATATGCCTTTCTTTATTGAACGATATTGAGAGTGATGCAGACGTCAATTCACACCGACCGCCAGTGCCAATGGCCAGTAGAATACAACTCAAGGTAACTACGAGTGATCCTCCAGTGGGTTTTAATATTGGATGTATAAAAGGTGACTTAAAACCTGCTCACTCGGCCAGGTTGCCAGGATTGCGTTTTCCAAGCAAATGGGTATATGAAAACATGGCAGGTTGTCACGTTTGCTTTTCCAAGCAAAAAAGAAGGGAAAAAAACAGTATTGCACTCCCGCTATTGCCTTCCTCCCATTTGCGACGCGTGGTACTAGAGCTGAGGGCCCGAAGTTCTAGCACCGTATATCTGGTGTTCGCGTTTGCTGTATTTGCCACGCACGCATGCATGCGTGTGTGTTTCAGTATTAATTAAACTCAAAATAAAACAATATGCAAAGACTGAAACATAATATATAAAAATATTAATTAATTCCCCTTGGGAACAGTTTACAAATATAATATAGCAAATGCAAAACCGGGGGAATTCATGACTCTCCATTCCCTGGATGTTACCAGTAGCTGTGCTTATAGCTGTAGTCTGCTGGGCAGTAAACACAATGAGTGTGTGAGCACACAGCCTTGGGTCAACAGCATGATTTGGTTTTTACTACAATGGCTCCACACAGTGCTGCACTGCTGGACTTGAGACTGTATCTGCCATTATGGTCTAGCTGCAGCACATGGAGAGGATATAATAGATATAGGCCCTTCTAAATGTGGGTGGTATTAAAACTAGCCTATTACACAAAATATTACATTTAAATAATTTATCCTTTAATTGTCATCTCCTCAGTTACTCTGTGTTCATAGAAAAGAAAAAACTAGAAAAAGAAATGGAAAAATGTTTCTATCCTACAGCATGTGTTGACTGAAAATGGGAGAATTCAACATTCGGTTAAATCTGTACAGCCTTTGAAATACTGTGGTATTAGTAATCCAAATGTCTTCAAGTAAAAAAGAAGGATATAAGAAAAAACAAGTGTGGATGTGCAGGTCAAGAGAGATTGCAACAATGTGCACATGGTGAGCAGTTTGAGCCCAGCTTAATGATTTTCTATGAGACAGTGTCATTCCAACACCTGGAGAAAAAAAGCCCCCGTTTTAATAAGGCCCCTTGTTCTGAAACTACCGGTACCTATTGATTTTTGCTGTAGCGGGTTGTGGGGCAGCGACCTGCTTTAGTTCCTTGCTCCCACAGAAGCTAAATTGAGCCATTTAGAAGCTGGTTCTGTCTTTAGAGACTTCAACAATAGTCCCCCGGCTAATTTATTTCTATCAAGTGGAACTTTTCTCTCCTGCTGCAGAATTCTACCCCAATGGGTCTGTTTCTGGAGAGCCAGGGCTCCCACAAGACAATTTCCCATTTCCTCTCTTCTGGCTCTACTGAGTTTAGGTCTCACCCCTTTGCTCAATTACAGAAGAACAGCATGTGTATCACTGTTCTGACCACAAAAAACCAATATGCAATACAGCTAGCTAGAAAAAGACAGAAAAGAAAAGAAGCTATAAAGTTGACACGGTGGGTTATAGTATATTGCTCTGTACTATATCTCCATTAATGTTGGGCTGCCTGATGATCCACTCTAACTGAAATGTGTTGATTGTTGACATGAAAACAATGACAACAAGCAAGAATTGCACATCTCTCTCCTTCTTTCCGCACACACGCACACACAGCAGAGACGGATATTAAGACTAATAGTTGCCAACCACAGCTGTGGTTATTAGAGGGTGCAATGGATCTTGCAATAGCAAATGGCCCAATGTAGTGGTGATATCGCAATTGTCAGTACTAATCGAGTTAACAGAGAAATAAAGTGCAACTGAAGCCATGATTATTGGAATTGGAAGAAGAATGAGTTGGAGTTCCCGGAGATAAGCTAACACTTCTAACATGGTGAAGTGGAGTGCATTGAAACCAAGGAAAGACCATCACAAGCACCTTAGCCCATCCAACTCATTTTTCACACAATACAATTCCATCCAGAAACCAACTTGCCACAGCAAGTGCAACAAAAACGGATGCCTGACTGCCTGTCCACTCATATGGACTGTAGCACATTCTACAGCACACCCCATATCACATTGAATAACCAATTGTTAGAACATCAATAGCAACAAGGCAACTGGACCCGACGGTGTTCCAGGCAGAGCACTGAAGGTGTGTGCTGTCCAGCTCACCGCAGTCTTTGTAGACTTCTTGAACCTGTCCCTTAAGCAAGCGACTGTTCTGACCTGTTTCAAAGCAACTATCCCTGTCCCCAAAGCCTCAGCCATCACCTGCATGAACGACTACAGGCCGGTCGCTCTCACGCCGGTGATCATGGAGTGTTTTGAGAGACTGGTGCTAGCCTATAAGGCTAACAGATCAACTGATGATGCTGTCACACTAGTGCTACACAAGGCCCTCTCTCACCTGGAAAACCTCGGGAGGAACCCTAACATCTATGTAAGGATGTTGTTTGTTGACTTTAGCTCTGCATTTAACTCCATCAGCCCCAGTAAACTGGTCATCAAACTGCAGATGCTAGGGATCCAACCAAAGCTCTGCACTGTGGATAAAGGATTTCCTGAACAATAGGCCCCAAATGGTCAGGCTAGGCCAACATACAGTACATCCTCCACTATCATCGTGAACACTGGCGTCCCTTAAGGATGTGACCACTCCTCTACTCTCTTTTCACCAGTGACTGTATCTCCCACCACAGTTCCAACACTCTAGTCAAGTTTGCAGACGACAGAACCATCGTAGGTCTGATAACACACAACGGCGAAGTGGCTTAATTACAGAGAGGAGGTCAGTGTGCTGGCTGTATGGGGCAAGAACAATGACCTGAACCTGAACACAAAGAAGACTAAGGAGATAGTCAATGGACTTCACGAAGGAAAAGCCACAGTGGTCTGAGTACCTACAGCGGGTGGTTAAGACAGCACAGTGGATCTCCACTACCACGCCTGAGTGACATCTACTCAAGCCATCTCCACAAGCGGGCCTCAAAGATCTCCAAGGACCACCACATCCCGGACACCACCTGTTCGAGACCCTTCCATCCGGCAGGCTGAAGGTCATTAAGGCCAGGACCAACTACTTTTAATGGTGCATCATAGCTGATTTTATTCATGTATTGAGATGACTTGACCTGACTGGACTATGACATTTTCGTCGGTGCAAAAAATGAAAGCCTGGAGGAACGCATTGGCCGCTCTGGTCTAGAAGTGGGAGTCAACCCTTCTGGGTGGGCGTCACTCCAAATGATGTGACGTAGCGCTGCACTGGGGGGAGAGGAGGGGCCGGGGGTGACTGACAGATCGGTGAGATCCAATCAGGGCGTGCGCAAATCTCTGCTGCGACCCGCCCCTCTAGACCAGAAACCTAACACATTAGCTCAGGCTAATGACAGTTGCCATGAAGTTGCCTCATCAGTGATTATTTATTTCTTTTCCTTTTTTTTCTTTGTTGACACTGAGTTACTCACAAACAGATTTAACCAATATTTATTATAGAATGAGAATACAAGTGTGCATATGACATTTGACTTGGCGCTCAGCTCTGCTGCATTTTCTCCCTGCTCGGTGCGATTAAACACCATCATAAAACATTAAGAGCAGGGAGATAGATTATACAATAAAACCCCCATGGGGAGCATAAATGACAGAGCCCACCGGTGGTGCTGGGGTGGTGACTGCCACATCAGCGAATGACATGTGGGACTTGCACACGCTTATACACCCACATAGTAATGCAGCATGTTAACCCCTTGAGTATAGTATGCGCCTTTGAGCATGGCATGAACCCCCTCGAGTATGTCTGACTGAACTAACTCCGCAGGCTACGCATCATTTATGGAAAAGATGTGGGTGAATACTGTTCGGTTCAGGTTCATAACATACCCTTGCGGATCATTTTGGTTCCATTTATAATCTCTTCATGGTTAAATTAACACTTTTACTGTGTACTGTGGGTAGTCTTCATCCAAATCTACTCTTGTTGGAAGAAAACCAAAGATAAAACCAGAATTCCTTCAAGTGAAGTTAAGACACCAACTCCCTCCCAGAGCAATGAACAGTGGGTGAAATTAACGTGAACAGCATGTTACAAATGTGGTTGTGTTTAAGAGGATATACCCAAAATCATAAAACGATCCAGAAAGGGATGGGGTAAACAATGATGTGAAAATGGCCCAGGCCACCGGCGTGTTGGTCCGGACACCCTAGGCTGGAATGCCAGCCTTAGCCTGACAGCGTGTTACGGGTTCAAATCCCGATCCCGAAGACCTTTGCTACGCGTCACTCCCCATCTCTCTCCCCATTTCCTATCCTATAGTCATAGTTAGTTACTGTACTGTACTGTGCTCAACATCCAGACTCCCAGGCACGGTACTGTGGCACCAGTCCAGTTCACACACACACACACACACACACACACACACACACACACACACACAGACATGCGCACAAAGTCACGTAATGGCTGCTAGGGTGAATGGGTCATGCTCATACATACAGACCTACACAGTTAATATCAATGGATGGTGCTCATGCTCACACACACACACGCACACGCACACGCACGCACACACGCACACACACACACACACACACACACACACACACACACACACACACACACACACACACACGTAATGGAGGCAGTTGGCAATGCTCAAAAACAATGATGAGAAAATAACAGAGAGAGGAAGAATACATACAACTCAAGGTCACCCTGTCTTTAACCCCTCAAGGCTGCAAAACATTTCACTGTACAGTACCACAGCACATTCAATAGGCAATTCTGCTAGAGGAATCAATATGGCTGAAATATTGGGCTTTTATCAGTTGCTACATTCAGCTGGGGGCTGTGTGAGTGTAGTAGGCCTAATGTGTTCAGAATAGATTAGATTTAAACAGCAAGACACTGAGAAGGGGGGTTGGCATAATATGAGAGGAACACAATAGTTACAAAAGACTAATAGCTTCAGGTAATAGTAATAATAACAATAACTAGAAATGCACACAAGTAGGCCATACATACTTGTGCGCAGGCAGAGCGTGCAAATACTGCTACTAACTAATGTCTATTACAACTGCTGTTCTAAATCCTTTCGACCCGTTATTGACCTTATACCAACCTTGAAAGGTAGCTTAGTTACGTCACCATCAACAGCCAATAAGGGACCACCATTAAAGATGCAGTGCCGTGATATTTCCCACCCTAAAACATGGTCATCAGGTCTTATTGAGGTATAATCTTTTCAAAAAAGTGTACAGTATTTGTTAAAATGTTGTTTTTATGTGGGCACGCCCACCAGTTCATTAAGTATGCCTGATTTTCCTGGTGGGTGGTGATGGGTGGTGATCCACCTGAACTGAAGCCCCCATCGTACAGGCAGAAAAAGGAAGTAAAATTACCAGGAGGGGAGCTTTAATGTGCAATAAATGGACTCATGTGTCTCATTTCATATTTCTTTATAAAATGTAGGATAGAGGATAAATAAAATAATAATAAAAATGTCATACCGCCGTGGTAGTACTTAAGGCCTAATAGCAGCAGTAATTGATTGTCATTCATATTTTATGTTGTTTAATTAGATAAACACAAGACCCAATTCTCATTATGCTATACATTACATTATTTAGTGGGCCCTTGTTTATTTGTGTCAGCATGCTGCAGTCACCATGCAGGCATGGGCTTTCTTTATAGGGTAGAGAATAATGATTGTTTTTTTTAGTCCTACATGCAATCTATACAGTAATATGCAAGTGTTTTTTATGACATACAAATAGCAACACAAATATTCTGCTCATACAGTATCTGCTTAAGTACAGTAATTTGTGCTATACACATTAATTGCAACCCTGGTCAAAACCACCCGGTGAATATTTACAAGTAGTGTGTGCTTCTCCAGGAGCCTTGGGACATGATACGTATGTGGTGACATGTAGGTGGTTGCTATGGAGTCTGCGCCGGTGGCCCCTAGAAGACCCTGCCAAGGTTCAGAGGTGTGGAATCCAATGTGGTGTCGGCCCTCATGCTGTGGAATAACGGCTCAATCAATGCACCAGAGAACAGCCAAGGAAACCATTACCTGGTCATAGTGCCAAGGAAAGAGTGCCGCCGGAGCCCCATGGCAGTGCAACAGTCATTAATGCCCTCAATTTGGTTTAATGGCTTTCTCAATCTCAGTTCTTTCTTAGTCGTCGTAGTCCGTCCGTCCCCCCCCCGTCCCCCCCCCCCCCCGTCCCCCCCCCACACACACACACAAACACACACACCTCGCAAACCCTTCCCCACCCCCACACCAGGCTGTATTTGGCCTCCTCTCACTGCCTGTAATTAATCCATTCATCTCCAAAAGATGGGATCAATGCTGTCTGAAATGAGGACTGCCATTCCAATGGAGGATGAACATTTGCAGTATACAAATAGTGTAAGGCAGAGTGACAGACATTTTCAGTTAAAAAACATTCACAACCATCTTCAGTTCAAACCAACGCTGAAAACAATTGAGTAAAAACTAAAGAAATAATAAAATATGCATGCATCACAGGTTTGAACTCCCATAGTAGGGCATATGCTATTACAAAACACAATAGCCATTCCGACTGAAGATGATTTTTCAAATTCCACTGCCATCATATTACTTTCCCAAGCTAAATGTCATGTACAGTACATTTCCAATGTATGTATTTTAAAGAGGAAGATACAGTGTACAAGGGGAGGACTGCAATTAGAACAGAAAACACTAGGAACCAGGTCGAAGCTTTCATGAAGGCAACGTTAATGAAAAGGTGCATTTTAGGGGTGTAATTGATTCAGAGGGAGTGTGTGTACACATGCATGTTGTCGCTGTCAGGCAGAAACCTCATATCTCCATATAATTGTTTTTTTCATAAATTAACGCCCTACTTTGTCAGACTACAGTACAGAGTCACGTATAAGTAGCAATAGCTGATCTACTGTACAAGCTCACAGAGTGTTCCATCGCGAAATGGTAGATGTGCAATTCTGTCAGTGGATTTTTATAAATATTGATCGAGTGAAAAGTATTAACAAGGCCTTGAGACTAAATAATAAGTACATTGTTTCCATTGGAACCAGACTGGAACAGATCAAGCTTCTTTTTACCCCATTTCCTGAAAAGTAACCCGTTTTGGAGATACAAGGTTTCTATCCGACAGCGACGATGTATGTGTGTGTTGACCATTGTAGAAATACTGGCCGAGGACTAGGCGTCATGGGCTCTCCCTCTGACCCCTGCACTAAATCCTGCTCCGCGGCCTGGCTTGGGATCAATAAGTAATTTTTTGGACCTGATTAGTTTGCAGCAGGAAGGTGGCCGCTGTCTGATCTGTCCTAAGGATATAATCAAGCACTAAAACTCTGCCTTATTGTGCCTGTAATGGGTGCAGGGTAGGCGTAATGATGTGATGTGATACATGTTTTTTTTTATTTTCTGAGGAGGTGATTGTGAAACATGTGTGATCCATCCAGAGCCCTGAAGAGCCATCCACAGAGCAGGCTGGAGCGCAGACTGGATTGGGGAGGATAGTCCCGATCTGCCTTAAGAAAGACAAATAAATGGTATTCTATACACTAAAAGCATGGTTACTGAAAATTGAAAAGCATCTGGATTGTGCTTAGGTTTGTGAAAAGGATGATAAGAGAGGAATGACTGAGAGAGGCCCAGTGAATGAAGGGGTGGTTGGGGAAGAAGAAAAAAGTCATTTGGGACCTGTTAGGCTCCAGTGAGAGCAGCAGTAAATTCAGCTGTCTTTCCCCAGACTGATGGTTACACTACAGATATGAGGGTAGAAGGCATTAAGTAAATTTATACCATGGCATGGGTGAAATTCTCAAATCTGATTGGCTGGAGGGAGGCCATTATTTTTGTATAACTGGACACCCCTGGTTTTATCACTGTTCTAAAATGAATGTGCTAGCAAGGTTTTAGCATTCCATTTCTACCGTGCACACATAGATAACAGTATAACAAATAGGTTTTTCAGTTGCCCTAAATTAGATTTAGTTTTTTCCTGATAATAAAACTGGGACACAGGGTGCATAAAAAAATTCACAAGGGCCCATGCAATTCATCAACACAAATTACAAAAATATTTATGCATGAACGCACCTAACCACATGCAATCCACCTGTTTTGCAAATGCTGATAGGCATTTTGCTTGCTCAGTATCAGAATTTGTGTTTTAGGGACTCATATTTATATCCTATACATTCATGAACTATTTATGTATTATGGACTCACAATTGTATAATGCAGAATGCAGATTAGTCTAGTATTATTACGGTATGCACTTTATGCTCTTCTGTCTGTCTTTTTAACTGAATCTACAGTACAGTATACTGCAACACTCAAATCAAGATAAAAAATGTCTCCTCCTGTTCACCTTCAAACCCCATTTAAGCTTGAAATCTTCAAAAGTGACATTATTCTGTCTAGATATTACTATGCCCAACTGTGACCCTTAGGGCCCTATTTAGAAAATCTACTGTAGCCTATGTCTAAACGCACAAATTGGATGCCGACACCAATCTTTCTAGTAGACATTGTGTTATCGTCGCAAAGGGTATTTATACCCTGAATAAGTCATGGGGATGTTTTGACCATTAAACAATGTCGGCGCCCATTAAAGCAGCTGCGCCTTCATGTTGGCCAAAATTGCATTCCACCATATATGGACAATCCATATCTACATTGTGTGTTAGAGTATAAGTACTCAATGATGACAACACCTATAACCTCCAGTCTCTCTCCTCTACACAAGCTCCCTGGGGGACAAATTGTGCTGCTGAAATTTGCAAATGCAAGTACAATCCTCAGCGTTAATTGAACTCTGAGTTCAGACACAATTAACAATTGCGTACCAGGAAAACATTGGTGTGGATGATGCCATCATCTACAGTACCTGCTCCACATTTTCTACACACTTTCTGTTCCTATTGATTGAAGAACAAGAATCATATGTAATGAAGTCAATGTGCTTTAAGGTTCTGTGCACAGGGTTATCACCAGGCTATCATCATCGTATGTAAACATTGTGTACGAGGTTATCAACCAGTTATGAACATGATGTGAACATTGTGGGCATGCGGATATCGAGCTGTATATTGGACGGCACTGGTCCAGCCCCCAACAGAGACTCATCTGAAGCCACGACTCCTTTGTACCTGAAATAGGACCTTTACCAGACTGAAGTGAAGCGAAGTGAGAAAGAGCGAATCAGTCTGGATCTCAGGCTACTACAAGGTAGTTATCTTACTCACTCCATTATGGTGCGTGGACCACCAGCAGTCCTAAAACCAAAGGTGCCTGCATAAAATCCTTCATCTGCAAAGAGAAGCACACTAACATCAGTGTACTCGAGTAAGCAAATATTGACATCATTGCCACCATCATCATCAAACAACAGCTGAGTAGTATGAATGCCTGTCACACATTCAAAAACAGATCCTCTACTCAGTGTTAAGCACTGTCCAGCGAGCTGCTGGAGGTCAGAACAAGCACTTCGGCTCAACCTCGACAAATGCCACATAAAAAGAGATCTCTGATCATCTGGCAGTTTGAGACGGACGGACGTCCATCCGTCCGTCCGTTTGGATTGTCCGTGACCCTGGGCCTAAGTGTTTCTGTTGAGCTTCACACTGATGAGCACTGTAAGAGTACAGTAGGCTACAGCACAGTAAAGTATGAGTACTGTACTGTACTCCTCTGTACTGTACTGTACTGCACTCCTCTGTACTGTACTGTGCTATTGTAATCTAGTCTGTACTGCACTGTACTGTACTGTGCTGTTCTCCTCTGTAGTCTGTACTGTACAGTACTGGTCTCTGTAGTCTGTACGGTACTGGACTCTACTCTACTCTACTCTACTCTACTCTACTCTACTGTACTGTACTGTACTGTACTGTACTGTACTGTACTGTACTGTACTGTACTGCACTGTACTGTACTGTCTGTACTGTACTGTACAATACTGTACCATACTGTACCAAACCGTACCATACTGTGCCATACTGTACTGTAGCGAACTGTACAGTACTGCACTGTACTGTGCTGTGCCTTCCCATACTGTACAGTGCTGTACCCTAGTCTATATGGCTGTACTGTACCATACTGTACTGTACCGTACCGTACTGTAGCATACTGTGCTGTACCGTACTGCTGCGCCTTAACACACAATAACAGTGTGTCTGACAAAAGTAATATTTGTACAGTAAATATGGCAATTGTGGGGAAGCTATGTAGTGCATATGGATTCGGGTGGTGTGCAGGATTTGTTGTGCATGGAGAGATGTGTGCTAACGGAGTGGTTTGGTAGGAGAAGGAGAGATGTGTGCTAACGGAGTGGTTTGGTAGGAGAAGGAGAGATGTGTGCTAACGGAGTGGTTTGGTAGGAGAAGGAGAGATGTGTGCTAACGGAGTGGTTTGGTAGGAGAAGGAGAGATGTGTGCTAACGGAGTGGTTTGGTAGGAGAAGCCTAACAGATAAACGGCCATGTGCTTGTGTACCCCCTTTCCATTATAGGGTAGAAGAATAAGTAGCCTATAAATGTACATTCTGTCACCAGCAAATATATGAGTTAGTATACTATATAGAGTATATCCATCGCCAATAAATACTGTATACTGTGAATCAATTGATTCTGTACACACAGTAGTATGGTCTGATATTCATTGTCACTGTCAAGTCTTTACATAATGTAAAGAATATGAGACTGTGGGCTGTATTTTGCTGTAAGACCTTAAGACCTGTCTTAAGTACCAGGTCTTATTCCCTAACTTGAGTAAACTAAAGACCTGGAGGCGTGATCAATGCCATTTGGCTATTCTGAGTGGCCAAAGAGCATTGATCACGCCTCCAGGTATTTAGTTTACTCAAGTTAGGGAATAAGACCTGGTACTTAAGACACGCAAAATACATCCCTGTCACTGATATACCGTATACAGTGCCAACTGGCTTAGATGTATACCGGTAGTCTAGAATACAAGATGGCTCTTGACTCCAACATTATCTGTACCCATCCAATGATTCACTCTACTGTTGCTGCTATTGTAGCCTCAGCCGGGAGGTGAACCTGCCAACCTGGGACCTATAAATCCTATGGTGCGTATGTTACCAGTCGGCTAAAGATAGGCAAGCAGCAACGCAGAACCGTATAGCCTACAGTCCCCCCCCCCCCCCACCTGGAAGCACGCTGGGATACATAGAGGTTTATCAAACTCTGCACTCTCAAGACACTAGCTGCCCCCGCTGCCACCCTTAGATCTCCATATATGGAGCTGACCTGTTCTGACATTCCATATGTTGATCTGACCTCAATCAAACCCTGTAGACTCAAGACACGCTCCATATATAGCCAGACCTCATCAAGCCCTTTACACTCAATCACACTCCATACAGTATATGGCCAGTACAGAATTAATTCCATATGTTGATCTGACCCCCCATGCCAAAGCGCCAGCACAGTCTGCCGTCACCCAGGTAGATGCGCGCTTCTCGCCCCCAGGGCGTCTTACTGGTCTTAAATTTGTAACAAAACCACAAAAACAGACAAAATACATGAAACATAACTATACTACCGCAATCACATCATAATTTTGAAATGCATTGCAGTGGGAATTATCACGAGGGCGTGATTGGTCTTACTCATTTGAATTAATTTGGAATCAACTCCCAGGTACAATGTCCAATGATGTCATATTTACTTCAGCATTCCTACGAGCTGCAGCAATGCTAGACGGCGCTACCACCACCCACACAAATAACCTTCTGAAAGGCCAGAGCATCTCCTCTATAATGGATGCCGTGAACTCTGGATGCCATGAACTCTGCTAAGTGACATTTCTCATTCCTGAGCGGCCGCTTTAATCGCGATAAAAGAAGCCCTGTTACGTGGCTTATCCAAGAGGTTTAAATGTTGTCACATCGGTACTAGTGATTTACACATTCAGTGCTCAAAAACTGTCTTTGAGATTGAGGCGCTGACCTTTTCCCTTATGCCTGGACCCCTTAGCGAATACTATTTGTTTCCCTTTGCAGTTAAGCCACATTGTTAAGCTTTTCTCCCAGGGGTGCCATGCATGCTGGCGGCTATAAAGTGGGTGTGTGTTTAACAGAGCGGTGGCCAAGGCCGTTGCTATGGTTCTTATTATTCTCGTATGCATACAGGTATACCTCAACTGATTTACAATCTGACCATAAAAATCATGTCTCAGGAAAGGCTCTGAGATTTAGACCCAGATATAATTCATCCGGTCAGATTCCCCAGTTACTTGTCTTCTTCCTCTCTCTTATTTTACCACACTTTACAAAAGGCCCATTTTTTTACTCAAATCATGGCTTTGGCCTCATAGCAAAATATCAATAACACTTCTTAACAAAATAAGTCTGAAAAAGCAATCTGTGCGGGCAACATGGGAATGTTGGAAGGCTTAACAGCACTCTCGGCACTATTCATGGACATTTCTGCTCCATGAACTAAATATTTTCATTTTCCATTTGAATGGTTCTCAGTTGCAGCAGGAGAGGCATGCAATATATATTTCACTGAAGCAATCTTGCAGATGCAAACTAGCTAGCAAAATGTGCCCTCTACTGGATTCTTACAGCATTGCAATGGATGCCTGAGGGTACAGCAAAGCTTATAATTTCAGACATAAAAGAACTTCAATCACATAAAGCTCTAGAACAACAATAACAATCTCAGGGTTAAACAACTTGCATCTGTGTAACAAACATATCAGCTTCCAGACAAAGTGACCTAAATTGCTCAAATAAATACAAGTGGGAATATAGTATGGACAGGTTGCAATGTAGTTCTCTGAATGAAGATAAATGGCAGGGTATATTTTATGACAAAGGAGTCTCTGGTGACCAGGTGTAAGAACTAGGAGAAGATCTCTAGAAATACTAAAATCTGTCTTTTAAAGAGTCCCCAGATAGCAGTAAAAATCATTGGAATAATATGCCGAGCAGAATCAACATTCGTAATGAACTGAGAAAATATTAAGCCAACATCCATATGCGTCCACTACCTGGCCCTCACACCACCAGCTCAATCCATCACACAAAGGCCATCCTCCCAGTGCTTCATCTGGCCGGTGTCAAATGTCAGTCCCCCAGGGGCTCAGGAGGATACATTTAATTTCCTTTTGTGTGATCATGTAGGCATGTGGACTTTTAAAGAGACATGATGCAGGCATGCATTTGGGTGAGTCTTATTAAAACAGAAAGAAAGCTTTCCTGCTATGTCCGTCACAGGTCATATAATTGCCACCTATGCCAAGGTGACAGACATGGGTCTAACGTGAAGCTCTTTTTCCTGCTGGCCAGCGGCCACATCAGTGAGTGGGGTCTATTAAGAGGGACTGGTTCTTCTTCTGTCTCTGAAGTGAGTGGGGGGTCTGAGTGAGTGGGGGGTCTGAGAGGGACCGGTTCTTCTCCTGTCTCTGAAGTGAGGCAATGGACCGTTGCATGCCACTACAGGTTGGGCTTTACAAGCTGGATCCAAATCAAAGCAATTAGTCCATAATGTGGTCCATAAAACCCAGAATGAAAGCGGCCAGTGAGGGGGAAAATTACAGGAATACATTTACATGTCTGGAGTTTTATATGGAATGTTAAGGCTGTATTCGAAATATGTAAGCATAGCAGCAAGGCTGTAAAAAATCCACATCTACTGTAGCTGGCTCACACGTAGACAGTATACCCCTTTACTTCTCTCTCTCTCTCTCTGTCTTCCCTTGCCTAGTAGACACCACCAGGGATCTATATGTGACAAACAGGATTTTTTAAATCACAATCCACAACCCACACTGCCAATTAGTGAGGTTAATTAGTTGGGTTAGTGCCAAGTAGTGCGACTGACAGATGTATGAAAAATCTGGACTGAGACGTCCTGCATTTCAATTCCATCAACAACAGAGCGGCAGCACTAGCATTAAAAGACTGAAAAGGATTTAGCATCAGAGGGGTTAAAAACGTGACAGCAGGGTCAGATTTATTATTACTATTATTATTATTATTATTATTATTAAAATGATTTATTTATTTAAATTTTTACAGAACATGCATGGAAGGACAACTGAAAGAAGTCACCAGCTAAATGTCCATCTCAAGACCCTGCTTCACAGTGATGACAGGACACCACAACAATGACGGACAAGCCAGTAGAACAATGAGACACAGACTACATGGGCACTAGGTATCAGTCAAAAGGGAGACATCGAGGAGGAAGGACGGGTGGGGAAGAATCAACATACAGTATGGAATGTCAGTAGGCCTATAGGCCAGCTCCATATCTGGAGATCTAAGGGTTTGAGGTCAGATCTAGAGAGTTGCTGGCTGGCTCCATATATGCAGATCTAGGTGATGATCCAGTGTTCTCCATGTATGGCTATCCAGGGTTTGATGAGGTCAGTGTTGTGATCTTCATATATGGAAATGGCCATATATGGAGCGTGTCACAAGGCGTGACGGACTGATGGCCATATATGGTGGCGTGACGTGGCACGAGGTGTGATGGACTGACGGCCATATATGGCGCGATGGACGGACTGACTGACAGGTTTTGCAGGTTTTCATAGTAATCTGCGACCCACAGTCGCAATTAACACAGAGGATTTTACTGTGTACTCACACAGTGGTCATTTGTCTCTAACATCATACCTGGGGAGGTATAACCCCCACGCCACCGAGCGTGATGTAAGAGAAAAATCACACCCGTGTGAACTGAGTGGTGCAACTCCCCTCTCCCCCCCTCCTCTCCTCTCTCTCTCTCATTAGCAGGCAACAGTGCAGCACTAATACTATCTCTCTCTGTTTCTGGCACAACAGCGCCCCTACTGGTAGTCAGTCATACTGGTGCTCATGAGGCACATACATAGGCACATACATAGGTGAACCAACACATAGGTGAACACGGACATTGCTGTTCCTTGGAGTGGTTGCACCACTAAAAAAATCACACCCGTGTGAAGTGAGGGGCGCTCTTATCGTCTTACAACATGATGATGTAAACATTGAGACAAAACAAACATTACATTCTCTTTATTGTCAATGGCGTTTTTAAAACAAACATTGTACATTAAACCTGTATATAGGAGGGGCTAGCTAGCGCTCCTCAAAAATGGCCACTGTGTAAATATGGTCAATACAACTGCAGGGAGGCACACATCCTCTAACGTGTCTTTCCTATACTCTACTACGTTAATAGGTAACACAGCATAAACTTTTGAGAGATGTTCCTCTTTCACAGAAGTATTACATGTCCCATAATCTAATCGCTGTGCTGACCCACACAATAAGAGCCACAACAGATGGGGGCCACATCTCATTCCTGCGGCCCCCAGTCAGCACTGGTCCTTATCTGTAGGAAAACACATTTTGGCTGGGGCTCATCCTCGTGCAAGGGGCTGGGTTGCTGACGTTGGACTCCCAAGGCTTAACCCGGGCTTACCTCTCCTCCTGTCTCCAAGTAGATATGTCCCATCTCCCTTAGCCACAGCACTAGTGTCTACACAAAGACATTGGCATTGCACAAAAAGGAGTATTTACAAAGCCTGTGGAGTTATTAAACTTTAATCCTGTGCAGAAGAGCAAAATATTCCAACAATAAATTATAGATGACACAGGTTAGAATCCACTATATGACCTCTATTCCACCCAAACCCCTCATGGTGGGTTTTAATAAACTGTATTATCAACTGGCTGTGGATCCTGTCGGCACCTAGATGGAATTTCATTTATATAATAGAAAACTGACTAAAACCCTGGTAGAAGCCAGTTGGAGACAAAATCTAATCCTATATGAATTACCACTGCGGTTGTTCAGGGTCTGGCTCAACCTGTGTGTACAAGGAACTGTGCGTTTCGACAATGTATAGAGGGAAGACTGTCCTACAGTGTAGTGCAATAAGAACAGTAATGTTTGTTCGGTCCACAGGGGCGAGTCAGTGAGGGTACTGCAAATGATGCCCTTGATCTATCAGGTCCAAAACAGTTAACGCTGTAGTTGTGGTACTGAATTGCCACTTTGCCATCTGTCCAAAATTGGCCAAAGATGGTAAATGTTTTAAAAAAATTCAGCAGAGACCAATTGTCCTTCATCTCAATGATTTGATCAATCCCCCCATCCAACCCCACCCGACATGGGCTGGCTCTCCTCCAAACAGCACCACGGGCTGTGATTGTCTTTCCACAAGGTTTCAGGTTGTTCTCTAGCCAGCGTGGAAAGGTTACACTGACAACTCTATGGCATGGTGTTGGTGTTGCCCTCAGGCAACAAACTACTGTTTAGAAAGAAATAATACAAAAAAGAAAAGAAAAAGAAAATCATATTACCAGACATGAATTAAGGACTGAAGGGGGGTGGGGGCAGTCCTTTAAAAAAATGTTTAGGGTCATGTACATGCATCTAAATAACATTATGCATGTGCATGAATAGTCTGCCTTTTTTGTTTGCTGCCTTTGGGGCAATTCTGCATTACACCACTTTTGTTCGGGCAATATCATGCTAAAGTGGTCTCAGCTGAGATGAGAGCTCATATAGGTAAATAGGAGAAGAC
Organism: Protomyctophum parallelum; assembly: GCF_964188405.1. NCBI lineage: Eukaryota > Metazoa > Chordata > Actinopteri > Myctophiformes > Myctophidae > Protomyctophum > Protomyctophum parallelum. The sequence goes on from NC_139706.1 coordinate 27,333,262, forward strand.
CAGACCAAACAGTGTCTGTTTGTGGTTGTTCTAAAACTTCCAATGTGGTGCATGGCAGTGGTTTAGTCTGACTGAGGGCCCTTTCAGCTGACCATAATCACTGGATAGGCCCTTAACTATACCGGTAAATGAATGGCCGTGTTATATGGAGGCGCGCACGCACGCACACACACGCACACGCACACGCACACACACACACACACACACACACACACACGCACACGCACACACACACACACACACACACACACACACACACACACACACACACACACACACACACACACACACACACACACACACACACACACACACATCTCTCTCTCTGTTTTTACTAACCACCTTAACACCTAAAACTGGAGTATGAATAGGCCTTAAAGGTCAATCAACTAATGATATTCCACTACATTCCCTAGATTTAACAATAGACGTTGTGTACACCATGTATAATCTAGGAGGGATATAGTTAAATATAGTAAATAAGATGATCCCAGCAGCTACAATAACCTATTCCGTCGTTTTACTGAAATGGTGCTGACAAGTATATATTTTGCAGTGCAAACCGTATTCCAACTTTCCAACTGTAAACCTACATTTTGGACCATTTCAGCTGATTCCCACTTTTTACTTTTGTCTGAGAAGGTAAGAAAAACATCCCTGCCCACAACAGAACACACCAGTACAGCTAGATCAGCACGTTTCGTGCCCATGGCAATGGTATAAGCTACTGCACACGTTTGAATGACTTCTATGTCTCAGCACAATTCATATATTATGCCACTGTATGATCAGCCTCGGACAATACTCTGTATGGCTGGGAACAGTTTGGAGCTGTCAGACATAGCTCAGATAGCCGGGGTCAGTGTGTTTGTACTGTGACCTGGAGCTGGGGTGATTTCCTGTATCCCATGGTTATCCCGTACAAGTCCTGACCAGGGGCCTCTCATTAGAGACTGGAAACTCTGCTCTTAAATTGAAGGGCAGTGATGTTGACTCCCTGATCCTGGTTGTAATGGGACCCAGGGTCATCATTATCAAGTGTGCAGGGCCTACATCATGCAGGCTTTTATGGTTCACAAACAGATGCTTTTATACCCCCCAAACCGCATTCCTCTTCCATCTTATTCAGAGAACCTCCCTTCCCCACTGTGCTAATCCTGGACTGTTGGACAGTTAGAGGAATAGTGTATTTATGTGCAGCTGCAGCCTCTCAGAGTGGGCTTATGCTGCAATATACTGTAGAGAGGACAGCCTGAGAGGAGCATCGGAACACTTTTGGCTCCATTGTCCACCTGAGGATTCAGCATCACTCTCTTTAAGAACTAAACAATACACATTCAAAAGTGTTACACGTCATCCAGATAGTATCAAAATTGATTACATTTTCTTCAGCATGAAGTAAACTACATGAAAAATGGCCTCCGTATGTAATGGGGTTGCGTACTGTAAGGCTTCATAAGCATAAACTAGAAAAAGTGCTCCTCGGAGCACAGGTCTCCACCAGGCCAGGTACTGTAGGTTATTGTGGCTCCTGGTGGCGCTATAATAGGCCAATGTGAAAAGGGTGCCATTTCTTCTTACGCCTTTGATGGCAATTCGACATTCAAAGTCATGATTTGAGGCATTTTGTTCAATTTTTTTTTTTTTTAAAGTACACCTGATGGTGGCGCTATAACAGGCCAAAGTGAAAAGGTTGTGATTGATTCCTCGGCCTAGTAGGAATGTGCGTGCAAAATGTCCCTCAAATTGCACTCTGTGTTCATGATTTGAGGCATTTTGTTCAAAACGGGCCAATCCTGCAAACTTTGGAAGCCAATGTTCGCCAATTAGGATCTAATATGAAATACCGCACAGATCCATCTTTATCATAGAGATACTATGTACCGATTTGCGATTTTTGGACAGAATCTGAAGCAGTTCCATAAAAAAATGTGTTTTACAAAAGTCGGCCTCCTGGTGGCGCTATAAAAGGCAGATGTGAAAAATGCAGGTCAAAGGTTTTTCCTTGGCCTCTAGGGAGCGTGCAGGCAAAGTTTCACACAGATCGGTGCAGTTATAGGTATAAAAATCGACCGGGCCAACGGTGCCGGAGATTAGCTGTATACAGACGGACGGACACACACGTGGACAGCTGACAAGGACGGACAGAGAACAAAACATACTCTCGCCCTGCATGCCTTCGGCCTGGTGGAGACAACTAGAGCTGCATTAAAGGAAAGTGTTTGTTCCTCTGGGGATCTTTGAGTTCAACGAAAGGATAAACAATATTTGCGAGGCACATATGGCTCATAGCTACAGAGGCTTTGGAGACCCAGCAGTGGCTGACAGCCGTGAACATGACTATCAGCATGGCGGAGACACAACAACATTGAGGCAAACACAGTAATTACCCAGGCAGAGAGCAGGATTGTGTTTGTGGGTAAATGACGGGTGGTTATGATAAGTGGCGAGGCTATTGTGCCAGCAGGCCCTGCCTAGCCCCACCAAAGGTGGGAGTCATGCAGGAGAAGATTACCGTTGCAACTGTCTCATTGGCTCACTGCGTGTGGGCCTCATAAAAGAGCGAGCTTGATAGCTGCCATTACATTTTTTTCCTTCCGCTTAGATGCAAAACACCTCCAGCAGTCTCTCCTCCCCACAGAAATGAGAAGAAATTCAGTCAGACTCCGTTTATTACCTAAAACACATTGTTTGATAGGGAAAAGTTTCAATTTCCCCATCACAGTGGTGGAGCCATGCAGGGGTTATAATTGAGCATATTTTACCATTTACATGGAAATGAGGTTCATAGAACACTGTTGGGGGCTACAGTTTGCATGCCCTTGTTAATATGCACATCTTTGACAAGGTGTGCATATTTTACAAGGGCAAAGAAAGAATAATTCTACCCTTTCAAAGCTGAAACAGAGCTGAGCTTCAGGTACAGTAACATGCTGCCTCTAATGCTGTGGCCAATACAAAGGCCAGTACGTGATGTAATGCCTTTATTGCCTGGAGCATGCGGGAGAGAATGAGCATCTAATTCTTCCCTACTGCCCGTTCCCTGTATAGTATTTCGACCTGGCTGGCCTCATGTATGAGGGTGAACGACGTATGTTCCGTAACTGTCCCCACTCTAAGCATGCATGTGAGGAGCGTCGGAGCTGCACCAATTGGCTGTGATCTAACCCCCAAGGGGCCAAGCCAGAGTGTGGTCCTGGGGTCAGCCAGGCCCCCCTTTTTAGTCTCTGCTCTCTGCTCGGCTTCTTTCATGAGACTCCACTCTCCGCTTGTTACAGGAGCTCTGCTTCTTTTGCAGGTGCTGACCTCCTTCTCAGGCAATCCATCAGTGGCCATTGTGTGCACCGTAGTGTGTGTGTGTGTGTGTGTGTGTGTGTGTGTGTGTGTGTGTGTGTGTCTCACACACACACACACACACACACACACACACACGTACAGCTGGGCCAGGGTGGCAGCCAGGTGAGCAGCACACAGTGGATCTACTATAGCTGGTCTGGGTTGGCAGTAGTGAGGATGTAATGATGGGACGTTATAATAAGTAAGTGGCTTACATCTAAGCCCCCTTTAATTTGTGAATATAAGCACAGATGCTTGGAACTATGTGGCTGTAGTGCCTTCCATGTTACCGCCCGGCACGCAGAGAGACACAACAGTCTCTTAGCATTAAGTGTAACCGTCAGCCGAGCACCGCAAAGTATAAATCGCACAGCGCAACCAAGCAACACATTAATTTCACGTAACATTAGGGGACTGAGTGATGATTTATCAAAACAGTGTTTAGTATAGGAGTAGGAGGGGAGGAAAAAAATGAGGTACATGCATTAACTTCTGGCTGACATGGTTGTACACAGTGCTTTATGCCGCCTTTAAATATGACCAGAATGTGCAGGGGGAGAACACATTTGAATTTTATAGTCAATCAGTCACGAGAATAGTGAGTCGTGTTAAAACTATATTTACATACTGAGAGAATGAGGAAAAAGTGAGCTTTGCTCTCAGAGGGGTGGTTGTTTTTCCATCCATACAGGAAACAGCATTCTCTTGTACATAATATACACTAGCATGCGTGCACGTGCTTCTGTCACACAGATTCATGATGGTTTCTCGTTGTGTAATTGACCTAAACAAGTTAGGAGGGTTGAAAGCCACTTTGTGACGACAGACAGATACCAAGATCTGTGTCCACAAAAGGGACACAGTCACAGACAGACCTGCGTAGGTCCACATAGGTCCAAACCTCTGATATTATTATTATGTCCCCTTTCAGATGAACAGGCTATATTGTTTGTCTAGTTCTCCAGTTCCAGCTTGTGGTCCAGTATTAAAAGCCTGCTGGGGTTTGATCAGAGTTCAACCCCAAGAAGCAAGTGAGCACACGGCGTGTCACTCTGTGCATTGCTTAGCCACATTATCCCCCCCCCATCCTCACACACACACGCACACACACGACACCCCCCTAGCCCAAATGTCATTACTCCCTCATTACTGGTTCAAACGCAGCCATGGGGAGACGGCATGGAATCGTAAAGCACTCATTTAGTGACAGATCCAGCTGCAGATTACACTCTGTATTGGCCTGGACGGCACTGTAAAACATTTCCATTTTTTCAAGTTACAGTCAAGCATGCACATGGGAAGTTATTACACAGAAACATGCATTTTGGCTATGTTGGGGATGTGATGTTTTACAATATGTGACTCCTTTTGATACAGAGATAGTCATGACTCTTCACATACTAGAGCATGTCTGAAATCGACATGTAATTGACACTGATGGGAAATGCATTGAACATTTCTTTTACATTTTACATATATGGCAATTTTAAAATAAAGTCAAAGTGACTTTGGATATTGGATTGGATGATTGGATCATTGATTAGTTCAATGAATGAGCATGATTTGTAACAGTGAAACAGCTGTTAAGCTAGACCTAGGGATTGTACTACTATATTAATGATGGCAGAATTAAATATTTAGCAGTCGCAATTATAGAAAAAAAGGACAATGGAGAAAAAAGCCAATGCTGGATATTAACCAACAATAGGTGTGCTGGATATTAACCAACAATAGGTGGGCTTTTAACACACAATAGGCAGACTGCAGAATCATTAGAGGGAGATAAGACAAGCGAGAGCAAAGTTAGCAAACCCACCGGACCTGCCCTCTCTCCCCTCTGACATTTGCTCAGTTGACAATATTCTTCCATTGCATACAGTACATACTGTAGTGTATACCAACATTTGCCCTAACCATGTAGTGTAGCACAGTATAATAATTACACTTACCTAAGAGAGAGAAGGTAAGCCCAAAGCAAGTCCGGACGGAGGCAAAAAGGGGAGAAAAAAAGGAAGATTTGGGATATTAGTAAACACAACCCAATAACCCCAACACAGTAAGGCAATATGCATGATATTTGATTGTAAATGGTGTTCAAAAGTCAGGTTTTTCTATGTCCATAATAATGACATATAATATATGAACTACTAACTAACGATTATGGCCATGCCATTTCCTATATCCATTTTTATAACCAGGAAAGATCTGTTTAATTTAAGAGCCACTGTCTGATCTAATGAGATGTCACTTGATTTAGGGTGAGTCTGCTTGGACGCTACACTGTTTCATGAAGGCCGCTTTGATGGTCAACAGAAATCAATACTGCCGATACAATTATTAATACAGTTCTAGGCAGTTGGATGTGAATGAGACAGATGACATTAGCCCAGATTGATCTGGAGGGAAATAGATTTCATGAGTGCGCCTTCATTATATTTCACATAATGGAGAGGCTCTGGGGTCTCAAGCAAAGCATTTCTTCACTTCCCACTACAATGTTATCGCCAGTGACATGGTTTAAATGATCAATATGCAGTTTTTATGACACAAAGCATTTTTTGCCAGTTATTGTTGGTCCATGTCTGGGAGTCTCTCTATTACATTTCCTTTCAATGTGTCACATTTAACCACAGGCTTTAATTAATCACACTGTTCTATAGGAAAATAAGAAGAGATTGATAATATCATAATATACATTACAATACAAATGCTAAAAAAAGCATGGACATCCTGACAGAATATTACACTCAAACACGGAGGTCAATAGTAAAATACTGCTTGTCAATCACCTCACTAATAAAGCATGGGGGTGTCTTCTCACTAGTAAGAAGATACAACGTCTCAGCTGTCTGTCACAAATTAATATTCACCTTGCTGACTAAAGGATCTTTGGCAGTAAATAACAGAGCATTAACATTGGCAAACAGAAAACATGATCCCTGTATTTGGTACAGAGGGTCATGTTTGTGTAACCTCTATGCCTGCAGCACAAATCCCCCATTGCTTTGTTTAAATTCAGAAGCAATATGTTGTGGGTGGGGAATTGAGCAAATTAAAAGGGTTTTATTGGAGATTTTATTTAATCTGAAGCCCAGTGATAAGCCATTTTGATTGGAGGAACTGGCAAGCTATAAGTTACTAATACACTACTGTAGGAACCACACTGTGTTGCTCCTACCCTCGTGACAGAATCTCATTTGGTCCACATTAAAGATTCATCGTGCTTCCATAAACCAAAAGGATTTATTTCTTATATGAAAAAGATTTTGATGAGCTATTCTGGGACTATTCTAAGTCGATAACCTCTTGATGTTATACAGACATCATAATCAAACTAGTAATTATCAAACTAAATTAGCTACAGATGTACCTATGCAAATGTTTATTTTACCGAGATAATTTAGACAAAGTTAGCAGCAGACCAGAGTGCATAACTGCAATTTGAAAAGACCATTGAACATAAAATACCGTCATTGGCAGTGAAATGTTGGCAGTCCTACCACCCCTCAAAAATAAGTTTGGCAAAAAATGGTCTCCTAGTGGCGCTATACTAGGTCAATGTTAAAAGGGTGGCATCTGTTCCTCAACAAAGTTTCACAGCAATCGGAGTTCATGATTTGCGGCATTATGTTCAAAATGGGCCTCTCCTGCAATTTCTTTGAAACAGATTTGCCTTGATCACATGACTTGTGTGAAATGTGGATAAAATCTGAAGGAGTAATATAAAAAATGTGTTTTACATAAGTCGGCCTCCTACTAGAAAAGGAAGATGTGAAAAATGTAGGCCAAAGGGTTTTCCTTGACTTCTAAGGACTGCACATACAACATTTTACAGGTCAGAAATGCAATTAATTAATTGGCCTGTTATAGTGCCACTATGACGCTGATTTGGCCTATTATAGTGCCACTATGACGCTGATTGGCCTGTTATAGTGCCACTATGATGCTGATTGGCCTGTTACAGTGCCACTATGACGCTGATTGGCCTGTTACAGTGCCACTATGACGCTGATTGGCCTGTTATAGTGTCACTATGACGCTGATTTGCCTCACTGGAAAGTTCCATGCAAAATATATATATTATTTTCTTATGGTGTTATATCTGTGAAGTAAAAGCCTGGGGAAGTGCAATGGAGGGAAAAAATAAAAGGAGTCACAGTGTGTCCTGGATTGTGTTGACAGTGAAGCAGCTGGTGTTTGAGCTAAGCAGCTGCTCTTGCTCCTCCCAGGCCAGTCAGACAAGATGGGAGGGCTGCCCTCCTTCCACACAGGTAGACTGGCAAGGCCACCATCAGTGTCAAACATAATTACTGTATAGCACATACACATACTTTCACACACCCATCCACACACATGCACGCAGTCGCACACGCACACACATCCACACACATGCATGCAGTCGCACACACACCCACACACACCCCCCCACACACACACACCCCCCCACACACCCACCACACACACACACACACACACACACACACACACACACACACACACACACACACACACACACACACACAATTCTAAATACTCATTGTGCTAATTCAGAATTTGCCATGCTAAAGCACCAATAACGCCTAGTTCAGACCATCACCATCACCTGACACCAGGCTCCTAGCAGTGGTTGTTTATGCTGAGTTTGCTAAACACAAGAAAGATTTCCAGTATTTGAAAATAAATAAAAATAAAAACAAGTTATGCCAATCACTATACTGCACCCTTTTTACTAAGACCAAGCTTAAAATATGAACTGAATACATGAAATATCAATAATAGGAGGCAACTGAAAACATGTTGAGGTAGTGGATGGAGAGAGAGGATCAATGTAGCAACAGCAACCAATGGGTGCAGAAGAGGAGCGGGACTTGACAAAGGCTGAAAGTCCAACTTTTTAGGTGAGGTTTGAGTCAAAACAAAACAGCAACCAATGAGAAACTTGCTGTATTTTCCCAAGAACTTCTTCCTTATTGAGGCATATTATTTATTCGTTTGAAATTTCACTGGAGGATAAGCCCCTTGAGATGCAGCATCTTGTTTTCCAGGGTCCTCATATAAAGGTGTTATGTTACAGATGTATCTGACACATCCATTTAACAGAAAAACACTATCGCTGGTAGTATAAATTTAAACTACGCATAAGGATGCATGAAGGTCTATTTATGGCCATACAATGGAAGGTGGACAAATATGGCACACCACCTCTACCACTCCTCAAAGACTGGAACCAAAATAAATATCTTCAAAGGCCTGTCTGAAGCATGTCTGGGCTCTGAAGATAATAGTGCACTTATCAAATTCTATCTGCCATATAAACAAATAATTGAGGAAGTCACATGAATAGCTGAATATTGATGATCTGACTGACTGTTTGGAACTGACACTGGATTGAAGCACTAAAAGATAGTTTTATCATTTCTCCACATCCAATCCCAGAGTTTTAACAAGATGAAGAATTGTGAGGTTCCAAATGCTGTGGCACAGTAAGTTCACATTATAATAATAATAATGGTTCATGCTGAACAAAGACATGATAATAACAAGATAGCCTTTAGCTCCAATGTGGGTGTTAAACGCATGCCAATCAAATATTTTTTAATTCAGCAGAATTCAAATCTAAAATGATAACAGGGCTGTAATTATAGATCAGAAGCTTAACCTCATGGAGATTTGAACAAAAAGCGACAAACAGCTCATTTTAATCACCAGTGACTTGCTGCATGTGGAACTGTGCTAATTAACATGTTGAGTCGGGATGGGAAAGGGCAGTGCCAGTGATGTCTCTCTCTCTCTCTCTCTCTCTCTCTCTCTCTCTCTCTCTCTCTCTCTCTCTTTCTCTCGTTGTGAAAGTTAAAATCTACAGCACTCTCTTTAACAACATTCTATTGGAATTTGGACCATTTGGTTCCATTTGTACAGCTGTGCCCTAACAATAATGTAAAATGGAAATATAGTCCAAATAAAGTAGAGATGCCCTCTTCACTAACATGTGTACCATTATGTGAAATGGAGAGGTCCTCTTCACAAGTTGAAGAGGACCTCTTCACCTCGTGAAGAGGTGTAACTGCTACCTAATGTATGTAAAGTGCAGAGCATGGTTGGAGACAGATTACAGATGATAATAATGGACAGCAGCAGAATCTGTGACAGAGGGATTTACTGGGGTGCATTCAGCCTTAGTTTAGGCACCACATCAGAGGTACAGTAAGAAAGTAAGTGTTACCGTACACCCCTCAACCCAATCCAACCCTCACTAGGCTGTGGGACTTGCCTCTCATGAGTGTTTTCAGGCCAGTTTCCGAGTGAATCCAGGGAAAACACTGTTACCCTGAACTTCAATCTCCTCCACTACTCCCTCCATACAGTATATACTGTAGATGGGGAGCAGAGAGCAGCTGGAGAGAGGAGATAAAGTCTGATGTTCTCTGTTCCGTCAGCATCCCAGTCTACCATGCCAATGATGACGCCATGTTATCCACAGTGCTGGAAGGACACTGATAGACGCTCAAACTTCTAGAAGGGCTGGTAGTAGATTAAGGAAAGTGGAGGGTTTCATTCCTATTACCTGCTCACAAGAGCACCTTGAAACACTGCCTCTCTCACCTCTACTCTGTTTTCAGTTGATTGATTGAAATTGATTGAGAATTGTATTAACAGTTTGTCGAGTATAAGCACAGTTCGAGGAAGGTACAGTTCAATACAAGGTCTGCTAAGAGAAAAGCTCAATGGCTTGTTTACATTGGGGTCCTCCATTTTCAATTAATCAATACAGTTGCTGATTCACGTGAGCACCATTTGATTTTACTGATCATCCGTTCTCCATCGCTTAACGGTATTCTGTAACGATATATTCCAGACGCCTCACATGCAACTCCTCACCCCCACCATCATTTCTTAATGAAATTAGATTTTCCCTCACTGGAAACACTGCCGGTGGCTAACTGAGGTGACAAAGAAAATCATCTTCAAAGGTTACTCCCTTCTTCAATGTTCATATAGCCTTTAAGTACAAGTTCATCACTATCCTAAAGCAATAATCAGAAAAAAGATGAGGGGCTTTTAAATAACATTAATATTTTTTTTTACATAATTCCAGCACTGAATATTGAGAATGATATAATACAGTATCTCAATAATCACTTTAAAAATGTTATATGCCATGATTAGCCAAGAGCACTTTATCATCTAATGCCTTTGTCTGGTCAAGTCTGTGGGGCTGCAGGCATATTGTGATATTAACCAAACATCTAATAAGATTCAATGAAATGGCAGATATTTGTCAACTTATGCAAGCCGCATTATTATAAATATTGGAACGGGAGGGTACCGTACCACTGAGGGATCAGAAGTTGAATTTCCTTTTAAAGGCAATAGGCTGTCTTGTTTACATGCAATAGAAAGAAATCATCAAAACCATCATATATCAATTTCATTGACGGTTAATTAGAATCTAAGGAAAGATAGCTCTTATGACTTAAGAGCTACTGGATGCTTATGACTTAAGCTACTTATGACTTCTTATGCCTTTCATAGCGTTTTTACACACTGGGTTAGGGTTTCCCATCCCCTGAGTAGGACATAAAGATAGATGGCCAACATGTGTATATTAGGTCAAGGGGCATGTTGTGTCATGATCCAAGTAATCCCAGTTTTTTGACTGCACGTCCTGCGGTTCAAGAGTTATAGGCCAAAAGGCGAAGCAACCTGTTATATAGCACCACCATGAGGCTGATTTGAAACAATGGGGCAGAGGTTATGAGTGCATGGTTTCACGCTGACATGTACAGTATACACACACGTGCACGGACGGACAGCTAGGAGCGAAAATTTAGTCTCCAAAAAAAGTCACTGCTTTTAAAGGCCAGGCCTGGCCACGGGTGCCAGAGGGGCCTGTCAGGCTGGCACACTCAGTTGCAAATTCTGCCCCCTCAGTTTAAGTTTTATCTACAAATTGTTTTACTATATCAAAATGATGTATGCCCCCTCGCCATTTTCAACTGCCCCCATCCTGGAGCTGAGCCTGTTAAAGGCGCTTTACAATGTAAAGTACAGTACAGTCATTCGCCAATTCACACACCATAGCAGACAACCAGGCACCACCCCCTGCTCACCAGGAGCAATTAGGGGTTGAGTGTCTTTTGTGTGTTTGTGTCATTACTGTAGTTTTCTACTTAGCTCGATGCACGGCAAATTGGCTCCAGGGTAACAGCGACAACATTATTGGCTGTTTTGTTCCCTGAAATCTCTCTCAAAATCCCAATATGAAAACCCATCTCTTCAGACAGAACATTACGGCCGCCTCGCTCCCCTTCCTGATATCTCACTCTAATTTATCCTCGTCTCGCCATCCCTTCTTCGCTCCCTTATGATGGCACTGGCTGCTTATCTGATCTTCTGGGATAACAGGAACATTATTAGCTTGACTTGATATTAGTTGCTTGTAGATGTTGTACATGTTTGAAATGTGCAGTACAAATGTTTTATATGTGATTTTCCAATGTGCAATATACATTTGAATACATGAGGTACAGTACAGGGGTAAAGTTCGTGCCCACCATCATGGAGACAGGGGTTCGATTTGTTTGCGGCAGGGGAGGGCATTGTCTGTAGCTTTAATAGCAACTTCTACAGGTTGGTCGGGAAAGAACTAGAAGTCATAGCATGTTCCTTTGCACGTGTTATGCCCTGCAAGTGAAAGCCTAATAAAAGGGTGATCAGGTGTAAGGTTCAACATTTGAATGTGGCTTTTCATTTGTAGTTATGTAAAATTAAAATTACAAATTACACATTGCATAACAATTCCATAATTATCATAAAGTGCCAAATGTAAATGGACATTTTTGAATTGGAGTTTTCATTTAGCACAAATTTCAATGAAATGTCAATGCATTTAAAATATAAAAAAATGTCCATTCAATTACACTACCTAATAGTCTTCCATCAATAATATCCTATCGGCAGCTTTTGGATGTTTCGTCAAGTGTAGAGGCTCAGAGTCAGCAACACCGGAAATAAATCACCAAGGCTTGCTGCACTAATGAAACAATAACTCTACCATCAGACGTTCACACATTTGGCATTCAAAGCTAGCCAGTTATCAAACATCTGGACCCAGAGCTGCCAAGCGTGGACCCAGTGGACTGTAAATGACTCAGTGGGCGCCACTGTTCACAATACAGTCCTCCGTTCATTAGGAGCGTCCAATCGCTCCAGCAATTATCACACATATCTGAATCCTGAGGTGTTATTGTGGGGATCCATCTTGTCCTGAATCCAGTGGTTAATGTGGTCACCTGCTGGCCAGTTGGCAACTGTCCTGGACTGGGCAAGGGCCTCACTGGTTTGTTAGGCCAGTTCCTCCAAAGCCAAAGCAGGGGGCTAATTGAGCAGATGTTGGTAAACATGCAGGTCATTGGTGGAATGGAATCGGCACCCCTTAACACAAAAAAAACAAAGGTATCTTTAATGCTCCTCAAATGAACTGATAAATATTGTAGCAGAAATGTGTACATATGGCTGAGGGACGAACATCTGGCCAATGAGCCATTCATCTTTCATATAGCCTTTGCTGCACTGCCAAAACAAAGTGTCAGTCTGGCAAACAGGCTAGTGTTAGGAGGACAAATCAACTACACAATAAGACAAAGATCACTGCTGCCTTGCTTCCATTAAAACTCACAGCCAGTATTTACTGTACTGTAGCATATTGTCATGTTTTACCAATTAAGAGCCTGTCTCTTACACACAGGTAAAAGAAAAGAAAGAAAGGTAAGCTTGCCTGGTGAGAAAACAACTGATTATACTCATTATTATGCTATATTTGGATGTGGCATTCTCACCTTTAATGTGCAGATAAAAGCTTGTCTCTAATACTTCGTTCTATTATGTGCCTTTTAATATTAGTTGCTGAAAAAACTACTTCTACTGGGCCACTGTTGAATCAACGCAAGGACGAAGAAATGGCAAACAATGCAGTATTACCCATTACCAATGCAAACTGTTTTGAATGAGTGTTCCACTGCATTAGTCTTTTTTTCTTTTAAAAATAAATATAATAAGTGATGACACTTATAGCAATATCTGATTAATATAGTGACTATCTTTACTTGTTTTGCCTCCCTCGTCTTTCCCTCTAACCAGCTGCTTGTGCTACAGCTACAGTAATGATGAGCTATTTTCCACTGTTAATCTAGCACTGCACAGTTCTAACAGCTTATGAATTTATAACAATAATGGAAATCAGCAGAGACAATGGAGTGAGATTACAGGCAGAAAATACCCATTTCTCCCTATAATGGCAGCATATTGAGGGTGGGATGGGATCAGAGAGTACAACATAGGCCTATAGGAACCATAAGGGAACCTTTTAAATGTCATACAATAGCTGCAGAATTAGTCCTGAATAGATAATATAACATACACTTAATCCTTCTGGCACATTGGGGAATATTCAAATGAGTAATGGAGTGAAGGTGCTGGCTGTCTGCTTTCTCAGGGCTGATGTTTTGTAAATTGAGATGTTATAGAAATGAACTTGAATGAAGCCTAATGGCGTTCACTATCCATTTCTACAGAGTGATAAATGGTGCATATAGTGCCTTTAACCAAGGCGCTTTACATAGATTGTGCATTACATTCACCCATTCACACACACATTCATACACCGATGGCGGCGGAAACCATGCACCAACCAGCACATCAGGAGCAATTAGGGGTTCACTGTCTTGCTCAAGGACAGTTCGACACTAACTCTGGGGTTAGTGCCGGGTTCGATCTGGCAACCTTGTGGTTACCATCCAGCCACTCTAGCCCTGAGCCACCGCCGCACGAGTGCTGCCTCTATTGTCCACCCAGGTGTCACACTTGACGACACTTAAAAACCCTTTGGAAAACGTAAGTGGACAACTTAATCATGCAAGTAATATTAATAAAGTGGTCAATCCTGAGCCCTATCTCAGAGGTTAAAATCAATACAGAAGATCAATATGGAACAGCTTGAAAGCAGTGGTGCTCTGAATTGTCTTGTTTGGTTCCCAACATGACATTTAGAGAGATTAATAAAATAGTACATAATTTGGGCATTTAGCAGCAGATGATCTTATCCAGGGTGACTTACAAGAGCAAGATCAGAGTAAATGGCATGAACCCTAGTCAACAAACAACGGGGTAAATGGTCACGTAAAAAACAATGTAGTGCTTCAAAGAAACTACCAGGTAAACAAACTAGTCCTTAGTTTACCCGTTCTGAATATTTCAACTTGTATAATATATTTGTGTGGGTTTTTTTTAATGAATAAAAACAGCAGTATAACATGAAAGTACTCTATTTCTTACAAATGCATGCATGGTAGGGAAACATTTTCATGGCAAGGACCGCAACATTTACACTTATTAGCTCACAAACGCCCATTTGAAGTAATAATCATTTAGTTCAAATCAATGCGATACGATGCGATTCACCCCTCTACCGATACGATGCGATTTGATGGCGATTTATCACAATAGAAAGGATTCATATTAAAGCTCTATTAATTTCCCAAAACATGTAAAAATGCATTATTTAAATTCAAAGCAATTTATTGTTTTACTGTAGGTTAGTATTATAGCTCTGCATCTCAAACAACCCAACTTATAGAATTATGTAAGTAAACAAAGGGTCTGCTCTCTGCTGGTTATTGTGGAATTGTTAGATTACTAATAACAAGTAAGACGCGCAAACGCGGGAAGCGAACGCAGCTCGTGTGTGTGTGTGTGTGTGTGTGTGTGTGTGTGTGTGTGTGTGTGTGTGTGTGTGTGTGTGTGTGTGCTACAGCTGCGCCCTGTGTGTGTGTGTGTGTGCTACAGCTGCGCCCTCTGGTGGCGGGCGGGTGGTGTAACAGCGGGACAGACACACACACACACACATACACAGACATTCAGCCCTTGCTGTCATAGTAAGTGGCTCACTGCGTTCGCAATCATAGGCTATAGTATAATTATTATATCTCAAAGGTCAATTTGAGGTTTTGAGTATAGAGGGTTCAAGAGATTAAAATGTAATAGCCTATCGTTCATCAATTAATGTTACCAACATATAAATAGAAAAGAAACAAATAAACAAAACAAAAATTACAGGTCACACTTGTAGTGCTGTCAAACAAGTCTATGTCTAGTTTAATCTGCAACAGTTTTATTATATAATTGCCTATGTATAGTGGACCCTGCTTGATCTCTCACTCTCAGCTAAGTGGTCCTTGGCTTGACCTGAAAAACATTGAAGACCCTGGCCTGCATGTATTATTAACGTTATAAATACATGGCAGATGTACAAGCTCACAACGTGTCTCATCCACGCCCCGCTGTGAGCTTGTGGATCTGCAATTTTAGGCGTGCAACACCGTCTTGCTGCAGAATATAAATAAGGCTTCTATCCCAAGGGTGCTCTTTATAGTCTGAGTCTGTTTGTTGTCTCAACGTGTCTACTCTGACTGCACCGTCGTACGGTAGCTTCTGTTCACTGACTGTGTGCGCTGCGAGAGACCTTTTTCTTTTCTTCCTTTTCTGATGGTACGTTCAATGCGCCTCGGAAACACAGGATAGGGTGAAATTTACCATGAAAAAACGGTGCAACCACGGATTTTACCGATGCAAGCACTCCGCGAACGATGCATCGAGTTTTCATCCGTCAATTTTACCGATACACAGTGAATGAACCGATTCACTCGCATCGCGCACGTCATAATCGATGAATCGATACGTATCGATTATTTTCCACATGCCTAACACACACACACACACACACACACACACACACACACACACAATGACAGTGGGGTAACACCGAGAACAGTGGCCTGTGATGCAGGTGTCGCTAGGGGGCGGAGGTTTGAGGTTGCACGTTTTCCCATGTAAGTAGATGGGGCAATTTTAATTCACTATTAAAGTAATTATTAATTTCGTTAAGCCCTCCATAATATTATGGTCAATGCCTTTGTGAAAAATGGGAGCGATTAGTGCAGGCAGTGAGGAGCTACAACAGTGTTTCTGACATTCATTCAGAGATTCAGACATTGAGTGAATTATAGTGTGATTATAGTGTGATAACATTCTTTGCGTTTGTGGTCAAGCAAAAACTAATATAACAAAAGTGCACCTCAGCATACAGACCCAGTGCTGTGTCAGTTGTGGGGTCCAGCCAGATATAGAGTTTGATGGAACAGATGGTGCAACCTTTGGCATTTGTGCCACCCGCTATGTGCAGAAGTGAAAGTGCTTTTTGCCGTTTACTATATACACTACAGTATAGATTGTTGTAAGAAACAAACTATGGGCAGTATTGTGTATACAAACCATATACTTGATGGTCATTGTCACATGATTTGCAATTAAACAACAAGGAACGAAACAAACAGCAACAGTTTACTAGCATGTGTGGCTCTGCATTAGGCCTGACGTCGAAATAAAGTCTTCTGAAAGAATTATATATTCAAAGATTTGTGCCGTATTTTCACGAATTTTCAAAAATAGCAGACCTACAACCTCGTAGCGCACCACTCGGTGGCGCACTATGAGCTTGTAGATCTGCTATTTTTCAATAGCTAAAGTATAACAGTTAAAACACCAAAATGGGTTCCCGCCCAAAATGGGTTAAATCTGACTGGTACATGGGATGATTGGATGTTGCTCAATATGATGATATATGTATGGAGTATCAAAACCTTGTTTGACGGTCAACTCAAGAGTCATGAAATGTACGTTTCTGCAACAAAACATGTGTAGCATTTGTGGTTCCCCCTATGCGGGGGAATTGAATCAACTGCGTTGTTTAGACAGCCCACAACGTGTGATAAAAATTTGGGGTGGGGTAGATCGGACACTGTATTCATGATTTTAGACAGATGAACTCACTAGTGTGGTGTACGTAGGTAGTGAGAAGCAGACATATTTTAAATCATAACCATTGATAGACTAATGATAAAGCATAATTGACTCAACAAATTAGTGATCAGACTTACAGAGAAATTTGAACGACCGAAATCTGCTTAGAATTACTTGCATATGTGGGGTCTTGAGACAAGGTACACGTTGTGAACACATAATTATTGCATATACATAACACAATATGGCTATGCGGCCCATCACAACATAAAACATAAAAGTGGAGGTATAGGAGCTCACAGGTTGACTGAAAGAGATCAGAGAATGCAAGTGGAAAGCAGGGGAAAGCGTAGTAATGCAGCGCCGGCTTGATGCTCTGCAGGATGACCCTAGAGTGCAAGTAGATGAAGGCAGTGAAGAAGTGTAGAGAACAAGATCTTAAGCAAGGGCTCCATTTTCTTTCAAGATTTCTAAATACAGTATTTGGGGATTTAGCAGTGGGGAAGGTTTTTTTTTGAGTGGTGCAACCACTCCAAGGAACAGCAATGTCCGTGTTCACCTATGTGCCTATGTGTTGGTTAATGAGCACCAGTATATGACTGAGTACCAGTAGGGGCGCTGTTGTGCCAGAAACAGAGAGAGGGATAGTGCTGCACTGTTAATAGTCTTTAATAATCTTTTGAATACAGCAGATCTACATGCTCACAGTGTCGCATCGCGACGCATTTTGAGCTTGGCCAAAACGTACAGCATATGGGGTTATGTTTTGTAATACTAATCAAAATCTACAAAGTATAGTGTATATATAGTGGAGTAAAAGTACAATATTCTGATGGAGTAGAAGTAAAAGTATAGAAATTTGGAAATACTCAAGTAAAGTACAGTACTTAAATAAATGTACTTAGTTACTTTCCACCACTGCCCCCAGAGGACAGTGTGGTGGTGGTGGAGCAATATTAGATCTCAGCTACAGCTGGGACACAAAAGGCACAGGCCTACCCCACAGGGACCATACCTTCAAGCACCTAATGTAATCAAAGCCACACATCACACATGTGTTCACAGTAGGCGCACACCTAATACATGGGGCAAAAGATAAAGAGTTCTCAGCAAGCCTTTGCCGTTAGTCAAATCATCATCGCTCAAATCTGATTTGGGTCCAGGGTGTCCTCCTGGCTGCAATTTCCTTTATTAAAACAACCAGATACCAATTTGGGTTTTTTAGGATTTAGTAATTTTTGAGGGGGAAATGTGATGATGCAGGGCTGGTGGGGGCGGTGTCTGTAATTGGCAAGCTGTTTAATGACACAGTTTTAATAGTGAGATAAATAGAGCCATGAAGTCTCACAAGGGCATACACCACTCTGCTCTACTGGCAGAGAGGAGAATGGATGTGTGAACGCGGCTGCTGCATCTGTCAGTTTGGGACCGGCCACGCCGTTCCGCACTCTCTATTCCCACAAGCCCATTGCCCCATAATTCCATTGAAGTTGCCACGTTCACTTTTAAGGGAGTAGACTTATTTTCTATCAATTACACACCCCACGAAGCCTTGAACTCATGGAGATGTTTTTGATTGCTGAGCCAATAATTTGATGACTGGGTGGCAGGTCAGTAGGAGACACTGTTGGTCTATATTATAGAGTAGCCTGTTGGCAAGTGTGCCATTAGTTAATGAAGGGAGTAAATAAAAAAGTAAACCTAAGTAGATCTCATGTAAGGCGATTGTGATATTTGATAAGTTAAATGTCCTTGATTGATTACCACTTTTATATGTTGTTTCACGATGGTAGGCATATCGCATGGCAAAAATATCCAATCTACAAGCTCAAATTGTTGTGAGTTTGTAGATTGGCTATTTTCAATATTTCTGTCATAATGACACACGCAAGATAGTTACGCCAGGTTGAAAGTGGTTAACTTAACAAATATTTGTTATGATCGCACTCATACAACACGCATTCACTCACACAACAACACTTCATTTCTCATGTGCTCCAATCTTGTGTGCCAGCGTGGTGAAGGTCAAAATGTGGGTATATATAGAGAAATAGTCCATCTGTTCTGTTAAATTATTAACAGCCCATTAAAAATGTATTCACGTTAAATGTCTTCTATTTCTTAATTATGAGCCTTTGGGTTTCCTCGTTCCCAAGATGTTTGATTTTAATTTCTGATATGTCACATGGAACCTTTGAGTTGGGTTAGGGTTATACTCATATTTGATTTTACTCTGAGATTATTGAAATTGGAAATGCTCCACAAACACAACATTTTGCTTTTTGTTATTTACATTTTATATTATACGATTATAAATAAATAAAATGTTTAGAGCTGCATGCAGAACAGGACATGGCTATACTGTATGCATGTTAGATAGATTCACATGTTTCAGTAAGTTCTCTAGTGATTCGCTGACATGTGCAAAACATCATAAAACAGGAATTTGTCATGCTGGAGGATCTCTTTACTACATCTGATGCAGCTTCTTATGTAGCCTATATATAAATGCTGCCACCTGGTGATATGTTATAGACATGTGCATGCAGTGAAACTGATCTGTAAATGTAGTAAATGAAGTATATTATATATACTTCCTTATATACGATAGTGTAGCACAAACTGAATGTTTTGACGGCTATGACGGAGTATAAATTAATCGGAGACGCACAATGATTTCATGCCAGCCTCAACACAGTCACACCATATTCTTCTCATCGGAGCACCGGGCCAGGGAACTGTTTTCATTACAGGCAACACGGCCACTCTTAATTGGAATGTGGACCAGCTGCAAAATGATTGGACTAGGAAGGTCATATTAGCAGAAACCTAAGAGGGTATAAGGAAACACAAACATACACTTTCTACTCTCTTTCTCCTGTACATCAATCAAAATGGCTTCTCCGGGAGGAGGGGTTAATAGTATTATTTGTCATGCCAACCGGGGACGTCAGCAGTCATGCCCATTAGATGTGATGTCTTTATCGAGAGACATGACAGCAGCCAACCCACCCGCTTCTCCTCCATGTGGAACAATGCCAGGCTGTTAAAACCCTTGGGGGTTGTTTGAACCAATACACTGCCAGACAATCACATCAATAAACAAGGACATGCAGTCATTCAGATTGTCGTGATGTGGGAGGAAGAAAAAACTATATAAAAAAACTAAAAAGGTCAATACTGTCTTTGCAAAGGGGCTATTAGCACGTCCATAAAAGGCAAATAACATTTTTGACACCACATTCTAATCAATCAGCGTTTACGACAGCTTCAGTACACATTTTACCATAATAACAAGACAACAAAAACAACAAATAAAGATCCCTGTTTCCCAATAGAGTGACATGTTGTAAAAAGCATCTAAGCGACATCAACAGCACAAATACCAACAAACCCGTCTGAAAACACTGTCGCCCTGGGCATACAGTCGGCGGAACTGCTTAGGCTGGTATTCCTAAACGTAACCTAAGTAAACTATGCTTAAACGGTTAAACCTAACCTTATTCCTAACCTTAAGGAGTGCCGTGATGTTTGTATTTTTTCCAGTTTTTCATGTGTTTATGAGGTGACAGTACTTCATTAGACCCCTTGGTGTGGTTGTTACAGTATGTGCAATGGTGTGCAAATGATGAGGGTTTCTTCCTGGAGGCTGAAACCTTGACAGTCAAACATGCCAATGAAAAAGAACAGTGATATAGTGACATCACAATATCATCCCCTCCGCGGTCTGCGTGAGGTCGGCAGAAGAAAACGAGGGCGAGCCTGTTTTAAGGCGAGCATTCCGGAAACCAACAGCACCATTTCTCTGAGAAGTGTCAGTCAGAGTGGGAGTGTAGGTGTGTCTGAACCACCTGCATTCTATCCCCTGCAATCATGCCCACAGTATTCCATTTCATTTCATTTCATATTAATTTATTTAATTTCCTTATGTTTTACATGATTTTATTCTTTTTTTTTTTACATATTCCATAACAGAAAAGGAGCAGGAAGAAGATAAATCTCATTGATACCTGCCCTTGTCTATCAAATGTAAGCCCCAGATTGTCCTGTGATCTTCCAAGCACTATTCAAGCCTTGTTCACGTTTTTGCCCTGCTGATTTTTCTAGACCACGATTGTGCCAAGCCCTTGCCGGTACTTCTGCCCTCGCTGACTGCCCTTGGATTCCACCTTTTGCATTCTACTGTTTTTGAGTGGTGTAACCACTCCTATAGTCAGCTATGTGTGTCCTAGGTCCCTGGCTGGCTGGGTCTGTCTGTCCGAGCACGAAAATAGCGTTTGGTTGGTTTTCACAACCAAGTGTCACTGCCACACACACAGGTCCCACACCCACACACACAAACACAAACAGACACAGACACAGACACAGACACAGACACAGACACAGACACAGACACAGACACAGACACAGACACAGACACAGACACAGACACAGACACACACACACACACACACACACACACACACACACGCACACGCACACACACAGAATATATAATGATTTGGGTTGTTACAGTACAGTACAGTGACAGTATAGTACAGTACAGTAGAGGGACCCTCACACGGATGCGGGGTGGCTCGCCGGAACCGGGCGGGTCCCCTGGGTGTCTGGATGTTCCGGGGACCCCCCGGGGACCCCCACACTGTAACTCTGTCATTTCTCGATCGTTTCGGACGAGGGTCGAGGCATGTCCACACCTTTTTGACTAGGGTGGCCCTATTAGGATTGCCATTGGACCAAGGCACAACATGCATTGGTGACTGCAGGCCTTATTACTGCAGCTAGGTTGATACTGAGAAACTGGAAGAGCTCTGCTACGCCAGAGATCACAGACTGGACCCAACTTATGACTGAAACTGCATCCTTTGAATACTCAATTGCCAGGAGGAATAACGTCAAAGGGAAGTTCCATGAGATATGGGACTACTTTTATTTATATATGAAAGGATTGTTGTAGTAACATTTTGTATTGGTACATTGTATATGATATAACCACGAGTGTCAACAACAGAGTGTGGAGGGGTGTTGTCCAGGGTTTTTTTTTTTTTTTTTTTTTACTGCTAGTTGTGTTTTGTTTTTTGTTTGTTTTTTCTTGTCTTTTTCTTTTGTGTAAGTCATGTGAATTTTGTATGCTTTATTGAAAATCATTAAAAAACATTGATGACAAAAAAAAAAAAAGGATTGCCATTGGTAGATACACCTACCAATGGCAACACGAGTGTGTGGTACCGTAACCATACAAATTATATTATAATTATTATAATTCAGTGTATTTGCAAATATGTTGTGAGAATCTGCTTTGATTTCAGAACGCTAATAGAGTGCATAATTTATTTACGGTCATTGTCTATTCATCTTTGGAAATGCATTGAAATTAAGTTCATCCCATGTGTATACACATGATTATAACCTGTTTCTGTACAGTTGAATTTGAATACTCTAGCGAAGAAACCCAAACTATTTTCATACTACTACTTCATCCGACCGTTGTTGTCTTGTCAGAATGAAGACTCTCAGACAACCAGTCAGCTGTGAATTTTCAATCGGCAATGCGACGAGTTTCTGAATGACAGAGAGAGCACCCCGAGTGCATTCCAGCGTTGTCAGAGCTATTTCTGAATGCACAAAATGTGTAATGTGCTGGCACCTGGGCTGGCACAGGGATGGCCAGTGCCACCCCAGGCCACTCTTGTGTAGCCAGCGTAGCCAGCCATCTGCCTTTGCAATGCATATTGCCCCAGGCAGATTAAGTCTGGCCCCTCTCAATTGTGGGAGGACTTCACGGCCAAAATGGTGACGGCCAACCAGATTCGTCTGGAACCAGGCTAAAGCCAAACAGGGCCCAGTATTCAAATATGGGGCGGGACATTTCAAGAAAAAAGAAATCTAACACAGAGTGATATTAGTGGGACATTAGTGGGGATAATTATTAGAGGGACGAGTGATATCCACGCAGAGATATTAGTATCGCTACGCGAGGCTAGACCACTCCCTAGACACACAACTATTCTGACCATGAGAAGCCCACATGAAGGAATAAAAGTGAGAAAGAAAACAATTTCTATGAATCAGGAAACAATAACTACAGTGATGGTCTTCTTGTCCCATCATCATGTTAAACCTGCCAGTACGTTTTATGGATAACCTGTGAGTATGTTTTCTAATGCTGTATTGTACAGCATTGAAAAACAACAAAAAACTGTATATGCACATAGAAATGAAGTGATGTGATGTTTATATAGGATCATTTATATTAAACTAAATAACTAAACTAGTTATTACTAAACTAACTAAACTAAACTAAACTAAACTATACAAAACTATACAAAACTATACAAAACTAAATCATTTTAGTAACGGAATTGGCGAAAAACGATCATGTATTGGCTCGACGGTGTGCCATCCTGCGCTGTGATTGACTGAGCATTGCATAATAGGTGTGCCACAGGGGACAGCCTATATATAAGTGGCAGATACATTGTTGATTAATTAACTTTTATTGATGCGTATTTCTCTAGGTATCAATGTGCTAACTGTGACCGAGGCCTATATATGGGCGGGTCTGATCGGGGATAGTGCCGAAGAGAGGGGAACAGAAATCTCTCTTTGAGCGCAAGTGCGGAACCGGCAGTCGATGGCAGGTCCTGTTACAATATCCAAGGTCTGCTGCTGCTATCTGGGGCCGTCGTTAGCTTAATCCGTCTGTAACTTGCGTAGGCACTCATATTTATGTGTGTTGGGATGTCAGGGGTGATGTCACCCTGACGTCCCGGTTGTGATGTCAGAGAGGCACTACGTTCCTTCGTAACACTCCCCCTTAGTGAAGCTATGGGCTTCACTATTCGTTCTCTCTGATCATTGTGGCTGTGTCCGGCAGCTCGGGGATTAGCCGGGCCACGGGCCGCGTGCATGTCCGACCCCCCAACTGCACTACAGCCGTTCTTACGCGGCGATCTTCGCCTGGTATTGCCTCTGTTACCTTGCCCATCTGCCAGTACGCTCTCGGGAGCTGCGGGTCCGTCACTAGGACGTAGGCCCCCTTGATAAGGTTCTCTCTCTCCGCTAGCCATTTCCGGCGCGGCTGTAGATCGGGCAGGTAAAAGCGGACAAATCGGCGCCAGAATTGGTCGGCCAGGATTTGGGAGTGTCGCCACCTCCGGCGGCTAAGTAGTTCGGCTTCGGGGTAGATGACCTGCGGCGTCGAGGCGTCGGACCTGCCCATGAGGAGATGGTTCGGCGTCACCGGGTCCGGGTCTGCTGCGTTCGAGGACACATAGCCTAGGGGCCTGGAGTTCAGGATAGCCTCAATCTCGATCAGCGCTGTTGCCATTACCTCCTCGGGCACAGTTTGTGCACCCAGGATCACTCGGAGTATCGTTTTGACGGACCTCACCTCCCTCTCCCAGGCGCCGCCGAAGTGTGGGGCCCCTGGTGGGTTGAACACGAAGTCGACCTGTAGGGGGGCCATCTTAGATTTGAGTTCTGGCTTCAGATGTCCGAAGGCTTCTCTCAGCTCCCGGCTTCCTCCGACGAAGTTCGTGCCCCGATCGGACCTCAGCTCGATGGGTTTGCCCCTGCGTGCCATGAAACGGCGGAGGGACATGAGGAACGAGTCCGTTGTCATGTTGGTTAGGAGTTCCAGGTGTATGGCTCGTGTCGTTAGGCACTTGAATATGATGCCCCATCGCTTTTCCGTCCTTCTACCGCACTTTATGGTGAGTGGCCCAAAACAGTCCATGCCGGTGGAGTGAAAGGGGGGGTCCATTAACCTTAGCCTGGACTTGGGGAGGTCCTCCATCTTGGGCTCGTTGGGTCTTCCCTTCCACCTTTGGCACCCGAGGCAGGTGGTCTGGTGCTTCTTCACTGCTTCCCTCCCCCTAGTTATCCAGTACTTTCTGCGTATCTCGGCAAAGACTCGTTCGGTTCCTGGATGCGCTAGGTCCTCATTGTATTGTTGGATTAGGAGCTTCGTATAGGGGTGGGCCGGTGATAGCAGGATAGGATGTGTCGCTCCGGGGTCCAGGTCCTGGCATAGCCGGAGTCTGCCTCCTACCCGCAGGAGCCCTGAGTGGAGTTCCGGGGCTAGTGCTCTTATCCTGCTGGATTTGGGTAGCTCCGTGCCGGCCTGTAGCATTTTGATTTCCTCAGCAAAGCTATCCCTTTGGGCCTGGCCGAGGATGCTTATTTCTGCGTCTCGGTAATCTTTAGAGCTTATTTCGCGTTCGTGTTCGCTCCCCCCCTGCGTTGCCTTTAAGGTCAACGCAGTGGTATTGATCAGCTCGTTGTAGGATGACGGCAGTGGGCTGGCCGACGTGAGGCAGCAGAATAGTGTCTTCTTTATCTCAAGCAGTCCTGCTTGCTCTTCGGATTCTACTGATGGGTTCAGGACTGGTTGTGTGGGCCACAGGTCCTCTGCTATGGTGAGGAATGAGGGGCCCTTACTCCAGCGGTCTCCACTGGCGATCTCTTGAAGCGTTTTGCCCCTCGTGATGTCGTCCGCTGGATTGCTCGTCATGCTTATGTAGCGCCACTCTGTGGCTTCTGTGAGTGACTGTATTTCTCAGTATGGTATTGTCCAAAGTGTGTGCGTCTGTGCGTGTGTGGCTCGAAGGACCACAATGTGACCGAGGCCTATATATGGGCGGGTCTGATCGGGGATAGTGCCGAAGAGAGGGGAACAGAAATCTCTCTCTTTGAGCGCAAGTGCAGTCGATGGCAGGTCCTGTTACAATATCCAAGGTCTGCTGCTGCTATCTGGGGCCGTCGTTAGCTTAATCCGTCTGTAACTTGCGTAGGCACTCATATTTATGTGTGTTGGGATGTCAGGGGTGATGTCGCTCTGACGTCCCGGTTGTGATGTCAGAGAGGCACTACGTTCCTTCATAACACTAACCCTAACCCTATTGCTAATTTAGTTCAGTGCATTTACATGATTAGCCTAATTTTGAACTTGTTTGTTAGGAACAGAAAGGAAGGACAAGTGTAAGGACTTGTAAAGGAGCCATGCCCCCCGGATGGGAGAGCTTAGTGAGATGGGAGTGAGATTGTACTCCAGATACTATCCCGGGGGTCTGTTTTATCAAGAGTGTGGACATCAATTTGTTTTCCTATGGAAAACCAAAAACAGGAACAAAGCAGATAGGAATCTGGTTTGAAGAAAAATACAATTTGTTATTGCTTTTATGGTTAAAATGGCGCAAAAAATATATTTTTCTCATTCATGTAAACAGTGCATTACCATAGAAATGGCCTCTTGTATGCACATGAGTGGGCCAGTCTAGGGTGAGAGGGGGTAGCTGTTAATCCTGTTGGCTTCCTCCAGCTCCCATGCACTTCCTATCCTGGGAGGACAGGAGCAATAATAACCCACAGAGATTCTAGGAAGTACAATGCTGCATGCATGGGCTTAGTGCATCTCTGCTGTTTTATTTAGCTTTTATGGAATTCTGGCTTGGTTTATTCTAAAACGATACTCCTCTTTCCCTGGAAGCTTGAATGAGAGAAAAAAGAAAGTATAGAGAGAGTCTAGTCTATTTCTTTCCTTATTTTTCATATATTCATTTATTATTTTTAAGGGTCAAGCAGCCCAAAGGGCGTAGACCCCTTTTGTTTTCGTGACAATTCCGCCATTTTAGCAATTTTGGCAGTTTCGTTTTTCACGAAATTCTGCAGGGCCGTGAGGATCCCTCAGGAACTGAAGCTCACACTCATTCGTCAAAAGACCTTTGATCTCTCGATGAGTAAATGGTTTGATTTTCTCTATCCACTTTTCAGCATTTCCATACATGCGAATGGAGTCTGACTCTATGGGACTATATCGTTGACAAACAACCGTACCCCTTCAGCCAATCAGCATAACCAAAAAAAATCCAGTCTCCAGTCTACCTATGCCATATCAACCACACAGAAATGAACAGGTTCAGACTGACCTAGAATGTTATTCTAGGTCACCATTAACACAATTAACTTTATTGTTAATGGTGTTTCTGTTTAATGTTTGTGTTGGCACCGTTTGTTTTACATCAACGTCACATCACCTAATTAACATGAGTTAGACTTTAATATATTAGCGCCCCTCAATTCACACGGGTGTCCCAAAGTTATTAGTGCAGCCGCGCCCGGCAGCCGGCGAAAACTAGAGTTCTCAACAGGCCCACCTGTCCATTCAAACTCTAGACGTGCCTGCCTTAAAGTTATTAGTGCATCCACACCTGGCAGGCCCGAAGATTAAGGCCCGGCCCTTCCTGGGCCTTCATCAAACCCTGTACACTCAAGAGAATGTCCCCGCTACCACCCTTAGATCTCCACATACTGTATGGAGCTCACCTGTTCTGACATTCCATATGTTGATCTTACCTCATCAAACCCTCTACACTCAAGACATGCTCCTTATATGGCCAGTACAGTGCACGGCTGCACACGACCTCACCTTTAGGGTGAGGTCTATGACATATATGTCAAATCCCCGACAGTCCTAACAAAATGACAGCTTTGACAGAGGTCGTCTGCTTTTTAATTTAACCTTTACAGGTGAGCAGTTCACACAGGCTTGCTAAGCCAGACACGTTTATTTTTCAAGGAACAACTATTCAAGCTCTGATCATGATCATTCCATTGCCATCAATGTTTTTTCCCCCAAAGCATTGTTAGTAATGTTATTTATATGAACATGTACATTTGCACTACTAAACCAAAGCCATTAGTTGATAATTCTGTCCGTTTTTCGCTGTTACTCATCTCTGAATTGCATTAATGTGCCATGCAGATCGCATCCTGTCTGAATGGATGTGGGTGTGTGTGGGTACTAGGTTATTGTTTGTTTGTATGTACGTATATGTGCACATGTGCATGTTTATTGGGCATTGCCTTTTCTTTCTTCTCTGGGGAATAACTGTGTTAATATGGTTTTCTTGTCCGCTTTATGAAGGCTAATGAATGAATCTCCAGTTGGATATTAAAGGGATCAGCGTGAACCCATGATTGAACTGCTAGCCTAACCCAGTGTTTACATTAGCACCTCAATTACTACTCAGCTACCTTACAGCCCTGAGGCGCAGTGTTGTGACCATGAAGTGGAAGACACCGCTGAACTAAAAGAATATACACACCTATCAAAAACAACCATGACGAGAGAGATTCAAGAGATTGAATTAATTGTGCATGCCTCACAACAGGCGGCATACTTCATTTTACTGTAAGTGATACTTAAGATAACCCCCCAAAACTGTTAGAAAAAAAGAAAACAAGATAAAATGAATAATAATAATCCCTTGAAAATCTACAATTTATTCTAAAATGTAGTTCTATGAAATGCAGCTATAGATGAACCAAATCCATCCATAAACAAACATGGTGCAATGTAGAAGGCAGCCAGTGAATATGATCTCCTCATTGCTGCCCTGGTGCAGATAGAAAACATATGTCCTCCTACCCCACCATGTGGTCTGATGCTGACATGCTCCTTCTGACTGGATGTGATGCTGAGAGGAAGTCACACGGACAGGAGAAATAGTGCAAACACACGCTGACCCTGATCCCACCGCCAGCCTTTGCCCACTTTATGATTTATAGGGCACAGGCGAGTGAATATTTCATTGTAACGCTAGCACATATGGGCTAATATTCCATCTTGAGGTCCAGAGGCATTAGGGAAAGGCATGAATACATTGAGTTTGTTATGCCTAGCCCCAATCAATCAGGGCATGCAGTGGGTGGAATAGCTTAGAAAGGCGCTCTGCTTTCATTACCCAGACAAATCATACATTACAGTAGTAAATTATTATACACAAATCTTGGGTTACATTCTCCTGACCCAATGGGCAATGAAATCTCACAGAACAGATTATGTGTGGTTTATATTATGTCTGGTTTCATGTTTGAATATATAGCATACATTTAAAGGGCCAAAATAGCTTGAGAATGGGATATAAAAGTGTAGAGTCCTTTTTATAATATCGGATGGTCTTTATGGAAAAAACATAAGGCTTTGAGAGTGGAAAGCCTATTTCAGTGCCTCCAGAGGAAACCCAGTATGGCACATAATACAATGCTGTAATATCGGGTAATATACAATGTCATGAATAAAATTAGTTTTCTAAAATTATGGCTTTTCATTGCCCAAGAAATCGATGTCGACAGCCACATTTTGTGGGGCATATTTCTTCAAGCCATAATGGCAATAGGCTACCATTGTTTGTAAGTGCTAGTAAAAGGCCACCTCGTCTATCTCGTTTTAGTCGAGCCTACAGTACATGTTAAATTTAGTCACTGACAGGATGGGAGACAAACTGTTGCACCTGTGATAGGCTGAACCTCATCACATGGTCAGACCACGTGTCTTTGGCCGTCTCCGAGCAAAGGAGTAAATTGCTTTCCATTGTAGACCAGGATAACTGCTCACATACTGCAGCTTCACCTGAAATAGATTATTAAAATTAATTTGCTTACATAGAAGACAGCTATATGCACCAGTTGTGTATGTAGGTTGACCCATGTGCACTAGTCAGCACTCACGTGCACTATATCTGGGATTACTCTGGGGTCCAGGAGGGCACCCCCGGTGGGAATGAAAGCACCTCAAGAGCAAGCCACTCAGCAACCCTGGAGGCAGGTGTGTATAGAACCGACTGGCAGGGGGCAGCCTGGGTCTCCTTTCTTACCTGCAAGCCCATCCATCCTGAACCTTGAATTTAGACTCCTCTCCCTCAGGGTAAGCCATACCCCGACACTTTCACCCTTATTTACTGTGCTGTGTGTGTGTGTGTGTGTGTGTGTGCGTGTGTGTGTGTGTGTGTGTGTGTGTGTGTGTGTGCGTGCGTGCGTGCGTGTGTTTGTTTGTGCACAAACAGGCATGTGATATGTTGGCCATTGTATGGTCATGTCATGTGCTTGCTTATGTCAGTTCATGTGCACAGAATTTCTTTTTTTACACATTGCCAGTCAGGCAGTAGGATCTGGAGGCAGCTATGGAGGAAGGGAGCTTGTCAGAGCTGTCTCACTGGGTGATGTTAATATGGCAATGCTAAGCTGGTAAAGGACTTAAGCAGCTTACAAAGTACAGGGAAATAAACTTGATGATTCCACAGCAGTTTGCAAGACTTTCTTTCTTTTTTTCCCCCCTTCTTCTTCTTCTTCTTCTTTTTTTTTTAATCCTAGAGAGTTTAAATGCACAGCCTATCTCATGCTGGCAATATGTCAACTAGGCTGATTAAAATGTGCACACTAGAAGGCAAATCTACATTTCATATGCTGTCTTGTGAAAGAAGCTCAACTGTTTTGGAAAATACCAACTGCAAAAAGGCCACATCTATTCTTGCCCCCCCCCCCCCCCCCCCTCCCCCCTGTTAATTAGCAGACAATCGACATCAACTACGTTTTTTGTATTTAGCCTCTTTAATCTCCCAATAGATAATGAAAAAAGAGGTATATTGGCCTTTCGATACGAGATCAAGGGGCAAAGAACCGATCAATAGGAATTGGCAAACGCATCTGAACATCTAACAGTGTTACTCACAAAACAGTAAATTCCCCCCATAGACCCAGCAGCCACACCCCAGAGTCCCTCAGCACACAGCGGACCAGTGTGCATGTGATGGATCCATGCCGGTTGCCTCAAAAGCTATCAATCACTCAAATGGCTCTCATATTTCTGATAAAATGTAATTCCAAACGTAAGATATTATATGGAGAATATGTCCATCATTGTTCAGTGATGTGATGTCGCATTGGACAGTAGGGGCTGATGTTTTATTGTTTTAGTCTCATGGTTTTATGGATTTACTGTCAGTTTGTTGGATATCAGCGTTGACCTGGAGACTGACCTTGTCAGAACAGGGGTCCATTGCTGGCAGCTCGCTTTGCTGACCTCGTCTGTGGGCGTTCCCCTCGCTACTACCCACACCCACCATGCCGTCCCCTCGTATCTCGGCTTCTAGTAGACGCTAGCTACCCACACACTCACCCAAATTCCTCCTGCAATGATAATACCCCCAATAACAGCCCTAATCCCAACATGCCATGCTGCTCAATTACAGTCTTCAGGCGTATGGGATTTAGGAGAAGAGATGATGGGAGGAGGGAGGGTGGGGGCCAGAGGAGAGTGGAACGAGACGAAGGAAAAGAGGAAAAGGAAGGGATAAGGGGGGAGGAGAGACTGCTTTTTACTGCTCTGAAGGGCTGCAGCCGAAGAGACAGGCACAGCAGCAGCGGGTAAATCCCAAATAGCCTGTCACCAACCGACAGCGCACTGGAGCGTGCAGACTAGAGCACGGAACAGCACAGCGGACTGGCAGACTGGGTTGAGCCAGGGTGGAGAGAGGGGGATAGAGGTTGACTTCTGAGGCTGCATGAGATGTTAAGGGCCGGGCCAATTTGACTTCAGAACACAGACAGGAGGTTGGAGAAAAATACAACGGGTGACAGAGATGGGGGACAGGGTGGACGGGGTCAATTTCAAGCTCGACTCACATAACATTTCTGCCAGCGGTTGTAGCAGCACTCATAGGCGTCACACCAAGGGAAAAATAGAGAGAGCCGGCATGGAGAGTGAGAGAAAATGAGGGGAAGAAGAAGGAGACTGAGTGGAAGAGACTGAAAGTTCAGCTTAGAAATAAGGCATGGGGCTTATGTCTCCACACTGGCATTTACAGAATTGGGGCACAAATACACTTCTCTCCTACTCATCTCTTTAGTCGTGGTTGCTGATTGAGGGCGCTGGCATGAAGATGAACTGTAATCAACTCCCCATTACAACAGCAGCCATCTAGACACACTGCCAGAGGTGCAAGGATTTCCTGCAACCGAGTGACAAGTGAGTTTTTGCTGAGCAGATTGCATTCATGCTCACGTCAGTGTTTCAGCTTGTTTGCATTGCAAGCACATCAGAAGGATTTCCATCGGCATCTGAATATGAGACGAGTAATGATTTGTTCCATTAGGCAATGGTGGACAGACTGGAGCATATAGTGATTTCCATTCCCTGGGATAGAGATGGTTCCAATTATATTTAAATCGTGATGACCACTGCAAATTATTTTGTGAGGAGGTGGCATTACCTTTCCGATATACAACAAGGGTGAAAAGACTGGATTAAAAAGACACAATTTGATGTCTCCCCCCTCCCTCTCTCTCTTTGAATCAGAAAAAAAAAAAGAATCCTCTATCTAACTTGGTCCAGGGGGAACCTTCATGTTCTCTTGTCAGGTTCTGTTCCACTGATTCTCTCACTGACCCTGCACTGTCCTCATGTCAGGCCCAAAGCACACATACAGACCCCAGTGAACAAAGCTGTGGCTACCAAAGCATGAAGTGAAAAAATAAAACAGTGACAATGAACACAGCAGATAAAGCAGCTTGATCAGGTACCAGTGTCACTGATCACTGAGTGTGCCGAGCAGCTGTGGACGAGGGCTGAAAATCTTACTGGAGTGTAACGTTAAAGCAGGCCTATACGCAACTGAACTGAACAGAACAGATAGATATTACCTACAAACACCATAATAGAAATAACCTATAGCAGCACCTGTTAGTAGGGTGACTAGTGACTACTCTCCCTGCATTATCCACCAAACCACAGGCCCCAAATTAAATATATCATGGAATGTACTGTATGTGTAGATCAAGAGCTTTAAAAAGCCACTTGCAGACGAGCCCCATTGGGCAGTCTGTGCCTATAGCCACTGTCCATCAAGTGGCAGTGTGTAGCCAATGTGTAGGAGCTAGTATTCATAGCAGGCAGCCTCATTAATCTACAGATAGGTCTACAATGCATGGCACACAGCAGGGGGTGACCGTAGGAGTCCAAAGGAGTTTCCATAGAGATGTCCTGGCTGGGAAGCTTTGCCTATATTTTCCAGCAGATTGCATACTCCTCGCCAAACAGAGAAGCATAAACAGAGTTTAGAGTGTGAGCAGCATCTGGCTCCCACGTTTACATGCAAGGGGAAACGATTAATGGAGTGGATTAGCATATCTATGTGGGGACCTCAGAAGTGTGCATTCCAGATACTTCCACAGCCAACACTGCCAAGACAAGCTAACTCCCTTCCTCTTCTTCTGGGCCGGCAGCGGCTGGCGGAAAGAAGGAGAGAGTCATCCTGACAACACCAGAGAGGCAGAGGGGAAAAAGTTGGTAAATGATGTCAGCTGACTGGAATAGTTTCAGTGTTGACATCATGACATTTAGCTCAACAGAGAGGAAGCAGAGGGAATGTATGCCCGGAACCACTACAACATTGTGACAGCACTGTGCCTTAACAATTCATACTGAGGTCATCGGTTTAGAAAGACAACACTCACTCACTCACTCACTCACTCACTCACAACCCGTAATAAACGTTTGAGAATGTATTTACTGTATTTTGCAATCTTATCTGAGCGGCAAGGTTAGCAACAAGGTGAGGCAGTTGTAACACCGTCACTGACAGCTGGTTTACTCTCTATTTGCCAACAAAACCAAGGTTAAGGTAAAAACCTGTTTGGCCAGAATGTATTCGAAAGCAACACAATGATAATGTATTTAACAGACAAGCCTTAAGATCTTAGTTTATAGCTGTCCTTACCTTAACAAAGCAAGGTGTTTCAAAATCACACCTATTATAATAATAATAATAATGGATGCCCCACCCAGATATTATGTCCGTGTCCCTTTTATGCCCATATATGGAGTTCTTTGTCAGGCATGCCCAGATATAGAGTCTATGCAGACGTCAGAATCTGGCAGTTTGTGTTCACACAAACCCGGAAAGCGGTTTCTTTTTGGGGCGCTAGCCCCTCCTATGCACAGCTTTGTGTGTGTGTGTGCGTGTGTGTGTGTGTGTGTGTGTGTGTGTGTGTGTCTGTAGCACGGAATGTGATGATTTGATTGGCTGAGCACGGAATGTGATTTATGATGATGTATGATGATCTATGATGATAAGAGCGCCTCTCACTTCACACAAGTGTGATTTTTGAGGCCCTCCTATCTCCAGCTTTTAGTGTGTGTGCAAACACAAACTTTGTCCTAACAAAAACATTAAATGTCATCGACAATGAATGGACAATTTTGAGTGTTTGTGTAAACACAAACATTGCGTAACACAAACATTGAAGATGAAGTTGAGGACGCAAATTCTGATTGGCCGGAATTAGATGATGTATGATGATGTACTGTACGATGATAAGAGCGCCCCTCACTTCACACGGGTGTGATTTTCTTTGTACGATTATTTGTTTTTGGCTTTTGTGCCTTTTATTGATAGTTACAGTGAAGATGGACAGGAAAGAGGGAAGGAGAGACCGGGAGAGACAGAGGCAAAGGTCGTCATGAACGGGACTCAAAGACGCAACTCGCTGCCTGGCCAGAGCTTCAGCTTATAAATGATGTGGCATGCGCCTAGACCACTAGGCCAGTGGGAGCCCCGATCTGCAATCTTTCTGACTGGTGATAGAGGCATGCACGGTCCAGCATAAGCATCCCTACTGAAGAGACCGCCTCTCCCCCACACATGATAACATGTCTGATTACGGGGGTCCAGCAGCCTATGATGAACCCAGAACTTCTGGCAGTGGAGCCATTAAGAGACAGTTAAGCAGCCAAAGACAGATTAAATAATTCACAGATACTATTCATCTAATCCTGTTCCTGTACAAGCTTAGACAACAAAACGGCGTTGCCAAAAGTAAAGGAGAAAACAGCATACAGATTTCCCTCAGTCACAGTGGGTGAGGGGGATATGACTTCTTCCGCAGCTCTACGACTCCTGCCTTGAGCAGCTGTCAGTTTGGCAGACATGACTATCATTACTATCAATTCAGTACAGAGAAGCTTTATACGGTATATATACCGTATAAAGCTTCTATATATAGAGCGTCGCAGTCCCGCCCCCTTTCAGAACGACAACGAGACCCAGGAAATGATTCTCCATTCATTTTCTCCATAGGCTTTTCAAAAAGTATTTATTTAAAGACGGTTACGCCGCGGACAAAGCCAACTCGGATCGTGACAAATCATGACAATAATTACAATGTTTTGGGCCGATCAAATAATTAGTAAGAAGAAAAACAAAACAAATAGTGTTGTATCCTGCCTTTATTTTCTTCTTTCAAATTATTTGATCGGCACAAAATATTGTGTTTGTTGTCATGATTTGTCACGATCCGAGTTAGCTTTGTTCGCGGCGTAACCATCTTTATATAAATACTTTTTGAAAAGCCTATGGAGAAAATGAATGGAGAATCATTTCCTGGGCCACTCGTCGTTCTGAAAGGGGGTGGGACTGCGACGCTCTATACCATATAGACTCATAGACGCTTGTAGGTTTGCGGTAATTACTAGACCTTGAAACGACCACATGTAATGATGTCAGCCACAGACTCACGCAGATGTGCCAGAACATGTTTCTTTCTACAAATACTGTATGTTAATCACAACACTGTCACCGGCTCTGCAGTACACACTGTACCTTTAACATTCCCCTCACTGTTGACAAGCTCTACGCTTGAATACCTCTCTGAGTTTTCAAAAGCCTGTCTACATTATTGAATAGCATGGATTTGAAATGAAATGGTAAAGCATCCCCAACGGCTCTAGCTTTCCCTCACACGACTGGTTATCCAACTGCTTCCTCTACAATTCAGGTCTTCAATTATCCATCAATCAGGTGCTCAGCATTTTCTTGCATGCTTGCAGCAATTACAGAACTTCAATCAGCTCTATACAGACCTGTGCACATCCAGTGGGGGAACGGAATGCAAGCCAAGCCACTGCATGGGCTTTCACATCATAAGCTCAAGAGGTGAGTTAGTTAAGTTGAATTTGAATACAGTAACTATGGTGCATCCATTCAGAGATAAGTGAGTATATATATAGTATACAGTATACGGCAGAACGACAGTGAAATGAATGATGGAGATGCCACTCCACCCTATCCCCACATCTCCTGTTGGTAACTGGGTCAGGAACATAAACATGTTTAAACAGGAGCTGGATCTTCAATGTTGCCTCCATAGACAAGATGCAGAGTGACACTAAGGATACAAGCCTGCACTGAAATATGGATGCAATGGGACAGAGTCCATATTCCCAGTACCCAGGAATTATGACTCTGTGTGTGCGTGTGTTTGTGTGTGAGTGTGTGTGTGTGTGTGTGTGTGTGTGTGTGTGTGTGTGTGTGTGTGTGTGTGTGTGTGTGTGTGTGTGTGTGTGTGTGTGTGTGTGTGTGTGTGTGTGTGTGTGTGTGTGCCCGTGCGTGTGTGTGTGTGTGTGTGTGTGTGTGTGTGTGTGTGTGTGTTTGTGCGTGCACCGTGCGTGTGTACTCAGAACAGATATGGTGGGGGGGGGGGGGGACTGGACGGTACCCAGTGTGAGGAACTTTCGGAAATGAGTGAGTTGATCAGGTGATGTTTTTTGATATTTTTTCTGTTACATGCACGGTGGAAGTAGTAAGTCAGCCTACTTAGAAGATGTAGAAATTGTAGAGTAACTCTGTTACAGGTAAAAGTCCTGTATTCAAAATGTTCACATTGGCAAATTAAAATGTTTTCTTTTTGTGAAGAAAACTAAATACAATTGAATTGGCTACTTTCATTTGACACATTTTTTTAATTGGAAAATAGAGACACCAGTTTGTCAGTTTGACAGTGGATAAAGACTAGTTGTGTACAAAACAAGTACACAAAAGGCTAGTGAGACATTTTGAATTTTAATTCACACCATATCCGTGGTCATCATATGGGCATACCTAACAATGGATGCCAAAAATTCTCATTTCTGTGTATTTTTATATCAAAAGTCCTTAATCATCAGATTAACCACGCTAAAATATGTATCTGAAAACATTATAGGGTAGAAATAAGCCACATATCAGTAAACTGGTACAGCGCTGGCCGACCATCTGACTTGTAAACAAACACATTCCAGCATAGCTACCGTCCCATCGCCTGAAGGGATACCGTCCCATCGCTCTGATTGGTTCAGAAACTTCAAAGCAGTGTTTCAACTTGAAACCGCCTGAAACTTTAAAAAAAAAAGTCCACCATTTCCGTTTCACTACACCTTTAAAGCTTGAAAATGTTGCCTTATATTGGTCGTCTATGGTATGGTATACAAAAATGTCCATAACCTTTTTTCGCAATGTTTCCGGCAGAGCAGGCCTCTCATTATGTGGACCTTAATGACCAAATTAATAGAAAAACACAAATAAAAAGTACGGCGTCGGCATGACATCACAGCTTAATCCTTAACCGTTGAGCTTTTGGGCCTGTGGCTCCCCGGCTAACTGTAGGATACTGTAGGATCTAAATAGACCCAGTGCATTTGGGTAAATATTTACACACTCAAGTTAACACTGAGTATATTACTGTGTGTATACATTGTCCTATGGCCAATCTGCCATAAATAAAATAATACCAACATGAACATTAATATTTAATAAATGTGTACAGCCATAAAACATGAACTGACAATTTAATTATATGCCACTGCATTTGATGAATAGCACTGGAGTTCATGCATCTAATCTTGCATTTAACAATGAAATCAATAATAGCATTAATCAAGTTCTAGCATCACTACACAGTGTGAGGTATACAAATATGATGCAGGGAAGGAGGTGGAATGCGATGAGAAGAAAATATGTCATGCAACAGAGTCAAATCTATACTGCTGAGTTTAACTTTGAATCAAGACTTTAATTTGGCACAGCTGTGAGAGGGAGAGGGTAAATGAGGCTATAGCTTGTTTATTAAAGGACTTACTCATCCTGGTGATTCTTAATAAATGTGATGTGTTTGTTTGTGTCGAAGCTGAACACACAGAACAAATAGAATGGGTGGAAGGGACAGGCCTGAAGCAAATAGTGGAGGTAACACAAAGCTTGTTTAACTGTGTGCTTAAAATGCAACATAGCCAACACTAAAGCAAAAGTCCCAAAGCAGTAAATAATCTAGGAATGTCACTGACTATTATGAGTCACATTTCCACTGCACACACTTCATGAAATTGCTTGTGAGCCTTTGCACATAGTGAGTAAATTTACTATACTGTAACAATGCTTCCTCCCAATAATCCGTTCTAATCATCTTCCTCAGCTATGGGAATGCTGAGGTAGGAGGGGAAATAATACCTCTATCCTCCTCACATATCTCCCAAAATAGTCTAAGATGTATGAAATGTCAGATTAGCTCCAATTCTCAGCAGCCAGCTTTCAAAGAGGGGTAATAAATGGATGGGAAATGCACAGTTTGTCTAAGGTATTTATAAATCACTCTCTACACATACTCCGCCCCTGTATGGCAGATTTACATTTTTAAGAGTTTTAACATAATCTGGAATAGAAGATGTTTGAGATTCCACAGTAGCATACCCTATACTATACTGTACTATAGACCATACCAGGCCATCTACATTTTGAAATATATCTAATATTGATGTAGTCAGGGACATTCCCTTGCTTTCAGCAGGTGATGTGGGGCCATATATTACATCACCCCTGGCCTTTTTTGTTTGCCAACCTAAAAGAGAGGTACTCTTCAACATACACAAGGTATTTTTGGCTGTACTGCAACTGTGGGGCCAGCCCTTATATGAACACGATGTCTTTGACATGATGAAGTTACAGCATTGGCTAGCCGGTTGGCCTAACAACAAACTAGCCAATCGCAGAGTAACCATTCCCCCAGGCTATGAGATACCAGTTATAACAATTTACAATTTACAATTTAGGCATTTAGCAGACACTCTTAATGCAGAGCGACTTACATTAAGCAAGAACAAAAAGCATGGGAATACATCACAAAAAAGCATTTATCATGAAACATGCGTAAGCTAAGAAAGTAACAGTGGAATATCTATATTATGAGACTATACATATAAACTATATATATATATATACTACAATGCTATACATATGTACTATGGCGTGCTATGACTAAATACAATGCAATTATAGTGCTGTCTACATACTGTAACATGCTATAAGTCTGTATCAACTGCTATCTAAGTCTACAGAAATGCTATCTAAGGGGGTAGGGTAAGTGCTATGGGCCATGATGGAGTCTGAAAAGGTGGGTTTTCAGACTACTACAGCATCCTAGCCAAAGATGTTTAATTTTGAAAGATAGCACAACCCACGCTTCACCACTAGGGGCACAAATGGTCTCCTAAGTGGTCACTGCCTGATGGCAGATCTCACAAAAGTCCTACTGGTGCTAGATCTGTTGCTGGGACAAAGAATGGTTCAGAGGCTCGTTGGAATGAATAGACACCAACCTACTTCTGATGTCCTAAAGGGGCGAGGGCGACCAACAGTACATCATATGGGGAACTCGGGAAGTAAAAGCCATTTGGACTGTCTTGCTCTTCTATTTGTCTTGGTCCTAGCTTATTGCATAGTGATCATCCCTCCAGACTATGGGATGGTCTCTTAATAATCGACCATTTCTTATCATCTGTATAGGGCTCTACACTGTATTACACTTGCAATGCATTACATAGATTACGATATACCGTAATCTTTTCAGTCCAAGATAAAAGAGAATGTGAGTGCCGAGAATATATCCTCAAATTAATTTGACCCACAACACATAAATAAATGGGGCAGAAAATAAACAAAATAACTTCCTTGACCCCAACTGGTTCAGGGCAAGGGGAATGTTCAAAAGGTGCTTTCCAATTAAGAATGAATTCGTCACACAACCTCCCACTTTAATTAAATGTACCACATCAAATGGAGATGTGAAATATGAGGTTATTAATGTGATGACCGATAATGAGTCCCTGCCAAGTGGGGGCCTCTTCGCCCAGCAAAAGCCTGTGCCCTCTGAAAGCTGGTGGCATCACGGCTTAGCCCTAATCCCTCTGCCCGTCAGAAAGACACATTTTCCTAATTGCCTTTTAACTTATATGAAATTAGCACCTACCTAAGTCAAATTCTTGTGGTGCGATGTGGATAATAGGGTGGTGGTGGGGGGGGGGGGGGGGGGGGTGGTGGTGGTGGTGGTAAGAGCAGTGATAGGGTGGTTTGTGAGCTCATTAATTACTGTGTTGCCAGGGATGGCACTAGGGAAGGGAGAGCTCCAGAGTGGGGATGCCAGGATAGGGGGCTCTCATGGGGACCATCCGCGGGCATTAACTCTCTCCTCCAAGGCTTATCCACACAATGCTCTAGGCTTTGCCAGGGGAAAAGTATACTGAAGAGGATTCTGTGTGTATTTTGTAGAAATAATGGCGACACAATAAGGTCTACTGGGCTGTTAAAAAGTGGTCCTGGTGATATTAACAGTCTTATTGGTATTACTGAGGTGATCTCAGCGGGAAATGGTATTGGTTTCAGTCTACGCAACTCAAGTTCTACCCTAAAGCCATAACGTAAAGCCATTTGGAGTGGATCATTGGCACAATAAACATCTTTCAAATGAATGGAGATGGACAGACTGCTAGTAACAGATTGAGATTAAGGTTTTTACATAATTTAGGATTATGATTAAAGTGGGAATTATCATGCAGTCTTCAACTAAGGTATGGGTGTAACTGGGCCGTGGCTCAGCAGTCCAGGCACCTTGGCTGGTAATCCAGTCTGGCAGTGTGCCGCGGGTTCGACTCCCGATCCCGACGGCCTTTACTGCATGTCTTCCCACATCTCTCTCCCCATTTCCTGTCAGCCTACTGTGTGTCCCTCCATAAAAAAATATAAAATAAGGTGAAAGCCACAAAAAAAAGACCCTAATACCCTATGTCTCAGAGACATAGGGTACCTTCTACAGCAGAAGATTCCAAATTAAGAATTAAGAAAATGCAGCAACCTTTTCTTCTTCTAGTATTGTGGTTAAACGTTTCCATACAGTTTGATCTAGATCCTGTGACTAAGTGTCACGTGAAATGAATTTTTCTATAAAAGATGGTGAAATATCTTTAGCCATTCATCATAAACAGTTGGCCACCCCATCACCAGTTCATT
Organism: Protomyctophum parallelum; assembly: GCF_964188405.1. Lineage (NCBI taxonomy): Eukaryota > Metazoa > Chordata > Actinopteri > Myctophiformes > Myctophidae > Protomyctophum > Protomyctophum parallelum. Next base: position 27,374,388 of record NC_139706.1, read on the forward strand.
TGTTTTGAACTGTGTCATATGCTGCTAATACATTTTCTGACACATTATGTATATTTCATTTTTTCCCCCCTATGGCTTGTACAACCATTTAATTTGAAACATTAAAGATATTTGTGCTGCCATGAGTCATTAGAAAACCTGTTTGTGTCGACATCGTTTCTCAGATGAGAAGCGCACACAATTAGAAAATAAAGAAAATGTGCTGCCCCTCCAGCCTCCACTTCGCCTTTGCAATTATATAAATTTGTCCTATACTGGCAATCAAATTAGTTGAAACCCATCTAGCTAGCTGTTCTTTTGTGAAATGACATACCTATGACTGCTTTCTGACAGAACTTGCAGATTTACCGACTGTAGCATTCAAAGATTCTATAAGAGTTTGTTGTCTATCGGTACTCTGTAACTCTTGGCTCATCATAGACAGTTTCCTTCATCTCCATGGCAACCACTTGTCTCCTTATCCTAATCATTACAAGTTGACCTTGATATATTAAACAGTGCCCAAGGGAAGACTCATACTTATGTGCTACTGTAGTTTCTGAAGACAGATACCATTTCTAATAATAGCCATTTATTACAAAATAAAAAAAATACATCAATGTCTGTATATATTTGGTGTCTTAAGATGAATGATGCGCATAATGAGAAGTAAAAGAAGAACAGAAAACAGCATGCCAGGAACTATTTAATGATAGAAAAAAGAGGTATACACTAGGTACTGGAGGAATTAAATATAGTTATCTAATATGCATGACTTCATGAATTTGTTCTACCGGTATTTCTTTTTACCATTTGATTTCTGTATATTTTGTCCGGTTAAAGAAAATAATATACAGAACAAATATTTTCCTCTATGTGGATATTTATCTGCCCTGTTTAATATGAGTAGAGCAAGTCAAGGCAGAATCCATTAGAAAGACCCACGCCCCATCTCCCCACAGCTCTGCATACATCTCATCATGGCCCTAATGATCATAAATGCAAAACAAGACATCTCCCGAGCACTTAACTCAATGCATCAAAGTTAAAGCCGCGATCCAGGATAGGTGTCAAAGACAGTGTTCGTTTTATATTCTCTCATTAGCCATTCTGTTGATAGCACCCGGCTTCGACACTATCAATTATTATTAGTTGGATAAATAGGTTTCTAATAATGATGAACTATATTCTGTTTGTGTAATGAGGGGAATCTGACTGTGCATATAGAAAAGATCCTGTTGTGAGTGAAAAGCTGAAGAGATTTATATGGAAGCGATACTAAATTGAGAAAATAAAAACAAAGCATTTGTTGGGGTCAAAGAACATTTAAAACCCGTGCAGAGGAAATATTGGCCAAGGTGACCACACATTGGGATATCTTGCTCTACTGTATCTCAGTTTTATAGAGCTCTTGGGCTCCAGGTTGGCAAATTAAATCTGACCTAAGGAACATGAAGCCTGATAGTCAACCGCTGGTCTTGACTGGCCTCACTTGGCACTGCTCCGTCCATTAAACCAAATGAACCAGCACTATAGCTATAGCCCATAAGAGAAGATTTGTGTTTAAAAGAAATCTAAACAAATCTTACAATTTCAAAAATAGCCAATCTACAAGCTTGCAACACGTTGCGATGCAACGCATTGAGTGTAAATCAACTATTTTCAAATTGGGCTATAGTGGTTAAAAACCGATTTTCTAGGACTACAAAATATGAATTATTGCACACTTTCTTATTATTATTTTTGTTACAAAGCACATGTTCAGTCTATGTGCTTCTCAAAGTAAGGATGTAATAATTGCTTGCCTGTTACGGTTATGGCAATTAGTCAAACTTACACATTATCAGTGGAATATTGCTGACACAAGCACCAAGCATCAAGAAGGCCACACCATTGGTGATGGTTTTATTGGTTTAGGGCCAGGCTCACAATCATAGATACATATGGATAATACTTGACATCAATGAAAAAAAAGAATGAAAGTCTGCGCACTGCGAATCTCCCAAGAAAAAAAAATGCAGAGGACAGCGTTTCAACCCAACACATGTAGGTCTTCAGCGGATCTGACCTGATGAAGACTGATCTTGCCACTGACGCAATATTTGCTTAGTGCCTGCAAACAACAATCTGGGTAATTCTCTTTCATATGGGCCAGTTCACTGGCATGAACATACATTTAATGTGTACAGTTTTGTGCGATATTCCAATACCATGCAGCATCTCTATAGGCTCTAGTGCTGTCACAACAATGCAATGTTCAGAAGATAATTGCCTGATATCCAGATGCATGAAGCAATGGTTATTTTGTGGTAATATAGAAATGATCTGAACTGGTTTGATGAAGCAAACAATCACAATGCTGTCTTGGCAGCTGAATGTGTACATTTTGGATACCAAGCATGTCGATCTCCATCCTATCTCCACGATCAGTCAGTGTGATAACACATATAGTTTGACCTAATCCAACTGTATATGATGACCCTCAAACAGAAATGACTCAGGCAGGGTGGAGATGACAGCATTCCTGTCCATTTGAGAATTCACATGCACGTCGTAAACACTACAGAATAATTTCTTGCTGAGATGTACAAAGTCATGAAAGCTTAATCACAACATTAAAGAGACAAGACACCCACAACCACCTTCTCTCAGACATGAAGAGAGCTATAAGACCGGGGGGGGAAACTAATGCTCTGCCAGGTGTGTTTACATACTGTACAACCATTCTCCTCAACCCAAGGATTATAATCACCCCCATTTAAATGTGTGGGTGTTAGATGTGAAGTAGTCTAATTCCAGCAACACAAGTTAATGTACCCCTCGGAACTAATAAAGCCCATAAAAACACACAAGGGCTCCATATGAAAAAGTCAATGGTGTTGACTAGACACTCCTCAGAAACCGAACAGACAATAAACAAACAATAATGCACTGCCAGTCATAATTATACCTGTGTTTACTGTACACCAAAGATGCAATTGTCATGCACTAGACAAGTATTACTCAGGAGCAAAACACAGAGGAAAGGTTATTTCCAGCAAAGCATCCGCTTTTGATGTGGCAAATGATGCCTTAAAGCTGGTTAACAGAATGCAGCAGGTATCTTTTCTGAGGCAAATTTGCTTTTCAGAGACAAGAAACAAGAAGTAACAATAAGGGAAAGCTGTTGAGATTGAGTAGGAAAAAAGGAAAAGAAAGAAAAGAACAGAGAGAGAGAGAGAGAGAGAGAGAGAGAGATGGGGAATGCTTTTAGTATGGGCAGTGTCTTTGCATTTTCTTTCTCTGCAGAGGGTCCACAGAGTGTGAGTGTGTGTGTGTGTGTGTGTGTGTGTGTGTGTGTGTGTGTGTGTGTGTGTGTGTGTGTGTGTGTGTGTGTGTGTGTGTGTGTGTGTGTGTGTAAAGTTGAAGTACTGTAGCTGTAAGATGTGGCTTTCCATACGGTAAGCTCTATGGGAGTTGTGACTCCAAGCCAAAGGTATTGAAAAGGCACATGATAGCAGTAATGAAAGAAATGCAATAATAATGCAATAATGCAGGTAGGGTGAGTCAGCTGGGCCCCTGGCACTTTCTCCACTGTATAGCAGCTGACCTGGTTTCTCTCTCCTGCAGCAAACATGGGACCAAGGTGCTGGCATCAATAATAAATACACAGTTACTGTTGCCACAAGCCCCCGGAGCTACAAGGGCTGCGATGTTGGCTTATTAAAGTCCCTCTCCTCTGTTATTGTTTAGCCCTGAAGAAGAAAGTGGTATTATGAAAAATAGGACAACAGTGAAGCTTATTGTGCAGGCTGCTGAGCCAGGCGCTGCTAAATTGTTACCGACCCTGGAAACTTAGGGTCGGGCTTCACTATCCCATCTGGTTCTCACAGGCTGCCACATCACTACTCTTGTTAACACTCGCCTGGTTGAGGGAAGTGTCAGACAACGGAGAAGGAGCAGTCTCTAGAGAGGTCCACTAGCCCATGATGTTAGCGGATCACATCGTGGACTGACAAGGTTCTGTAGCGTACCCGACGTACAGTAACCTCTATTGATTGACTCATTCCCAACATTCAAGGTGTCTTGACTCATGGGAGGTCAAAGCTGCTTTGAGAGTTTTTTTATGTGTTTGTGTAGGTGTGAGAGAGCTGTGATGTGCGGTGGTTGGTTGATGTGGTTTTCCGGGGGAGCTGTTTATTCATGCTACCCTTCTATAATCGCCACCATAAAAGAAAACAAGAGGCAGCAGAGAGACAAGCAACTGGCGATAAATGACACTTCTCCCAGTGGTGTAATAACTTCCCCATCCATCAGTCAACCTCTATTCACACATGCCTCTCTGGTGTTCTTGTAGTTCCTGCTTTGTTCACTACAGCTTTTCCCTCTTGGGAAGAATTACAGCAATAGACAAAGGGATTGATAGAGCTATGCCTCCATTTGATGCCTATTTCACCTCAAATGAAACGGTCTTGTCTTTCTACAAGGCTCCTGGTAAAGTCAGCCACATGATAAATTACTAAATTGTAAAGGCACTTTAATACATTCTCTCATTTCAGGCAGCCAGGTCCAATGTTATACACCCCCCACCAAAAAAGACCTTGAAATCAATTTGAGGTCCTCTCCTCGACTCAACTTCACCACTGCAGCAGGGTACACCATGAGATCGATTTCACAATACATTCCTGTAAATGATGCCTGGCATGTTGGAGTCACTAACTCCCTGCTGAGAAACGGGACACAACAAAGGTGTCAGGGTGGCGGGATGAAGGTTGGGTGTGTACACTGTACACTACAGTACACCGTTTGGAAAGCTGGGGTGAGGAGGAGAGCTGAGTGTAACAGAAAAGACAAAGATGTCACTGTTTTAGAAGAATAAAAAAGCATACATTGTTTTTTCTACAAAACAAACATGCTAGGCTGAGGTGATGCAAGCCTACCAGAGCAATGCTTATTTATCTGTGGAGAAAGACACATCTCACCCTGTTCACTGCCAGACAATGAGAGGTCATAAATCTGTAAGTCATCAATCTGCAGTGGGGGACAGCAGAGCACAAACTTACCCAAATAAAATATTCTCTCATGCAAATGTACACACAACACAGTTATCCACATTTGCATGTTCAAACAACACACAACGGACCAGTGCAACAGTGGCCCGGTACTGACTGTGTTCCCCAGATACTTTCTGCACAAACTTAGTGTAGTTACAAACACAAATAGCATGCAGTGTTCCTCCTTTGAAATCACAGCAGCAGCGGGAAGATGTGATGCTGACTTTTTGCACACAGCTCGTCCCAAAACTTTCATTTTGATCCATCTGGTTCATTTCCCATGCTCTTTCATCCCAGGAAAATAACTAAAATAAGCTTATTTGTGCTATTTTCATATGACACAAAGAATTGTAAGCCACAAACAAATGCACACACACACACACACACACACACACACACACACACACACACACACACACACACACACACACACACACACACACACACACACACACACACACACACACACACTCTTTGATGAATGTCCTTTTTTCCTCAGTATAAACTCCAGCAGAAGCTTCCACTCACATCCAGTTAGATCACTTTAGCATTAATAATGCACAGGCCTTTATCTTCCTTCCCTGACCTCTTAAATCACTATCACAAGCTGTTGGCCATGGATTTAAAGCGCCCACTTATTGTTCAGTGCTCTGGACTCAATCCATTCCTCTTCATTACCAATATTATTATTATATCTCGATGTATTTTTGTTATGCCTTACAGGCATCATGAGAATGTCCAGGATCATTCATTGAGAAAGGTGGGGGTCCGGGTGTAGCAGGGGTAAAGTTCCTGCCCACCACCATTTATAGCCATGTTCACACTTGGGAAGCTGCAGGGGAAACACACAGGTTGATCGGGGCACATGTCCAGCAGGGAGCAGAACTGGGAGTGATAAAAATTATCCTCCACTGCGCATTACGACCTCCCAGAGAAACTACTCACTGTCAGGTGAAAAAAGCGGCGACATGTGGTTGTCTACATTGATCCTCCCCAAGACCAGCAAACAGTAGGGGTCAGCAGTAACAGAGATTATACACATGGAGGGGAATTGGCAGATTTGGCTAAATTGGGGAATATACAGTAAGGAGGGTTCACCCTCCGAGGAGCATGAATGTCTGAAGTGAAGTTTCATGGCAGCCAACTTGTGACCAAAGTGGTGGGTGCACTGGGTGAATGGATGGATGGATCCAGATCACACAATCAGTGCCGGAAGTCCTTCAAAATAGGAGCTCTGGGGTGCCGGAAAGACATGGCCACTTTTACTCTGAAACCCACGACGACCCAGAAACAATCCGCTAAATAAGTGTGCTTTACATTGCTAGCGTACATTGCTATCATTTTAATTTATACGATATATAATCCAAAAAGCGTTCATATTTTGCGGGAGAGACGGATGAGGAGCAGAAATGAAGCGCCAGTATATCGATCCGTTCAGAACCACGGAGAGCTCCCTGGATTTGGAAAGACTAGACAGCTAAGGCAATGGTAAACTAATATGACTGCAGAGCGTAGCATACGGTAGCTGAAAGGCGAACTGACAAATACAAAAAATATTCCTCTCTCGCCCGGGTATCATTGAAGATACGCTAGGAAGTCTACAGACGTCGTATGTACCGCTCGGTTTGAGTCTTTATGACGTTTCCAGATGTTGTATGTACAGAATGTACAGAAGATGGGGTGCCGTGACTTTTCTGTTTTGTATGTGTCTATGGAGTTAACATTACTCTAATAGACCCCAAGGTGTGGTTATAATATTCAAATATATCTTCCCTGTGTATTCTTGGTTTCTTCCTGAAAGCTGAAAGCCTTTGAGTCAAAAGGCCCAATCGAAATACACTGACCACTTTAGTGACATCATCCCCTCACCTAACCCCTTCCCCATTATCATCAAGGAATCTCTGAGAAGGAAGAGAAGTGGTCACGTGACTGGGCTGCGCCATGACACTTTCATGGGAGCCAAACTACCCGGAAGTTTGGCAGAATGCACTGGAGTCAATGAGAGCTCAGTGACCAGCTCATGAACAAACATTATTTATGAATTACTGAGAGTGAGACCTTTTGTAAAGTAATCACTTCTGGAAAATAACAGAAGACATGTAACACATTGTCTGCTGTGTTGCTTTTCGATGTGTACACTGTGTAATTTTTATAGAGGTATGGTATCTAAAGAGCAGAAAGTACCTTTCTGAATGTACCAAGTATCGCGAGACTTCCCACCGTTTCCTGTCTGTCAGCCAAATCTCGCGATACTTCGGAGTCAGAAACAATAGCTGCTGCTGTTTAGATCTTCAGATAAAATTATATACTGTGGAAAAGTAAGTGATTAGAAAACAACCTGTGATAAGTCTTCTGTTATCTTCCAGAAGTGATTACTTTACAAAAGGTCTCAATTGTTCATAAATAATGTTTGTTATGAGCTGGTCCAGCCGGCTCCATTCACTGCCATGTATTCATTGCACTTCCGGTGTGAGTTTGGCACACCAAAACTTGGCACAATTTGCACAACCTTCACTTCATGTACCTAATCGCTCGACACAATTTGCACTACATCACACTCCCTTATCTGCATTAGACTCTGACGTTCCTTCTTTACACTCTGATGTCAATTACACATTACCTTGTTGTCCAAACACTACACACAATGTTCAGTTGTTGCACACACTTCTCACATAAAATCTCAAAGCATCAACCTACAACACACCTTGCTGTCCAAACACTACACACAATGTTCAGTTGTTGCACACACTTCTCACATAAAATCTACAACACACAAATAGTCAAATCTCTAAACATTCAGATCTGGTGAGCAATTTGCAATCAGGAATGCAGCATAAAAGGGACTTAATTGTTTTGTTGGGTGAACAATGGAGAACCTTGAAGAGATTGACAACCAGAGAAGGAGAGGGGTAAGAGTGAGAGGAGGACGAGGAGGAGGTAGAGGAAGAGGTGGACAGAGAGAAGGAGGAGGAGGGAGACAAGGACGGGCAACTGTGGTTGACCATGTGCTCAATCATGGTTTGACCATGAGCCAGAGGGTCCAACCCAATCTCAGCCACTACACAGTTTCTGGCATCATTAGAACATTTTTCTGTTCTATTCCTTCCACCTTATTCTCCTTTCCTGAATCCTATTGAGGAGTTATTTTCAGCTTGGAGGTAGAAGGTATATGAACGGAACCCACAGAGCCGGCTTTGAGCAGGCTGGTTTACAGTAAAAAAAAAAGAAGAAGAAGAAATAAAATATTTTTTCGGCTGCATATTTGTGTGCTGTTTTATGTTTGACTATGAAAAAGTAGTCTTACACGGAGTCGTTTTACAAAAGGAGAAATGGCTCATTCTCCACAGTCATTCATGTGTGTTCCATTTCTGATTGTGTTTTAAAATTTTCACTTCATTGTGCTGTAAATGCTTGGTAGTGTGTAGCCAATGCTTAGTTGAGTGTACTCAATGAATGGTATGTGTGTGTCATTTGAAAATATGGCTGTGCACCAAATGAAAACACGTGTTCCATTTTGGGAAAAGTTAAGAGATTTGATGGCAAAGAGTCATCATGGAAAAGGAGAGTCAGGGTTTAGCATTTTGTGTGTATTGTTTTCAGATTTGTGTGTGCAGTTTTGAGAATGCCGTTAGGTTGTGAAAAACACATTTTAACACTTTCTGTACACTTTTTTATGGACGAAGTAATGCTTTGTGAATGGCAGTGTCTTTGTCTGTGGTATAGCCTATCTGTATACAGTACATGTACGTATGTCCTATGTGTATAAAACTCAATAAAAAAAAATTGAGCAAAGAAATCCTTTTCTCTCTTACAAGTTGAACAGGAAGTGGCATATACCTAGCAAGTCTAGCAAGTCAGAAGAATGGAGGACATGAAGAACAAATTGACAGCTCCTTATTCCAGAAGTTGTCATTCCTGAATTCATGGGCAGCAGAGCGAAAGTCACAAAAAAACAAACATAGTTGTAACATAGTTGTAACATGTAAGCTGTTCGAAAACCTTGTGGAGAGAAACCATCTCCCATTTCTCAAGCCCTATACAATAGTACGTGTGTGACAGACAGACAGACAGTGTGCATGCGTGCGTGCGTTGCGTGCGTGCGTGCGTGCCTCCTCGCGTGAGTGAAGGAGGGAGAATCTGATGAATTGTCTCATACCCGTATGTGGCATCCATCAGGAGCTCAGTGATTTATGTGGTTAATAACTGGGTCCATCCACAAGCCTGCAGTCCTGTTGTTTTTCAGTTTGTGGTTTTGGTGACAGAAATAATACAGCCAAACCACCCAGTCTAGCCTAATGCAAACACCCATAAACTCAGGTCCTCATTTGCAATTTGGAACATTTGCTCAAAATTGTGAAGAAGTGTGTGTAAGTGTGCGTGCGTGCGTGCGTGAGTGTGTGCGTGCGTGCGTGCGTGCGTGTCCATATTCAGACAGTGATTGCACTTGCAATTGGTTCAAGTAAGATGAGTAAGATAAGTGAAGTTTTACACTCCATTTTATTATCAGTTCAGCTCCTTCAGCCCACCCTTTCAATCTTGGGGCATAAGATGTAATTTTCATCCAACTGCTGTACTGTATGTGGTAATGAAGCCACAATGGTAAGGGTACCAAGACAGTACAAACTACAGTATATAGTATTCCATGGCAATGGAGCACTTTTCCTGTCAGTCCAAAAAAAAGATTGCCCTGCCCTCTATGAGACCTCATATTTTATTCACCACTAGGTCTCACTGTTTCTCAAGCTTCCACAAAATACAGCTAAAATACAGCTAAACACTATAAATGTTACAGTTACCTATTATGAAGACAAGAACAAGGGTTGTTCAGATACATAATTATGTAACATCCGATTGTGTGCATTCTTAAATTCACGCAATCAAAAATTTCACTATTTTCTTACTTGTATGCATGATCAAGTGAAATGAAATTAATAGCTCAATTAATGTGACAAAAAAACAGAAAATGATCATGCAATCAAAAACATTGACTCTAATGCACCTGCTATAAGGCTGTCTGGGGTCTGGGTAATTGTGTACATCATCTTCAGTCTTATAATGGGGGCAGTCGTTATACATGCAGTGTAATAAAAAGATAATTAAGAATCCCCCAACCGTGTTCTGTCATTTGGCAGGCTCTTTAACACAAAGCATACGTTCCAATGAGCCTCGGCTAATCTTCACAAAAGAAAAGGGAAATTGGCTCTCTTCAACTGACTCCATTCCACTTTTCATCTGTGGACTTGCTAGTTCTGAAACCAACATGAAAGATAGGGAGATGAGCGGAGAGTAGAAGAGCAAGGGAGCACATGAAAGAACCAAAGGAAGTGAGAAGTGAGGGGGGCCACTGAGGAAGATGCAGAGAGAGAGAGAGAGAAATGAGAGGAAATGAAAGGGAGGAGGAAAGAGTGAGGCCGGCGATGGTAATATGTTTACTCACTTAATGCAATTGTTGTGCTGATTGCTTTATCAACGCTGAGTCGTTATTTCAGAGGAGGGAATTAAAAATGATAGATGGATGGGAGAGACAAGGCACACTGAAATAGCAACAAGCCAAGCTTGTGGATGGGAAGTTATAATATATGGATAAAGTGAGAAAGACATTCCTGGGGTGTGGCTACTGAAGCTGCCCCTTTAGCGGCTGAACACGGCGATGTCAACGCTATATTTGTACGGCTGCTAACCTCGGCTGACAAGAGTTAAAAAGGAGTTGCTACCTGTACCACTCTTTAATTGCTGTATTAAGTGTTGGGCAGGAAGATAAAAGAGAAAAGGTATAGGCTAAATGGGTGCAAATTCATAATGCTTCAGGTGCAGACGGAAACAAATTACCCTATTGATAAAGGCAACCTAACCTCGCGTCACCAGGCAACCATGGAGGGAATGATGGTGTTTGTAACAATCGTCGCAGGTTGATTGATCACCTCACTTCAGAGGTGTGTGTGTGTGTGTGTGTGTGTGTGTGTGTGTGTGTGTGTGTGTGTGTGTGTGTGTGTGTGTGTGTGTGTGTGAGGGTGTGTGTGTGTGTGTGTGTGTGTGTGTGTACACGCTTGTGTGCTCATGAATGCTGCCTTTGATTAATTACCTGTAGAGTTATTCTACCTAGGTTATCAGAAGGCAATTAACAATAAATGAGAATCGACTACTAACAACTGTCTTTGCTGTAGTGTTGACATAAATTTGTTTCCTTGAAATTCCTGCACTTACTTTGTTCCCACAAAGCCAGAACAGGCACCCAAATATAAGAATATCTGTACGCAACTACGCATGCAAGGAATTTGGCAGACAATACTGTTTTGCATACAATTTGTAAAATAATAAGCCTTTGGATTTGATAAAAGATTCTACTGATTGTGTTTTGAAGCGGCCTTGAATGTCTTCATCTTAACTAATGCAAACCCTTTCGACAGGGACCCGGCTTTTAGACAAAAATAGATCCATCAGCAATCTTGAGTTTGCTTAGCACAGACAGATACACACACACTCTCTCTCTCTGTCACACACACATACTGTACGCACGCACGCAAACAACATGCAGCTCCCTTGCTCTTCTGCAGACACAAACTAACAAGATATACAGTATGTCATAAAATGTGGTTGCTAGCTGTGGTAGTAGTCGGATTTGGGTCGTGCCAGGTAACAACAAACACTTATAAGGAAACCAATGCTGCCGTACAAGTTCAAGTCTCCAAAAAGCTAGGTATTAGATACACATTCACACAATTTCCCATGCACATTTTCTAGTGCACTCACAGTCACATTAAACTCACAGCTCAAGCTGGAGCCTTGATCTGACAAAAGAAATAAATAGACACACTCCAAGGATAGAAAAGCACTATTCCAACACGAGGCCGATTGCTGTGAAATGGAATGGAAACAATGACACCTCCTATATAGTGAACAACAAGCAGACCCACTGCAGTGACAGACAGACAGAGAGATCAGGGCTAACATCACATCAGTGCCACTGCAAGTGCCTCGTTTCATCGGCCGTCAGAGCCATTTAGGCAGAAGCTGTTAAGACGGCCATCTTATTGACTTCAGAGCAATACTTATCTGCATTACGGATTAAACTGCTGGGGACAGTCAGAGTGTAGATAACTAGCTAATTTCACATCCCTCTACCCACAGCAGACCACAATGGTTGACTATTCTTCAGACATGGACTATCTCTGTACGCTTGTAGATTAAAGATCTCGCCTATATTTCTCTTCCACCTTGTGTTTTTTTCCCTCTATGCTTGTTTATCACCCAAACTTTGCATCCGCATCGCAAGTCGAAATGGACCACGGTTGAGTTCAAACAGAATGCCTTCCTGTTAATTATCCACAATTCCTCATCTTCATGAGAGTCTTCCTCCTCTCTTGCATTTGAATGAATTTGCATAATAATTACTGTTTGACTCCATGCAGTGTAAACAAGCTGCTGGTGGAAGGCTGGGTGTCCTGTCCTGTTAGATCCGTAAAGGATCCACTGTTGGTAGGACCAAGACACCAGAGTCTCAAGAGAGGGCAGGTATCTCAGATTCAAACCTATCGACTGTGACATCATCATCATCATCACTGACTCCTCTGAAGAGAGACACATGTATGCAGCAGTTCTGCATCAGGACCACCAAGGAGCCATTGGTGCATTTCAAACTACACTGCCAATCTCAGCAATCTGCATCAACCAGATAGTTGCGTACATTCTGTATTCCAAAAGCTATATATATATATATATATTGATAGATGTCTCGAGGACATTGTCAGTATGCAGAGAAACACATTTCAGTGGTGTCCAAACATGCTGCATTTCCCACGATTGAATGTGCCGAGGACATGAGGTCCCACTGGCTCACTAACATAACATCCACCCCTTTAATGTGCTGAGGACATGAGGTCCCACTGGCTCGCTAACATTTATTCATTTTTTAATTACAATTAATTAAAATGAGAAAGGTTCTGAAAATGTGACTGTACAGTTAGCATGACAAACATCAAAGTGAAGACATCATATGAGTGTAGGAAGTAACTATAGTTATATATACAGGACTTAACATTGCACAATATTGACCTATAACTAAATATACGTTGTAAATGTCTAGCATTCAAAGTCAGTTATATTTGCAATGAAGGAAGCCTTAGTTTATACTATTAAAATGAAATGTGTATAGAGCGTAGCAGTTTTTTTTGTTTTGTTGTTTTTCTTCTTTGTAATTATTTGTTTGGTCCAAAATATTGTGTTGTTGTCATGATTTGTCACGACAAGAGTTGGCTTCGTCATGTGCATGAGATCATGAAACAGTGCATGAAATAGTGCTCTCACTGCTCAGTGAAACTTGCTGCAGCTATACACACCAATAACTGGCAGTGAAATTAACGATTCGTTGCTTCCCTGGCTTATGGTGCGAACAGCGCTCTCGATAGCTGAAGTTTGGAAAGGTAAGCCACAGACTCTAAACTAAAGTATGTCTTAATAGCAACATTGCTATCTTAACTGAAAACCCTGCTGGTAAAATTGTATTCAAACTGTTGAAAACAAATTTGTGTGATCAATCATATGGAAATGTGGTCCATGGAGAGGCAAATAGAGTAAGACATAAAGGAATAAGACACACCAAGCATTTAAAAAAACACTCTTGAGTTAAGTCCCACAGATATGAAAAGCCTTCAGAATGTGCCAGGCTTCTGGACTTTCTGAAGGAACACAGATGATGCATCCCTCTTTCCTGGCATCAGTGGGGGCTCTATAGACATTTAAAGTTACCCAGCTCCCACTCTTCCTTCATAGGAATCCTCCATTACCCCCCCAAAGCTCCGTCTTAACAGTGGAAGCCTTAAGCCTATATGTGCCTTTGCTTCAAACAGCCCCACATCTCCGTATTATTCCTCCATCCCTGCTGGTCCTGATGTGAGCTGTCCACCCTCCCAAGGCGCCTGAAGCCCCATCTCAGTACAGTATCACCTCCCACCCGGCACTATGCTGCCTATAATCTGTAAAGTCAAGCTCCACTGTGGGCTAATACCATTGGATACACTACTCCCACCCCAGAACCAGCTTTCACCTCCGGAAACAGACGCAGAGAATACTGTATAAGCAGGGTGGGGCGATGTGCAAGAGATATAGAGGGAAATGGGTGGATGTGGCTGCTTGGTACAGTGTCACGTGCATAGAAGAAGCAGTGAGCAAGGGCTCCATGAAGGAGTAAATCAGGATTACACAAGAGAAAACACCCTCTCCCGCAGATATGGCAGCAATGGGAGCTGAACGACCCATACAGGGCCCACACTAGCTTAATGTGAAACAGAGAACAGGTGACTGATCGCAGTGGAGCGGTAAGACTGGTGAAATACAAGGATCTTTCTGCAGATTATCTCCTGCGGGCTACAGTAGTGAGAAAGAAAGCAGAAACAACTCCTCCCCAACTGCTCCCCAAGGAATCACCTCTTCTAAAATCGTCCACATGGCCCATGGGATTACATGGTATAATATGTTTGAGATGCCTGTAATGCAGTTCCTGCCATGTGCTTGAACCATCGAGTTTGAGTCCAACTAACAATTCCAGCTGCATGTCATTATCTCCTGTTTTCCTGTTGTTGTCATGTTCTACTCTAGTACCTGATACGGCAGAAATGCCCTATAAATAAAGGTGAAAAAATATATAATTAATTCAGTGCATGAATACGGTTGATACATTTTTGTAGGAAAGCTTCTGGCAACTCCCAGTTACCCAAGGGATTTTTCTTGTTTACATCTTTACAGCTGGGTACTGTAAATGTGTTCAAAACCGGGACAGCCCTGTTTGTATAATGCCATAGCACATATGCTAGCTCAAGCACACCATATAGGTTATCATTAAGGCAGAACACATCAAATTCATCCTTTTAACTTAACTTTCAGCAGATAGTTAAGTATATGTGCTAAAGACTGGATCATTATTACTATTTGGTCAGTATCAGAATGAATGCAACAATGGAATCTTTGTGTATTTGAGGTAAAAGCTCTTCAGTTTAGTTCTCAGCAGGCATCTGGCTCTCAGCAATGACCAGACACTGTGCCTCCCTGCGATCACCACCTCGACAAAGGCCAAGAAAGAAGTGAGGATGGAGATGAGAGATGGAGAGATACAGTACATGCAAATGGGTTATGCAGCAAATGCTATCAGTCATTCCTCTTGTAGTAATTGCACATGACATTTAATTGTGAGAGTGACGTGTTGTTTAATCAGATGTATCCTCAAGCATCAAATTAGTCTTTGCGGAGAACGCACACACACACACCCACACACACACACACACACACACACACACACACACACACACACACACACACACACACACTCTCGCTTGTTTTATGGTGTTTACAGATAGATCATCCACACTCATATCATGTGCACTACTCCATATGTAGACTAGGCCAATACATTTTCTGGCTCATGTGACTTGCATTGTCTTTTGTACATTACTGTGCGTGCATGCATGAGATAGAGAATGACACAAATGTCCATAGTAGTAAAAGGCCTTGTTATAGACATCTTAACTACCTTGCCAATAATAAAACTTTTAGCTGACTCTCATCCACATGACATGCGGCCAATTACCACTCCCTCAATATTTAACACTGCCTCTTAAAATGGCACTCTCGAGGTTGAAAGAAAAGCCCTTCTGAAAGGCAATTAATGTCAAGTCTCAAATTGTCAACCTCATTGAAGCCTGAAAAGTATGGGTAATATCCCTCATTAGTATAATAAAGACCTTCACTCTGCTTCCATCATCATCATCAGAGCCTCCATGTGATCGAAGCAGATTTTATTTTTAGGGACTCAGGATGATCATATTCTATAGCATTCTAAAGTGTTTATAGTTTCAATGACGGATATTCTACTAGTGAACTTGATGTTTATTTATTTATTTGACATTATCTTGTGTTGTTCTTGCTTAAGTCGTTTGAAGAGTAATATTCTCTTCAAATAAAACATTTAATGGTACTGCTCAGTTCACCAAATCTGTTTAACTAGACTGTTATTTAATTGTGTCAATATTTTTAACAGAAGCCTTAGGAATATGCAACACATACAAGCTACAATAATGATCCTACAAGGTGTACCACCCCCCCAAACTACCTACAGTACTCCAAATCCTGAGCACTGCCATCTCTGTCTGGAGGCTAGGTTCAGGTATCTCTCGCTGACATTAGCATGCAGTGCAGTGCAGGAAGTGCAGAGGTCCATACCTAATGAGTCATGTTCCCTGTCCTCCCTGAAGCGGGCTGATGTTCCCAATGAGCTGTGGCTCCATTCCCCCTTCCTGTCTCCCACTCCCACTCGGGAGGTCCACAGACTCCCTCCTCGCACTGACAGCCTTCATATCCAACCACTCACCTAGAGCCGCTCCCATCAGCACCGCCATAATGGAGTGTGAAGTGTGGAAACATTTAACTGGGAGGCAGGTTCATTTGAGCCGCATCATTTCCAGCCCGACCTGACAGGAGACGTGTGGCTTTCATTACACCTAATGTCCAAACAGACATGTGTGGCGCGCAGGTGCTGAATGCCATTTGGCTGTTTTCCATTTATGTTTTTTACGTCCAGATAAATAAGAGCCGCGGGGCTAAATGACTTGAGCCATTGTGTATTCATTACTAGGTTTCATAGGTGGCATAATAATGTCCCGCAGTCAAATTGCCTGTAGCGTGCTTCCATCACATCTACCAAAATGCCTTTATCAGCAGTACCCTATTGAACTTCTGGGTGTTCACATTAACACTTCAGAACAAAATGCACAATGTCGTGCTTTTTCTTAAATCTTCTGATGCTGCATGTACTGTACAGTACAGTACATACATTAGCTGATGTGGCAGCACAGCACTGTGACACCGGGCTGGTGCTGGTTTACCTGCCGGCGTCACAACCCAATGGGAAAACCTGTGGCTATATAATGCTGAGTACAGGGACATTTCCACCGAGCATAGCAACTTGGTGTCCTATACCTGCATTGTATAAACAAACAGCGTGATCAGCAGGGTCATAAGCGTCTCACACAAGTCTTTGATCATGGAGTCCCTAAACACCCTGGTCAGCTCCCATGTCCTTTTTGCCCTGCATATGGATGACGTCACAAGGTGGGTTTCCCCTCCTCTCTCCCCTCCTCCGTCATACTCATGGTGGCCGACTTCCATCTCTGCACTCAGGAGGGCCCTTCTGTCTAATTACCGCTGCCCTCCAGAGTCTCCTCTCTGCCCCCAATCCCATCTGTATGTCCTGCTCTTAAATTACCCTGGCTAAGCACCCTTCTCTCCACTCAGGGCCATTATAGCCCCACGCCCCTCCCTGACTGCGTGGCTGAGCGTCAGTGTGGTGTGCACTTTGAAGGCTGCCAGTCAAACCAGGGGTCACACAACTAGCACCTTCTCTTCAAATTACCTTTGTCTGCCAATGCAGGGGCCGAGGCTCGACAGTGTAGCATCAGCAGCAACATACTGGGGGTGGGGGGTGCTGGTTGGTTGTCAATCTCCATGCCCTTCTTCAAGGTTTCAGGTTAGCATGGTTTGGAGCTGGAAGTCTGTAAGCCTGATGGCCCCTGGCTCAGGGCCAAGTAGTAGCTCTCAGTAGAGTAGAGTATGAGATGTGTACAGTATGTTCTGTCATGTGCATGTATCAGAAAGTGCGAGTAAGCGAACATCAGAGTTGCAAGTTGCGTGCACAATCGCACATCAGAGAAAACGCATGTCAGAGAGAGAGGTTGGGTCTCGGTTAGGGCTTGGGCTAATTCATTGCAAACCCTTGTCGGTTTGGGGTCATGCCAGACCTGAGCCACCATGAGCCAGGCTCAGGCTGGAGTTTTGGTCGTTTAGGGCTCTAGTTGGAGCCCTGTGTATGGACATGGCTAAGGGGCAGTAGAGAGATTACACATGCAAAGAAGGAAATGTCAAAACAGCCCAAACAGTAAAAAGAGATGGACATTTGAGAAGTGGAAGCTGCTGCAGCTTTTAATCGGGTCCCGACACATTGCTGTCAGTGATGTCTCTTTTCACGGTCACACTGCCCATGGCACCTTGGAGCTAGCACCCAGTCCAAACTTCCCACTCATCCATGGAACTGGCCAGCTTGGTGCTTTATAGCCGCTTTAATATTTCAGCCCTTCATAGGGAAAGTCTGGCCTGCCAGGCCACGGGTGAGAGATTAGGCTTGGTGGGGCTCCAGGCCCTAAGTGAGACTCCCTTTTATGCCTGCCTCCCTGCAAGCTGTTCCTGGACTCTCGCAATGCCCACTGTTTGTCCTCCTGCTGTGCTAATTTATCTAAAAATGTAGCACCCTGACAGCCAGGTCTCTGAGCAGCCTACGAGGGTGAAGAGGGTGATTCTTATCCAAAGCCACTTTGGCCCTTGCCTTCCATCTGTTTGGCCCAGCAGCAACCTGGGCATCTGCTCACTGCTATTGTTGGGCTCTGTCAGATGACAGGCCAAGACCCTCATGGGGAACCTTGGTCACCTCTTGTGTGTTTGCGTGCATGCGTATATGCACGTGCACATGGGTGTTTGTGACTGCTTTCAAGGCCCAGAGAAAGGGGCCAAGTTGTGTCTCAGGCCACATGGTGACTGGTGGTGGAAGCAGCGGTGGTCATTGAGCATGCTGCTCGGCCCCTCATGCCGTCGCAGCAGACCATTCTGTGTGACTTTTTAATGACCTTTTAATGACAGCGACAACTCTTTCCAATGGGTGGACCTTATGGGGTTATTATTAAGAGTCTTGGGACAGCTTTACCTCTGAAAAACATACCTGGTTCATCAATGGACAGAAACTGCTGTCAAAAACTAATAACAACAACATCATTGCATTTGTTTAGCTGAATAAAGACAAAGTCCAGGACAACACAAGACCATTGGGCAAATTGGATATATTTGTGTGTACATGTTGGGCATGTCCACTTCAAATGAAATATGAGGCATATGCTGATTTGCGGGTATGTCCAGTTCATATGCCATATAACTAACTAGACACTTTTTTTCTTTTTTTTATCCCACGATTTTCTAACCCATTTTTCACCCCTGTGTCAATCATCTAATGTGATCCTGGGCTCTACACACCCTCCACCAACCTAGTCCCCATATATGGGGGACAAGGGGAGAGCAACTCATGCTTCCTTCATGCCTGAGTGTCCAAGTTGATCCTTGACGCATATACTATACTATCATATAGTGTTAGCTGAAGGATAGAAATAAAAGTAACACAGTAAAACTGAAATTGCAGTAAAACCTCAATGTGAACTGAAGGATTGTTTGCTTCTTTGGTGAACAAAGAAAACTTCAGGAAGATCAGGAAGACAAAACCCGGTCATGTACCACAACTACACCATAACCCTGTCATGTTCTACACCAGTGGTTCGCAACCTTTATAAATTCACCTTAATCCCTGCCATGCACGTGTACTACACCTTAATCCCTGTCATACATATTCTAACTCCTGTCATGTACTATACACCTTAATCCCTGTCATACATGTTCCAACTACACCTTAACGCCGTCATTTACTACATCTTAACCCCATCCCAAACCGTCCTCTCAGGTCCTCAACTGCTGGCCTGCTTGAGGTGCCTAAAAAGATGGCGACTAGGAAATATGTTGAGGCAGCTTTCTGCTTCTACGGGCGCGTATATCTAGTTTGCGTCCGAGCATAGACATGGTAACGCCCCGCCTGCCTCTGATTGACCTACCGACACTGCCCGTCTTGACTGGATATAACGATGCTGGATTCAGTCAGATGCAAGGTTACTCCGTGGTGGGAAATACAAGTACGGTATGATACAATTACAAGAGAAGTTTTATTTTTGTAGAAGAGGCAAACTAATATTGTTTATGCCGTTTGCTTTGATTGAATAACGGTAATTGATTGAACATGTACGCCGTAATATGATTTGATTTGGGTGTGTATTAAGGGAAGTTGTATTTATACAACGCAGTTTCGGGAGAAGAGGCCTCCTTCCGCTCGACCTTAACCACTCCCCCCTCCTTATCAATCACTCTCCCCTCCTTATCAAACCCACCTGCCTTTCATTATCACCTGGCCAATCCTGCCACAATCACCACAGTATAAATACACCTGTGCGCCGACATCTACCCGTTCTCACTGCCTACGTGGTCTAGAACAATCCCTTCCACCTCCATCTCCATAATCACACTTCTCTCCTTCTCTTTCAGGAACCCGGGGCAGTTCCGGAGCAGAGACGTCCGCTCTCCGAGCGTGCATACACGGCGTCCTCTCCCGAGACTACTCCCCCACTCATCCCGGGTTCCCCCCCTCCCCCCATTTATCATTCAATAAACTGTTAAACTTGAGTGAAGGTGTGGTCTCTTACTAAGTGAAATAAAGTGTTTGTGTTAATTATTGTGTAAACCTGAAACATTATTGTACTGTAAAACGGTCTCTTTTGGCCCGGACGGTTAGCTGAACCGTCTGGGCACCTAGGCAGCTGAGCCAGCCTGGCGGCCTCATGTTCAATTATTCAATCAAAGCAAACAATATAAATTTTCCTCTTCTACAAAAATAAAACGTACAAGTTAGTTACAAGGCTACATTCTGTCATGCGTGCCAAGCAGGGGGGCAGTCAGCCAGATATTTCGTGAAGCCTCTTTTGAAATCGGGACTTCCTGAAAGTTCATATAATGGCCTGTTGTGGCGCTGGACTGGACCCAAAAAGCCCCATAGCTCCATAGAGGCCCATGTATTTGGGCCCAACTTCACCTAGACTGTATTACCTAAATAAATAAATACTAAATAAACATGGCCATGAATACTTTCTGCTTCCAGTCACTAGTTTAAAGTCTCATTTCTAATGTCATAATATTCTTTTTGGAAAATTATGGTCCCATTTATGGAGACTATACCATAAAGTTGCGTATGTTCTGAGGGGCGTGGCTATCGTTACAGTCTATGATCGGGATCCCCCACCCACTCGAGTAAAAATAAAAACCAACGGAGAAGAAGGGGGGAAGTCCCGCCTCGTTGTCTGGGCCAGCCAATGGCCAGCTGGACCAGAACGGATCAAGAAAGATGGCGACTTACAGTGCATTAGAGTGCAAGGAATTTCAGGCTTCATTTTACGTTCATGTTAGACCCGGGGAACGCTTTGTCGATATTTTTTACAGTCTATGGTGCCAAGCTGTCATTCTCTTGTATTATTTCTCACGGAGTAACCATTTTAGGCCATATTTGTGTTCATAACATAAGCCCTACATTCACTATTTCATCAGGTAATTAACCCGGTAAACACCTCTTCAACTCAACTGGCAGAGGAGAGGACTAGGAGAAATTCTTTGTTCCATAATGTCTCATTTGGCTGCAAAATAACATACATACATTTGCATGTCTAATTATTCCTTTATACGTTTGTTCTGCCTACATTTCAACTTTCCCTACATTTTTCAGTTTTAAATAATTAAAAAGGTTGATTTCTAAATCATGAAAAATGTATGTGTGAGGGATGCATAATTAAGTATTTTAATTCCAGGCTTTCATTCCTTGCCCAATTATCATTTTGGGGGAAGGGTTGACAAAATGGGAGGAGACACAGTAAATTGAATACATATGATGATCTAAAGAACAGAGCGCACACGAGTGTAAAAATGTTTGGTTCAATAGTGTCTCTAGTCAGTGCAGTGCACCTCACCTCAATATTTGGAGAGAATCTTCTACAAAGATTGTGACTAGTGATGGGAGATTAATCGGCATCGGTTCGATTAATCAATCTGACTGATTAATCGGTCTGTCTTTACAGATAAACCAGCCCAAAGTAACAGTTTGAACAAGCTCACAATATTAAATATAAAGGTATTTAAGTTAAATCTGACTTGGCTAAGCCCTTTTACATGTATTTTTCAGAATGGACAAAACTATTGAAATTTTTCAATACAGAATGAGATCATATCGACATCAGTAATATCGGTTATCGGCCATAACAGCAATTATATTGCTATCACTAGAACTATCGCCACGTGTCTGTGTTGTTGTTTCTCCGTGAATAATGTGTCTGCGTGAGACACACACACACACACACACACACACACACACACACACACACACCTTGTTTAACATCTGCAGACAGCGATGTGTCATTCGCCACTGACCGTGTCTCCGTGTTGTTCTGTGTTGTTGTTTTTTCTCCATGAGTGAGAGGAGAGAGAGAGAGAGAGAGAGAGAGAGGTGAAGTATAGCAAGGATAGAGTGAGGTAGGGAAAGTACAGGGAGAGGGAGCATCACCGCAGTTCTATAGGAAATCCCTGCTGTGATTGGCCAGTTAAGTAGTCTAAGAGCCAACAAGCTGGGTTGAAAACGCAGAGACTGAAGGCAGTGGTGTATTACGGCCACAAAGCACAGGCGTGGACGGCACTTCCGCATACTCTGCAGTCTGCATACGTCTATGACTTGGCATGCACCTGAACCGGCGCACAAACTTGTGCAATCCATGGGCACACATGAATTTGCATAGTGGGCGTGAAATTCTCTCTATTGTATTGACATCATGATGTAACAAAGGTTTTCTGTCAGAAAACTGTTCTACGAAAACTTTGACAGATTCTTTTCAGGGAAGCCTTGCAGCCAAACACGTTTCCTGGAGCTAATTTACCTCGATGATGAATGGAAGCCATTATGTGATGAATAATGGCAGTCAAGAGGATTTATTACACACTGTGCAGTAAAACGTCAGTGTATTCAGCACTTGCTGTAGACCAAACATTAGCAGAGTCCACCCACTTACAAAGGTAAGTGGGTATATTATTTGGCAAACACAATATACTTTAAAGACTATCAGGAAG
The DNA here is from genome assembly GCF_964188405.1 of Protomyctophum parallelum. Taxonomy (NCBI): domain Eukaryota; kingdom Metazoa; phylum Chordata; class Actinopteri; order Myctophiformes; family Myctophidae; genus Protomyctophum; species Protomyctophum parallelum. The sequence goes on from NC_139706.1 coordinate 27,397,190, forward strand.
TCAATTCCTTGGTGTGCATGTGTCTGATTGCAGTAACAGCTGTTGCCATGACCTAGTCCTAGAGGGTAGTTTCATAATATCTGATTTAATATTTCCTCTGAAATATACGTGCACGCACGCATGCACACACGCACACACGCACATTCACATATTCTTTCACATATTCAGTGTGACAGGCAAATGCATGGTTCAGGGGGACCAAAAGTTGAAAAAGGCATGTGTGTGAGAGAGAAATACATGGGAGAGAGTGAGCAAGTAAGTTAAAGTACTGACTGACTTTCTGACTGACTGACTTAACAGTATACGCCACTGGAGAAGCCACAGAAATATAAAATCACACCTGTGTGAAGTGAGGGGCACATCATCATACATAATCTCATTCCGGCCAATCACAATTTGCGTCCACACTTTTCTCTTCAATGTTTGTGTTTATGCAAACACTAAAAACAGGCCATTCATTGTCAATGGCATTCAATGTTTGTGTTTACACAAACCCTCAAAGCTGGATATAGGAAGGTCTAGCGCCCCTCAAAAATTAAGAGGGAACCCATTGACACCCCAGAGGTATCTTCTTGTTCAATACCAAGCCTAATCAAACCATTAATTATCAGGGGTGGGAGAAATGGAACACCCATTCCCTTATGACAACATACAGCACAGCCTAGCCCTAGAGGATCACTACACTGTGTGTGTTCATTTCGCTCTGAGAGTTTACAAATCATTACAAGTCATTACCGGTACATTACATTCCTTTTGTACAGCCTCAGAGAAATGAACACTGAGGATTTTACTAAGTACTGGCAAATGCAGAGAAACACATTAAACCCACGCTGGTGTGCTGTGAGACAAATAAAACTATACAAAATGTATATTTATAAATTTCTATAACAGTACTTTGTGTACACACATTTCCCAATACTATAAAACATATATTTAAACTTCGGCGTCCCTATTTTGGGTATGTCATGATAGGCGAAATCTCTCTCTCTCTCTCACACACACACACACACACACACACACACACACACACACACACACACACACACACACACAATGAGCTTCTAAATCTGCTAAATGAGCAATTGTGCCTGTCGTAGACATGCGCAGAGCAAGTTCAGTCAGGGAACCTCAGTGCAGTTGCTGCCGGCCGTTAATTGGGCCGCCTCAGCATCACGCTCTCATTCACATGATTCACTCAGCCAATCACACACTCACTCCATCTTCATACCGGTTACTTTAACCGGAGGTTTGCATTTCTCCTCCTGCTTCCTTTTCTGCTGCTGCTGTATCAGCGTGCTGCTGTATACAAACCTGCTGCTCACCCACCTCCACCTCAGCTACCACCTGTCGTTTTGGATCTACTGTTTAGGTACGGGGGATTCAGAGTCCCTATGGTCAGGACTGATGCGCTTCATCAGAGTACCTAAAAAGCAGATCCAATACATCTCCAAACCATAATAAATATATTGCTCATCTTATATTCAATAAATATATATTCCATCCATTCTTGAGTTGTTTTGACTGAATTATGAATACAGGTTGGCCTAGCTCTGTTCCATAGCCTTCCACTTCGCAGAAGGCTATGCGACTTACCGGTTTGAATCTCAAATCGAAATCAGACCAGCCTCTCCTCTTTAGTGGAAATCTCACGAACGTTTGACCTACTCACCAATACAAACACGGGTTGTGTCAATAGAAAGCCTACTTTCCTTAGTGGACGCACTCTGAGCCCCCCACCACACGTATAAACTGTACTTTTTGGCCAAAAGGGGATTTTGTTTCCACCGGAAAAAAAACATTTTTAGTTACTCCGCTGCGCCCTCTACTGATATTGCCCAGAGAACTGCCTCATAGAGAATATTTTTCCTCCAGTGGAAAAAAATCCCTTTCTGGCCAAAAAGTACCGTTTATACGTGTGGTGGGGGGCTCAGAGTGCTTCCACTAAGGAAAGTAGGCTTTCTATTGACACAACCCGTGTTTGTATTGGTGAGTAGGTCAAACGTTCGTGAGATTTCCACTAAAGAGGAGAGGCTGGTCTGATTTCGATTTGAGATTCAAACCGGTAAGTCGCATAGCCTTCTGCGAAGCGGAAGGCCTTCTGCGAAGCGGAAGGCTATGGAACAGAGCTAAGGTTGGCCTTGATATTTTGAATTGCCCATTGGTGTGGTTGAAAGCTTGAAAATCACTGCATTAAAATACCAGTGGATTTCATTATTCCTATTATGCTCAAAGAGTGCTTGGCGAGCATAGCCAGATATACTGTAGAAATCACTCTGTCTGGCACACCTACAGTGACAGTGTACACACAATGTTTGTACAGAAGGAGCTGGAAATGATGAGTATTGCTGATGATAGTGAGGTTCACTTGGACGTAAAGGTGTTCAAACAAATGATATATTTTATTGAGTTGAGTACACAGTCAGTCTGCTATTACACTCAGCAGTTCCAGGCTGTACATCAATATGACATCATCACAGATTAGAGTCTTGGTTGTTTAGCTCGAGGGGAGAATTACTCATTTTCAAAGACAAACAGAAACAATGATTGAGCTAGCAGTGGAGCAGTGGAAGGTCTGTTGCTGCAAAAAAGAAACCTGTAGTACCGTGCCTGGACATAGCATTAGCATACACAGAATGTCTTATTTCCTATATTTGAATTGCATTAAGGTGGGCGCGTGCCAGGCGGATGTCATGCTCATGTCATCATGACTCAGCCATAACCACAACCTCAATGGGACATGGACTGACAGACACAGATCAGGTTGTCCAGAGCCATAGATCCGACCGCTCTGCCGAGATATGCTCAACCTCAAACTCTGTCTGCACGTGCAGTGGCAATGACTCAGGGAATGCGGTGCCCAACGTCGAGTAGTTTGAATATCAGATGTATGTTCAGAACCGCCAATCCAAACAATGGACTATGGGCACAAAAAGCGGACACAGACAACGGCTACTCTGCTCTATACTGCCAAAGCACCGACACGATGACTCAGACATTTTGGTGGGATCTGCATGTGTGACGTAGGTGGGAGGAACCTTTAGTATGAATATGTCACAGTACGATTGGAAAACCAGTCAGATTGAAAAAGGCACACTCGGTTTCACCACGAGAGGCACTGCTGAGCGAGGTTAGGCGAGCAAGTCGCCGTGCCGAGCACGACTTCAGTCGACTCAGCGCTGTCAGAGTTATGTACCAATAGGGACAGAATCGTAACTTATCGCAAATTATCGAACCCAGGACCTACTAGCTGTGAGGCAACAGCACCTCCAACTGTGCCACCGTGCCCCCCGGACTGGTTTTTCAATCGTACTGTAACGCACGCACGCACACACGCACACACACACACACACACACACACACACACACACAATACATTATGTGTGAAAGTAGTTCAATTAGTCTTGGTACCTCCGAGACGTTTTTTTTTTTTTTTGACAGGGGGAGTGCAGGAGCGCATGGGGTGAACTAGAAGAAAACGAACACTCCTTTTTCAATCGGACTGGTTTTTCAATCGGACTGGTTTTTCAATCGGACTAGTTTTTCAATCGTACTGTAACACACACACACACACACACACACACACACACACACACACACAATGTGTGAAAGTAGTTCAATTACAGTTAATGAGAAGCTGTCACACATCAAAAACAAGATTGCTCCTGTTAAAATTATTATCAGAGAGAACATCCTGACACAGATAGCTCTCAATAGGCTGATGTTGTTTAATACCAGACAGCATACAAATACCGTATTAGTCACTTAAGACTTCAGGAATCTAGATAAGGCTTCAGATGGCGTGCTGAGGCTGAGATCATCAGTCGCCCAAGGGCAACATTTCCTTTTCAAAGAATAATTAAGCCTTACATTATTAGGTCAATGGGTATATCCCCACTAATTATGAAGCTGTGGTATTGCAGTCAGCAAGTCTGCATGAAAGCATCTTGCCTAATGCACTCATGTTTTAATATGTTTATTTAAGGCACCCAAATGGTAAGATGAACCTAATCCTGTCACGCAAAAATGACACCCTCATATATCATCTGTTTAAATACACTAAATCTTGTTTACCAGATCATAATGAGAAGATATTAATCCAGTAAATTGGGGCAATGAAGAAGCAAAACAAAACTCTTCAACAACCCAGCCTTCATGTTCTATATTTTTGGTCTTGGCAGGCAACATGGTATATCTGTGTAGCATTGTAGCCCTAATGACGCTTAGGATAAATCTCCATGGGTTTGATGTGTTTCAGAGATTCAGGTGCAGTTTTCTGTGAAAGTGGGTCAGAATACATGCAGCTGTATATATATATATACCTGGGAGTGCCTGCAGTCAGGGAATCAGCAACGGTGGCTGTGAAGCAGATTACTACCTGCTACCTAAACAGTGAAATCTTGGGATTGGATTAGGGTGGGTTGGGGTGGGTTGGGGGGGGGCGTGCAATTTATTAACCTGAGGCAATTAGCTGGGAAGCGCTACAGGCTCCTTGATTGTGGATGTTTAAAAATGGAAGAGATAAGGGGGAGTCACAGATGTAGCAGCCCTGCCTTGTGCAAAGGCGCTGGCTGCAGGCGTAAGAGATAGCAGCAGCTCTGATAGTCTCCTAGTCAGTAAGGGAAAAAAAAAAAAAGATAGGCAGCGCATAACTGATCCACCGGTGATAACTCCTGTCAATCAGGCCTTGGGCTTGATTAATACATACAGCTCATGGGAAAATTAGGCCAAATGGGAGCTTTAATGTGAAGGGTTACAGAGAATTGAGTTACAGAGGCTGAGCAGAGAGGATGTAATAAGGCTCTGTCTCAGCTAATGACAAACAGAGAGAGAGAAAGGCATTTAGCTCAACTCTAACCGGGGCCTAAGAGGTATTTGTGAATGTTCAATCAAGACTGGCTGGCTGGCCCCCGTCATGTCAGCTCGGGTCAAGGTCAAGTTGAGTCTGTGTTATGATTTCATTCAAAAGTGTGATGATGGAGCTTAGTACCGTGTGTCCCCTGGTCCTTTACTGTCATGTTGAAATTATTTTGTGGGATTGTGGGATATTCGTACAATACAACCCAGCAATGTTCATTCACAGGATAACTTATGACCATCAAATTGAGGGCCAAACTCAGCCTTCATTTTCATTCCAATGCTTTTTTTTTTATCAGACAAGCTATCAAAGGAAACTTTGGATAGCAACAAAAAAATATTTTACAGTAGTAAAATTAATGTGATTTCCATTTTGATTCAACAAAACATATCTTGCATTAGCTGTCACTAATTGCAGTTATGCATTAAATTGTTTGAATCTACAAAATTGTCTACAAAATACGTTAAGAGAAAATATTTTTTACAGACATTTCAAACCATAACACAACTACAACAATAGCAACCGTACACAGCACCATGTTTTCTACAAGACACGACCACCACAAAGGAAATGTTTTCCTCTCATAAATCATGTAGTGACATCTGAACATCTGATTCACACGAGCACACTAACAACATTCTCCAAGAGCCTTTTCAGCATCGGTGACAAAACGTTTGCTGCTTCCAAGCATTGATTCTTTTCATTCTTATCACACCTTGTTTTACCTGCGTTCAATTCGCAAGATGTCCTTGAAGCCAATATGACTTGACTTGACAATTCTATCACAATCATTCTTGGCAGACTATAACAGTTGTAACCCTAATGACCCGGAGTGGAGGAGAAAAAGGAAAAGTAATTCAGTGTTAACTTTTAATGCTGCTGATTAAGATAAAGGCGGCCTGCCTTGTCTGTCTCCTTCTGTCTCCCTTTCCCCTCTGGAGCCAATTTTGTTTGGTTGGGAACAGCGGCAGATAAAGCTGAGTGCTAGCAAGTTCTCTAATCTGAGGAACAGTGTACGAGCAGTCTGGGTGATGTGGGGGAGCGGTGTGCTCTCAGAGCATGGACCGATAGAAAAAAGGCTATGATTGGGATCAGGAACGTGATGTGGAGTGTAAGATAACACAAAGACAGGACGTCATCCCATGGGGACAAGGTTGGGGATCGTACTCTCCCCCCACTCACCCTCTGTGACTGTTTATGCTATTTCTAGATGTTGTTGAGGGGAAGTGGGCGGTGGTGGTGAAGGTGTTGTGAACTGCAATGGTAATATCCCCATTAAAAGCTGTCGTCTCTTCTGCAACACCAAAATGTCCCATTGTTCAAATAACAATATTTGACCATTTCCTTGAGGAAGTCAAACAAAGCCTGGATCTTTTTCTGTATTTTCCTGGTCTGATATAAAGGCATGCAGCAAGCCAGTGAATTATTTACCATGAGGTATTCTTTCACATAGCCTTGCTGCACAAGTGCACATCCATGGCTTTTATGTCCTTGTGCTGAGAAGAGGGGAGGGGGGGGGTTGTACTGACTACTGAGAGCTGGGGGACTGGTACGGTACAATACAACATGTCAGTTACTCTCACAGGCTTTGAACTTGCTCTGCAGTTCTAACTGTATTGTGGGGCTGTGTGCATGTAAAATAATTCAATGAACAGAATCAAACTATATTGTGTGGCTTCAAATACTGTATAGTACACACGCAAGGTCAAACAAGCATTTCCCCACCATATGCTTACCGATACTGTAGCTGCCCATGGAGGGAGAGGCTTTACCTCTATGACTTAATTTGAATAGAAATAGTGGTTTTGCATTATTTATTTTTACTGTCATCCTGTCAAATGTGTTTTCAAGTGCTGACCATGAATGTGAGGCGAAATGGCAAGCAAATAGTAGAAATGCAGGGTTACAGTGAGTACATGCACGGAAACAAACATGGCACTAATACCCTGACTATGAATATGCATGTATGTATGAATGCATGGTTGTATTCTCATGGGATAAAAAAAGAAAAAGTCATAAATAAGTATTATTAGCAGCCAGCGGAGTAGCTCTGTGGTTGACGTGTACCAGAAAGCAGAGTACAGAAAAATTACAACTATTCTCTTGAGCCTTGAGTAAAGTAACCACTTATACCGTATACAATAAAATATTCATATCACCCTGACCTATATAGCATTACACCTTGGCCATTCTGATCACTGTAAAGCGGCCACTGCCCTAATCAAACACAATTCAAGCTTTGAATGCGCTGTTATCAGCTACTTTGACATTTGTACATTTGGAAGGCAGAGTGATGACTATACTGTGATCTGCCATCTGTGATACTGGTTTAGTATTGCAAACAAAGTAACACCTCATACATCATTACTCCAAAATATACATTATGGGATATAATTTATCATTGTAGATGTCTTTTTGCATATATACTTTCTATGTAAGCAGACGCATGAAGATCAGATGACCAAACTATATCAATACACTTACTAATTGCACACTTACAATTGTATTCATTCAATTGTATGTAAGTGAAGCGAAGGCAGTATGTGAGAGAACTCTCTCTCTCTCTCTCTATTTCTTTTTGACGATATGGGGACTCAAACCCGCTTGTTGGATTAAAAGCCAAGTGCCTTGACTGCTAAGTCGGCTGACTCTGCCTCTGCTAAGTAGGCTTACTCGGCCTCTTTTAATATTAAAGTATCACATTTGTAAACTGCACTTGTTCAATATTATGATGCTACAAATGGTTAAGAATTTAGCCTACTAAAACCAGAATAGATAGCTTACTTGAGTTAACGTGTTAACTAGTTTTATTACAGTATATATTAATTAAGCATATAATTTACAGTATTCTTGGCCAAGGACATTTATTTGCTTTTCCTCTCCTTCATGGCTATCATAATGTTACTATTTTGGATACGGCTTGCATGAAACAAACACGATAACACGATCTACTGTGAAAATACTTTGTCTTCACCCTAAACATGTCTGTCATTAGCTTCACCTGACATGGTGAACTCGGCTGATTCGGTCTGGTTTATTAACCAGGCTAGGTGAACTGACCAATTAACTCTGAGTCCCGTACATAATTATGTTCATGTATAAGCTTATCATCTTAGCTTAACTGAGCACAGACTTGTGTCATGCCTATACTTGAGGAAATTGTCATCATGATCTGGAACTTGGAAGACTGTTCCAATATGCTAATTGCATCTTGTTTCATTTAAAATGAAATATTGATTGCAGTAAGATTTAGTTACCATTATAACCAAAGTGCTTAACAAGTTGCTCCAAAATATGGTCCAATAGAAGCAGAAATTAGACCACCAGTGCCATTCTAGTGAACAATTATAGTCAGCAGCTATTTGGGCAAACGTGAGATTGAACCTGCCTGTCAAATTGCAGCTCTGCAGTTTTGCTCTGAACTCCTTTGCAGTATAACACCTCTCCTGACTCCCCCTTTATAAGCAGTGACACTTTCCACCAGCTTGTCATGGCTCCTTGGAGACCCTAATTTGCTATGCAAGAGTAGCAGAGCAGCAAGTGTGGCAAGTTCAGCCTCCAAAGGTTTGCTATGGGGGAGAGCTGACCACCTCCTTTCCTTTATAAGATGCAGGCAAAATGCAAACAAAGACTAGCTTTTCTTCTGAGAATTTAAAATAAGATACCAAATACACATATGTATACATGTACACTGTGCTGAAAAAGGACAGGAAAATAAAGTACCGGTAACTATTTTCAATATAATATAATTTGACCGGAGTAGAGAACAGAAAGTATTACAGTGTGAGCCATCCAAAGGTCTAGCTATTTATTTATTTTTTGTCTACACTCAAGCATTAATTCCTCTTTAGCTTTACCACTGTAACAGTTCATCCAAAAAGCATTTTCCAGCACAATACAAATCTCTGTCTTTATTTGGTATCGAAGCTAGTAGGATAATAAGAGCTCAAGGAACTATAGACAGCCATGCTTCTCCCGCATTTGCATATCATACTGAGACAAGCCATGGTATCAAATTCAAAAGGACAGAAAAAGAAACACACCGACAAAAGCAAAGCTCAATATTCCACATTTGAATAATCCAAAACTATCTCTCAATAAAAAATAAAAACAACTCATTTAACTTTTGAAAAACAGCACAGTGATCTTGCAGTACGTTTGAATTGAAGCAATTGTTCATTTTCACAGGTTCATAGGCCCAGCTCCTGATTTAACTGGAAAGAAAGTGCATCTATTTTCAGTCAAGAGGTGTTTCTGCTGACTGACGGCTTCCGGGGCACTTAATGCTCTTAAAAAGAGCTTGCAGAGTTGCATGTTGCTATCATGGCAGCGATGCACCGGTGCTGATCCCCAAATGAGATTTCATCCCTGGCTCCATGGATTATAGTGGTGAAAAGATTCAGCCTGTAACATTATCTTCCCTACATGGGGCAGGAACCAAGGCTTTGAGGTGATGATGTGTCTGTTTCAGTCGTGCACGGCACTCTTCACATACTAGTCTCTCAAGTGTTCAAGGTTCTAAATCAGAGTTTCTCAACGTTTTTGGCTGGGGGACCCCCGGAAATGCTTTGGCCATGTCTCAACTGGAGCTGACTAAACAACACTGTGGCACCTGATATCACAGCAGTGTCTCATCATGACCCCATAGAGGGGGCTCATTAACCTGTGCTGACACACCAACTGTGGTGTTTCCTGTAGCTGAAGAGTCACGTTAGCACAGAGCCGGCGAGTGTAAATGTGGTATCATTTCAAATAGTGCTTTCAAAATAACCTGACCTGCTGTCATTGGAAAGCAAACAGCTGTGCAGGGCTGTCCCCTGCACCGCTACACGTCTTGACGTCTATTAATGTGCCACATTACCTTTAGGGTGCTTCCTAGTCTCAGTCACAATTTATCATGCAGAAGCTAAATACATATTTGATGTTTTGATAATTTGATGTATGTTATATTATGTATTTTATTTGGGGCATCTGTAGTGGCATTGCATAACTGCCATTTCAGGGTTTATGACAGATGACAAATGCAGGGACCGGCCTCAAGCTGACTGCAACCCTGCATTCATAAGAGAAAATAATTTTAACCAAATCTATGTCAATCCCGCAATGTCTTGGGATTCGTGATTGCAACCTCCTTTGCCAACACGAGATATCTCGGGTTGTTTAATGTCATTTAATCCAGAATTAATAGTATTTTATTTACCGTTTGCAGCATCCATCGCCTCCGGTGGCTCCCATGGTGTGTACTCATCGAATATTCAAAATCTCCTCGTGCACGCACGCACGTGATCTAAAGCAATTTAGGGCTCGGATTGATATTAAGGATGCCTTTTCTCCACCCCCGCGGGCAAGTGGTCCTGCCCTGCCCTTCTGCCCTAATTAGCCTTTCACCTTTAATTACCCGATGTCTGGCTTGGCACGCCACCCTGACACTGTTGCCCACACCCATTAACACAGAAAGACCTGTTTGGAGAAAACAAATGCATTCTGCCTCCCGTTCTGAAGTGCGTTTAACAATGTCCTCGAGCCACTGTTTTCTAATGTGTGAGGAAGTGCTCGGAAACAAGACATCCATCAAATCGACAGACAAAACAAATTGCATGGCAAACAAAACCTTAATGTGTCACTAGAGCTAATGGTGTGAAGGCTGGTTGGTAGTAGACCTAGACACTTGCATGCTGCCATTCTCATATTATGGTCTCATTCATTCCACTTGCAAAGCAGGTATAGGTATATACGTGTATATGTGTGACTTGTGTGTGCCTGGATAACAAATCAGACAATGCAACAGTGTTCATTTGGTCGACTAAAACTATGATGAAAAAAGCTTGACTAAAATGTTAGGGAGGGACTAGTGTAGTGTAGTGATCCAGTAGATCACTTTATGTTTGGTTGCGCTCTGAAAATAGACGATCTACATGTACACAATGCGTAGCATTGCGACGTGTTGTGAGCTTGTAGATCGGCTATTGTCAGCATGCAACTAAGTGTAAAATCAACCATTACGACGACATCAAGACCTGACAAAAAAATTTTGTCGACAAAATCAACTGTAGATTTAGTCTACTAAATTCGTATGATATTTAGGCAACTAAAACTAGACTAAAAATAAAACATTTCAGATTACTAAAATGTAACTAAAACTAAATGGAATTTTATTCAAAAGACTGACTAAAACTAAATAAAAATTAGCTTTAAAAAACACTGCGCTGCATCCTATTAACAATGCATCAAAGCTAGATTCATAAAATTCCATTCAATGGCTTCTCAACTGAATGCAATTGTCTCTCATGTAGTTATGATCTATCGTCACTGTGGTTTGTGCACACAAGTCTGAAATTATTCTTTAAAATGAATGGTGCAGCCTCTCCAAATCCAATAAAAGTGTAATTACCGTACACGCCTTAGGCCTTGGTGACAATTCCTATGCTTGTGACATCTATCTGGGAACGAGGAAGGAAGGATTATCTTCACTTTTCATCTAGATTTGGCACAATCACCTCTGCAGGGGTCACCTTGGATGGAACGCTACAATTTTACCACTCATTAAACTCTTAATCCAGAGTCAGTGCACAGGCTCCACTCTCATATTTCAAAAGCAAGTATCACTTCACACTGTCATTTCAGCATTGTGGCCCATTACAACATAATTGTAAAATCTCACAGGAATCATTACAACAGTAGACATACCTTTGACATTTTAAAAAGTCCTGCATCTTACTGGGCTGTTGAAAATGAAAAAGGTTTAAAATTACTGTATATTGAACAGGTAAAGCCATATCAGCATATTTTAAAGTAAAACAATGACTCTCCAAATCGTCATGCTGGAAGATTGCATGCCCAAAGTGTTAATATTCTTTGCATTTTCAAAGCACCAGCCATTACATATTCAAAGATATGGAGACATTATTTCAAGGCAGGAAAAACAGAGCATGATGAATTGGACAATAAACATCACAAACGTGCACTGAGGGCTAATGCAATGCTAAATATGAGCTTACAATAGCAACCTGCACAGAGACAACAGAGGGTTATCAGTCACACTGAGATGTTTATTACACAATCACCTCTATTTCTAATCCTAATTCAGACTGCATGAAGGCACTAGGCACACACATTATGTTTGATTTGTCACTTTGAAAGAATTTGTTTTGAATAAATTCTGACCAAATACTAAACACAGAAATAGAAATGTAGTATGTACATATTGACATTTTGGTACATATTGGTACCCAACACATCGATTTCTGTCATGCTTTCAGTCCTACACCATTAAAAGACAATCTAAAGTCGGCTGAGTTGGCACTTCTCTTGCTAAGATGAGTGAGAAATCCTGGGGAATGTGGGGAAGGACTGGAGACCAGGGTAAATGTGCATGATAACTTCTGCCTCTCATGATTAGGCCTAATGCTAGATATCTTCATTAAAAATTGCACTGCAAGTGTACGTATTTCAGTATTGGCATATATAACAGTAGTAAATCAATGTGTATTCCTCAATTTGGAGTAGTGTGAAGTTACAGGGGAGTAAAAGTTATATTATTCTGAAAACATACAGTAGCATTATATGTCTACTTTAATGCAGTGCAATATTTGTCCTTTTAGCCATTATATAGATTTTGAGGCCGCTATGCAGCCTTCAAATCTACTCCTATATTGCACTGATCAGAGCAACAGAGTAATCGCCATTTCAAATGTTAGAAACTGCTGTAATACTGCTGTCATGACCAATATGTGTGCAATTTACTTTTGTGTGTGTGTGATTATTGTCATGGCAGAACCCAGAACAGTGTTTGCACAAAGTTTGGTGCGTATTGGAGCAACTGTGCACCTGTGGCACACGTGGGCCGCAGGTGATTTTTTAACCCACACACACACACACACACACACACACACACACACACACACACACACACACACACACACACACACACACACACACACACACACACACACACACACACACACACACACACACACACACACACACACACACACACACACACACACAAGCTGTCTGCAAGCGCCAAGTCAAAATGCCCAGGCAGGTAAATTAATTACTAATAATATAGAGGCTATTACGCCAATGCTCTCTGAGCCTGGATGTACAGGTATACCTATAAAGTGCTTCTGTTTAGATGATGATGGTCTCGGATACATCAAGCCAACACATCCGGGGGACACAAACAAATGACTGGCACTATGCCATCTGGGAATGTGGAGCAACAACCTCATACAGTAGCATCATTATAAGCCACTGTGAGCCTCTGCATACTCATCGCCCTGTACGAATGCCAGAGATGAGCCATAGGCGCTAAACAGTGAACACTTAACATCAACAGAACACATGGAAATCTTCCGGAGCAGCATATTGGCCTGTGTGTACATTTCCCGACATTGTCTGTAGACATCTCTGTTGTCTATCTAATCATCAGTGAGGACATGACTATATTTTGAGAGGACTATCACAGAATTGAAAAGCAGGGAAAGATAATTTCCTGTCCTCGCTGCTTCTCGTGATGTTACTGTCAAAATCTTTACCATACTGAGTGCAGATCTTCAATAATTGTTGAAGCCCAGCACTGTATAGAGTAGACTACATATAACTAAATCATCAGCATACATGAGATGCCTGACGGGCATACCAATAGACCAGTATTCTAACTAAGAATTTTGGAACACTTCTATCAATCAATTTCATAAATAACTTAGCATGATTAACTATTTATAAACTAACTCCTTTAAGGCTTAAAAACATAAATCAGTGCTATGTTTTCTGTTGAACACAAACTGATTATCAGTAGGGATCCAGCCTAGTTAGGAGGATTCTTTCCAATATATTAGACAATGGCAACAGGTCTATAATTGTCTTTCAGGACAGGCACCAACAGTAAATAGATAATGGATTCAGGAAGCACACCATGAACCATGAGGCCTGTGAAACACAGCGCCTATAGCTGGCAAACTTTAGGTGTTCTGCAGTCCAAGCAAACAAGTCTTGTTATTGTCAAGCAACATTATGGCAGCAGAAACATCAGCTGATTTCAATACAATGTTTGCAGAAAGGTCAGCATTATCGATTACAGCATTGCTTTTAACACAGTTATAGAGATTACAGTACGGATGGACCTCGGGTCCATCCGTACCAGCGACTTGAGGGTGGCATGGTTCATAGTAGCGCCGGATAAAAGACCCAGCTGGCCACAGCTGCGGGTCATACTGTACATCTCTGCTACATCGTTACATTCAGCAGAGCTGAATCTACTTTGTGCAGACTCAATTTTCTAAACCTTGACATGGCAACTCGGCTTCTCTTTCAAATAGTCACTGAGTGTGTTCAATCCAAGTTCAAATCAAACTGTGTTGCAAGGACTCTAACCATCTTTGTATTGACAACTTTTATATTCGGGAAACAGAACTTAAGGCCTCCCGCACGAAGTAATTTAGAAGCAAACCCGTTTCCCGAAAGCCTTTGAAAGAGTTTGAAAGAGCGACAAGGTGTGATATGTGTGTGGCAAGTGGTGACTTTCTTCATCTTATTTAAATATGAAAACTTAGATAGTAAACAAATGTGTTTACCTCAGCATCGTCTATAGAACTTTAGCTAACGTGCAATATTTTTTAAGATTATCGGATCATCCCTCACAGTACATTTTGATAAAGTGCGATGTTGAGCTAAACATTTAAAGTTTAATTTCAACGTTTTTATATTTAGTCTACAGCTCTGTTAACCCCGGCCGCATCCCTGTGATAATGAGGAATCATAGAATTAAAAAAAATTGTGCAGTCAGTTACCAACAGCGCTTAAAGCTAGTTCAGCATTATCCTATGGATGAGTACAATCCCACTTGTTACAGCCATGTGCAAGCGCCTTGTAAGGAAGTTGCGTGAACAATCGCTTAGTCTAGTATTGATTGATTGACAGGTCTGACCGTTTATATGTGCGTGCTTAAGGTACATCATAGCCTCTTTTGAGAGCAGTGTTGATTTCGTCGACTAATACTATGACGATTTTTTTTCGTAGACCACCTTTTCTCACAGAGGAAAACTAAATAGAAACTAAATGAAAACTAAGCTATGATGATTAAAACTAAGACTAAATTGTCAATATTATTGACAATTTCGTCAACAAATTTAAACTAAGACTAAGACTAAGTTAGGAAGGGACTAGAGATCCAGTATAAGTCATTTTACACTTGGTTGCATGCTGAAAATGCTTTGGCCATGTCTCGCGACCCTACTCGCAAAATATTATTATACTACTATCTTATGATATTTAGTCGACTAAAACACTAAAACATTCCAGGTGACTAAAATGTGACTAAAATTAAATGTAAACAATTCAAGAGACTTAAACAACAAAACAAAAACAAACAAAAGCATTTGCTGTCAAAATCAACACTGTTTGAGAGAGGCGCTTATGTGCGCTTTCGGGAAACACCCGTAACGTATTAAGGCAACCTTCATAGCAGAGCCTTCATAAGGACCGCACGTGCACCCCGTGCAGTTTGCTTTGGGAAACGCGGCCAATGTTTGTTCGCTGATGCCTAGAGTAGCTAGTTTTAACCAAGCAATGTTTATTTTGAGTGGTAGAACTTTTTGACACTTCACTTTAGGCGACGCCCTCTTTCTTACAACTTCACTGCATACAGGAGGCTGTGGCACCGGAGTTGTGGACTTACAGGTACAGCAGCTGACCGCTCAGTTTCCCCCTGCGCCACGCTCGTCCAACTGTCCGTCACACCCCTGATACAGAGACCCGAGGTAGTAGAAGGGCAAGGCAGCTTATCCACAGCACGTCAGCTCCCACAAACTAGCACAGGCAGTTGTCTGATTGCTTTTCATACAGCAAATGCCATTATTTATTTTCTCCATTCTCCCCAGAAGGGCTGAAACATCTATATGATTGAATGAGACGTGGTGTGAGGGAGGTCATCCAAAAGTGCAGGACTAATCTCAGAATATCTTCTCCACACTCGTTTAGAACTCTCAAGCACAATTTAACAGTGTTAATGTCCTTTCGTGCGCCTTTGACACAGTGTTGGAGGACACACCTCAAACAATACCTTCTTCGAGGATTCAATCCGTTTAAAGCCCTGAACAGTGTTTGTGCCAAGTTTGGTGTGGATTGGAGAAACGATGCACCTGCATGCGACCCCCAGGGGCCCCTATAGGAACCACACATGGTCCCTGGTGTGACTATTCTGATGGCAGACCCCTGGTCAGTGTTTGTAACAAGTTTGGTGCAGATCAGACCAACAGCAATAGAAATAAAATGTTATTTGGTACACAACGTCCAACACATCGATTGATTGATCGAGCTTGTATGCTTTCAGTCCTACACCGTTAAAAGAAAATCTACAGTCGGCTGGCAACCAACTTGAGCTACTACAGACAAAGAGAGATGGAAGAAACGGTGCATGGATTGTTTTGCATTTTATGCACTGGTGGAAAAGGGTAGTTTGACATTTCAAGACTTTCATTCAGCCGCACTGAAAACAATGTTTCACTCCCGTTTCCATTTGCTTCCAAATATAAATCACACTGCAAGCCAATCTCGTTCAACAAAGTAAGACTTCCAACAGACAGAGGCTCTGCTCTTGGTGACTTAATAATGGTAGCTCAGTGATAACATGGTCATATTTAAACATGACTGATAACTCAACTGCTATCTTAATCAATCTATGTAATGAGAACAGAAAGTTAATCCATTATTATGTATAATAAGTGGATAAATGAAGGTCTTAGGGGTTAATTAACCACTAGTCTAAGGACAATGTTAATAATGCAGCACTAATATAGGGCAGGTAATAACCCACTGGAGGATTTCCAGCTCAGCTGCAGCACTGCTCAGTTCTACTCAATAGAAACTCATTTATATCCTGACTGAGTTCTGTTTTCAATACCTTGACATATAGAAATTGCCTCAGGTACTCTCTACATTACAGTACAAATCGTTGCAATGTCTTCGTTTCAGTATGTAACCGTGCATTAGCTCTGGTGTGCCCATGGTCATGCCTTGATTTTAAATGATATTTGTATTCATTTTTTTGTAGGCGAAAATACTGACTTTTTAAATACACAAGTTCAGTTTGTTTATTTCATTGGCCCAGTTTGCTATACTGAAGCCATGTAAAAAATCTGCGATCCTAAACAATAATAAAAATGACGTGACACAAATTGCAGGCGAGAATTCGGAGCAATATGCAAGCTCCTTTACTCTGCATGGCCTCACACCTGGCCTTACTCCTTGCCCGAGGCTACCCTAAGCTCTGATTGCACTACACCACATAATACTGCCCCTATCGCCTTAATGCTCTTGCATTAAGGCTAACTGATTGGCCTTCTGCCTCGCATGAAATGCAGACCAGCCTCTCCTCTGTAGCGAAAATAAAAATAATGTTTTACCTACTCACCAATACAAAGACGGGTTGTGTAAATATAAAGCCTACTTTCCTTAGTGTATGCACTTTGAGCCTCCCACCACACATAAATGCACTTTATACGTGTGTTTTTTCACCCGAAGGAAAAATCTTCTCTATGAGGGTTTTCTCTTGGCAATATCAGTAGAGGGCGCAGTGGAACAACTAAAATTATTTTAAAAAATCGGTGAAAACGAAATCCCTGTCTTTCTGGCCAAAAAGTGCATTTATATGTGTGGTGGGGGGCTCAGAGTGCTTCCACTAAGGAACATTATTTTTTATTTTCGCTACAGAGGAGAGGCTGGTCTGCATTTCATGCGAGGCAGGAAGCCAATCAGTGCCATAGCCTTAATGCAAGGCAGCAAGAGCATTAAGGCTATGGACCAGAGCTAGACTGCGTCCCTCTTTTGATCTGCCTGCTTTATATAGACTGGCTGATGAGCATCCTATACTGTAGGTCTGGGCTGGCACAGGGAGAGACTGTTGCTCCACACACAACATTGAACAAGACAGAAACATGGAACATTTAGAGAAGGGGAGAGGGTACCGTCACACCAGGCCTGCCAGCTGTGATAATGATGTATAATTTAATTGAAGGCTGTGCTTCTATCCTCCATAGAACTCAAACTGCTCTCCTCTAGTCAATGCATTATTCAGGCTAATGGTGACCCTGAAATAGAAAAAAGCTTCTTATCTCTTTAAAGTTTTATTGCAGAGACCAAAGAGAGGTAAAAAGGTATATACGGTAGGATACTGAATTAGACCAGGATGGAGCAAGACATAGATAAGGCACAAAAGCTTACAGAGATATTGTAGTGTTCTGTCTATAGCGAGATGCTACATCCTACATGAAGGATTGCTGTTTCTGACCATGACAGCGTCATCTTCCTGGCAACAGCTGAAGAATGTCATTGGTAGAGGCTCTGTGGTGTTTGCTTTTGATATTCTTCAAGCAAATACTGAACATTTCTCACCCAACAATGGCCTTGGACGACACGTTGAAAGCAGAGATTTACATAATGTCTTGGACAGCTGCACAACATAAACACTATGTACAACATTAAAAGCTCCCTTGCACTACAAGGTGTAAAGGAGCTCTGGAGGACATTTGCTTAGTCCATTCATTTATAAATTTGCCACAAGAGGATTCTATATTTCATGGACATGGATTCAAATATGTGAGTGAAAGAATGAGAGAGAGACAAAGAGAGAGAGAGAGAGGGAGCAATGGCAAGAGAAAGAGAGAGAGATAATGTGGACAGTATACAGTCTGTGCATGTGATTGAGTGAATCCTTGGCTATAGCCATGGCAGTGAAGGACAGGGTGAAAGGGTCCTGGGCAGTAAGATCTGCCTAGAGCCATCCTTCAAACTAACCTGTCATATTTACAGTACAAAATCCACCCATAAAACATTGTTATTGTTATCTATAATTTCCTCTGCAATTAAATGGTGACTTAAATTAGTGAACATGTGACTGGAATGTGGCAATTAAGCTATACTCTATGGCAATTGGTTGAAGGCTTGAGAGGTAATGAAGAGGGTTAGGAGGAAGTGCAATGCACACAGTGATGCCATTTTATCCATTTACGGACATCGTTACATTCTCACAGTATAATTTCACACAAACGTGTTTTCCCCGCCACTCAAATTAATCAATTCAATTCAATAGATTGTATGTCTGATAATAATAATAAAATAACTAGAAATGCATTCTGTCGAGCTGCCAACTGGCGCTTTGCACACAAATTGGCCGTTTTCTGACCCCCTCGAAAACGAGATGATACATCTCAAGGGGATATCCTTTTCTCAATAAAGGTTCATATACGAATGGCCTACTTGTACGCGAGCAGAGTGCGCAACTTACCTCTGACTCTTGTCAACTTACCGTCCCTCCCCTTTATGGGTTCAATGTACAGTAACAGTACGTTTAATGAATAACCTTAGCCTAAAACGAGAGGGCTGCATTTCTGTCTTATATTGTCCCGAATATAAGACGACTCTGATTATAAGACGACCTCCATTTGTCAAGACTCATGTGGAAAAAGAACATTGAATGTCAAAAAGTCTATTCCCCGATTATAATATGACCCCGTTTTATAGGATATTTCCATTGGAAGAAAATGTAGTCTTATATTCAGGCCAATATAGGCTATTTTTGTTATCAATTGTTTTTTTGTTCATAACAAAAACATTGGAATTATGCAGTCTGGCATTATGAATGAACCGCGTGTACCGTCTAGTATATACACTGTACAGTTAAATATGCTAGTAGTCTATAACATTTTCAAAAGTGATGGCATTCATGATTGATTTGATTTGGCCAACTTAAGGGGCTGTAGGTTAAAAAACCAACCAAACGCTATTTTCATGCTCGGACAGACAAAGCCAGGGACCCAGGGACACACATAGCTGTCTTTTGGAGTGGTTGCACCACTCAAAAAGAAAAGAAAAGAAAAGAAAAGAAAAGAAAAGAAAAGAAAAGAAAAGAAAAGAAAAGAAAAGAAAAGAAAAGAAAAGAAAAGAAAAGAAAAGAAAAGAAAAGAAAAGAAAAGAAAAGAAAAACCAACAGGTTTTGGTAAGAGTAATGAAAACGGCTAGATCGAGAAAGGGCATATTATGAATATTCCTCATCGGTTACAGGCATATAAAAGTCTTTGGGGACTAAATATTATTTAATATTTAAATAAACAGCCCTACTGCTGTGTTTTATGCTAAATTATTATAAAGGGGTCAAGCCCAAAGGTATTGTTTCTGTGAAAGTTCCGCCATTTCACCAGTTTTGTGCTATCGATCTTCAGAGAATTGGGTAATATGGTAGAGGGCTGTGAGAATCCCTCAGGAACTGAGGCTCACACTCGTTCGTCAAAAGACCTCTGACCTTTAGATCTCCCAATGAGAAATTGTTATGATTTGCTCGAACCACTGCCTTTTTGGCTTTTTTTTTCCTGTTTTGGCCACATCAAAGAAATTGCATTTCCATACATGCAAATGGAGTCTGACTCTCACACTGTGTACAACATTTTTGATGATTTGATTGGCTGAGCACGGAATGTGATGATGTATGAGCGCCCCCTCACTTCAAATTAGAAATTTGTCAAATAATTTCAATCATTAATGTTTATATAGCTCATTGTGTATGTTGCGTATAGTTTTTTTTAATATAAAATGTGTTGCAGTTGGAAATTATGTTGATGGCCATTTCCAGAAAACAGATTATGCATGTCAAATTCATGCAGTTCTCACATGATCACCTATATTTAGCCACAAATAATCGACTTTACCCTTTAATGAAAATGTAATGATTTGTTTCTAAACACATCATACATGTTAGAAAAGTCATGACTGAAAACGTGTTAAAATTCTATATTCTATTTTATTCTATATCATCACTTGATGATGACACATACTGTAGGGGTGAATCCATAACCATACCCCGATCATAAATGCAGAGCTGTCACCAAACCATGATTTCAACTCCACCTCTCACAATACCCAAAAGCGACTTGCATATTGGCAGCAAGCTTTATTTTATGTTTTCTTTTTGGCTTTCGCCTTCATTTTATATTGTTATGGAGGGACAGACAGTAGGCTGACAGGAAATGGGGAGAGAGATGGGGGGGAAGACATGCAGTAAAGGCCGTCGGGATCGGGAGTCGAACCCGCGGCACACTGCCAGACTGGATTACCAGCCAAGGTGCCTGGACCATTGAGCCATGGCCCAGGCCAGCAAGCTTTATTTTAAACCAGTCTTATGCATTGTTATATTTCAGTGCCATATGATGGAGCACAAATGAAGCATCAGTCTTTATAGTGGTAGGCTCACACAACCCGACCATACCAATCAACTGATCATTTGGTTTGTGTAACATCACAGTCATCATGGTGCTACACCAAAACCAAAACATCATCATGAATCACCAAATGAACACCATCACACAACACATCAAAAAGGTCCCACAACATAAAACCCCTGACACGTTCTCAAATTCAAAGAATGACATAAAGTCACCACATTAAAAACTTAATTCCTGTCCCCAGGGACACCCTGGGAAATCAACATCAGCACTTCAGCAGACATAGCCCCAGCATTGAGAGCAGAGAGGGCTTTTTGAAACTCGAATTTTTTGTAATCATTTCAATTTGGCTGGTTGGATAACACATTATTCCGGAGGGTGGCAAACATAGAAAATACATGATGTTACTGCTTTAACTAAATGAATGGTATTAAAACCACATCAACAGAGGAATTGTTTCAATATCTTCACCTCAAAACAAACAGAAAGAAAGATGAATAAGAAATAACTAATTCAATAATTTACAGGTTGTAATTTCCTTTCTACCTTTATACCAACAATAGCTCATTTAGATAATTGCATGTTGATATGATTCTGCAGACTGAATTCTCTGTACATAGCCTCATTCTTAACACGTTGCAGTGGCGCAAAGCCAATCTAATTACATTGAACTAGGAGGAGTAAGTCTACTTCCTGCCTTATTTCACCATCACAGAGTAATTAGAACAGAACAACGTGTTCATTACATGCTGACAATCTTACTAACATTTTATGAAATCACTCTTTGGCTGAACTGAAAACATGATCAACATTTTACTTAGCGACAGAATAAACTAGAAAAGTGCGCTCCTCTGAGCACAGACTGGCCTGGCCTGGTTTCCTATCCAAGGCTATGTAATTAGTTGGATGCAGCAGACAGGACAAAAGCTGCGGGGGAAAATAAAAATGTGTGTACGACAAAGTCAGTCTAGTGAAGTGTACAGGTCAACTCTAGTCACCCACCTATTGTAAAATAATGGAGTATGCGCCAAGGCAACGATGGAATAAGCAGCTTGGCTCCATCTGTGGTATAGGTTACACAATACCATGTGGGTAGGAAGTGGTAATATTAATTCCTCCACTCCAGAACCCTGGTCTATAAATCTCATATAACTCCCTCTCCCACAACAGACAGTCATATACTCAGTAGTGGGAGACCAGGGGAGAGAGAGTGGCCTTTTCTATAACTGGTGTAGGTTACTTCTCTTTACCATTACTCTTCCACTGACTGCCTCAGCCAAGTCCTCTTTAGTAAGTCAGGGGTCGAAGCAAGCAGGAAAAATGACCCCGTTTCTGAACCTGGGCTAGTCCACATACTGTATCATGTGCCTTGGAGCTCTGAACCTGGGCTAGGCCACATACTGTATCATGTGAACCTGGGCTAGGCCTCATACTGTATCATGTGAACCTGGGCTAGGCCACATACTGTATCATGTGCCTTGGAGCTGTGAACCTGTGCTAGGCCTCATACTGTATCATGTGCCTTGGAGCTGTGCGATAGCCCCTTTTTCTCTCCACCTGGAACTGTCTTCTCATTACTATTCAAAGTATTTTGGTGGGATTGTATTCTTGCAATACATCCAACTGATTTTCCTCAGGGTCACTACACCAGTCCCTGATCTGTTTTATCAACTGTGTGTACTGTGTCTCTCTGTGTGTGTGTGTGTGTGTGTGTGTGTGTGTGTGTGTGTGTGTGTGTGTGTGTGTGTGTCTCTCTCACATCTCTGTGTGAGAGATGTTAACGAGGTTGTCTCTGCGGGGTGGTTTGGGGAACATGAAAGATCAGTAAATGTAAAGATTCTCTTCTGGGCTGTCTTCACTTATGCATAGTGAATTAAAAAAAAGTTTCTTCTGGATCGGAGGGCTCTGAGAATCAGTGATTTAGTTGATTCGTTCCCTAGAGGAAAGATAAATAAGTCTATGACATCTTCATTGCAATACATTTTACTGTAGCACGACTGGTACTGTATCCATCTATTTCCCGGTGGCATGTATCAGAGGATGTATCATACAAGGGTGGCTGACATTCAAGAATGTTTTCTTGTCCTTTTCTTCTCTCTCCCACTGAGCATTAGTCAGCTTTTAGACGGTTAAATCGCTGTTTAAGAAATGGTAGTTTTTTAAACAATGTCGTTTCAGCGTCTATTTATAGACTGTATAAAAATAGCCTGGCTAATCAAGATCTAAATATAGACCATCTATAAATAGATGTTGAAACAACGTTGTTTCAATGTCTAATCTAAGCCTAGAACGCTAAAAAACTTTCATTTATAGACATTTTTTTCACTGGGATGACAGCTGTATCAGAAACAAAACTAGAAAAGTGCACAGCTCAAAGCACAGGTCTCCACCAGTCCGGGTTGCCTACCCAGGGCCCGCAAAATTGGAATCTAATCTGAAAAATGTGTCACATAATGTGTACTGATCTGGGTTTGGACATCGTTGGGCCTATATGTGGAGTTGTGTCATGATCTAAGAGGAATCCAGGATTGTTTTTTACTGTATGACCTACAGTACGATTCAAGAGTTATCATGAGGCCAATTTGAAAAATGTGATCCATGGTCCATTTGGTGCCGGGGATTAGCTACTCACAGACACACGGACAGAATGATGGACACATGGACGGACAGGAGCGAAAACATAGTCTCCAGCCATCAGCCGGCCATACGGCCTGTTGGAGGCAAAAAATAAGTAAACCAATTACATAATTTAGTTGAGAATGTTGAATGACATTTCCTTTCAATGGTGCTTTGAGAGAAACCTTGGAGAACGTGGGATGGTGTTAGATATTAATGTTAATATGATCGAATATCTGTCTGTTAACCTTTACTTGACAGCATTTGGCTGATGTCCCATGGCTATTCACGGAAAGGTTTGCATCATTCATTGTGTCATTCAAAACTCAAGCAAGAAATATTTTGTGATACAGGATCTCTAGAGGAGGAATGATGATAGCATTGACTACTATATGTGATAGGCCTACATACACGTATACTGCCTATATACGTTTAGTCGTTTACTGTCTCACAGCAGCTGCTGCTGAGTGTAAATCACTTAACTAGGCCTATCTTAACAGCGAAGTGTATCAGACATGCAAGCATACTTGCACTTACCCTCACAAAAACAAATGCAGTAATCCTGGTCTCTATACTGCCTCCCCCTGGTCAGTCTGATGGAAGGGAAAATAACTAATAACGTGTTCCTTCCACATGCCACGTCCTACTGGGGAAACTCCCCTCCTTTCAGATGATAAGAGCGGCCGCCTCTTCACTCCTCACACATTGAAGGAAGCATGAGCTCAGTTTGGGGCTCTCCCCAGGTGGCCAGGTTGGCAGAGGGAGAGTATAGTGCCCAGGATTACAGTTTAGCCAATTGGCACCAGGTGAAAACATGAGTTACAAAAACAAACATAATATTTTTACCATTTTGTATGATTTTCCTACAAGTCTTCACTGTACAAGAATAAATATAATGGCTAATAAATAAATCAGATCACATTACATTACATCATCATGTGATGAAAGTACAATACATAATCAAAATGACACAAAACCGCTACGTAATGTCAACAGACATGAGTCACTGTGACATGATGCTGTTGGCATGCTATCATGTTTGTTATGTTTATTTGACGCAGTGGTTTGGGATACACAACATGGAGCTGAGCCTTGGAATCTATACTGAGTTAATGAGATAGCCCAGAGCAATACACTTCAGATGCATGTTACAGTGTGTACTCTGCCGTATAAATAGTAAGAGCAGACAAAATAATTATAGTTCAGCAACATAAAATGTATGTATGTATAATAACAGATGCATGTACAGTACACATGCATGCAGTGATAATGTTATTTTAACCCATTTAGGCCTGACCTCGAAATAAATAAAAATATATTCTAAATCCTCCAGTTTTCTGAAATAAATATTTTCACGATTTTTCAAAAATAAGCAGACCTACAAGCTCGTAGCGCGCCACTCGGTGGCGCGCTATGAGCTTGTAGATCTGCTATTTTTCAATAGCTAAATTATAACATAATGTTTAAAACACCAAAAGGGGTTCCCGCCCAGGTGATAGTGACAGCTAAATGCCTTTCCAAGAAAAGCATAGTACTGCAAAATAATCCAGTGAAATGTAGTTGCCATGCAGACAAAATGAAGCATACTGTAGCCATGCTCACCTAACAATCCCTACAGGTAATGACAGCCACAGACATTTCTCGTCCCTATACTGATCTTATCTTTATAATAATAAAATTAAACATTCTCACAGTCCAAAAGGTGATGGGAAACCATAATTTAGCATATAGCTAGGTTGCCATTTGACCATGGTTGTGGTATGAGCTGTTAAAGTCTACTGCCTAATTGCAGGTCACCGCCCTCCATTTCACCAGAAGCCAGTGAAAACTGGCATTTCATACTTTATACTAACTACAGTAAATTTACCCTTGGATTACAGATTGCCACACACACACACACACACACACACACACACACACACACACACACACACACACACACACACACACACACACACACACACACACACACACACACACACACACACACACACACACACACAAAACTATCGCAGAATGTAAGTATGCAACCTATTCCATGTGTGACAGCATGCGTTCTACAGGCATATGCAAGTAAATCAGAGAAGTGACAGAGATAGGGACAGGTTGAGTGATGGCTTTCCCATCACTCAATATAATAGGAGAGCTGCATTTCTGTGAGAGAGCATAGCTAAAGCCATTAATTTTAGATTCCCATGGAATAATGATCTAGATGCATGTGAAGAGAGTGAAGACAGAACTCCAACTGGGAGTGACAGAGAGTCGTATCTGAAGGAAAGAGAGAGAGGGAGGGGGGGGGGGGGGTGGGAAAACAGCAAAGGAAAAGTGTCAAGGAATCATTAAATAGATCACGGCAGCAACATTGCATCTTTGAAGATGGGCGTACACCACTAAGCATGAGCCTCCAGTGCTAACAATGCTGATGGGCTACAGGGAGCATCTCGCAGCCTTCTCACAGAGCAATAGCACTCAGATTAGAGGCTCCTTTAATCCGACAAAGGGGATTAAATGCTACAAGAGAAGGGAAAGCAGAGCTCCCATGGAGAGGCTGAGATGAATTATTAACACCTCTTAGACCGGAGATCTGGGTCCTTAACCCAAAATCAATGCTCCGAGACATCAGTGGCAGGTCCATGCAGCCAACGAAGCATCCTAGTGTGTACATATGAGTGTAATCGCAGACGAGTGGGGCGGAGGGAAAGGGGCTGAGTGGTGAAAGGGGTGTCCGAAGCGGATCTTCATTCACTTCAAACTGGCTTCACTACATGTTGCCAAAAAACAAGTTATGTGATACTCAACATACGTTGTGCAATGGCACCACAGTCAGTCATTCTGCTGTCAGCAGATGGGATAGCACCCCCCCACACACACACACACACACACACACACAGTTACAATAGCTCTAAAAGTTACACATACAGCATCTGAAATCCACGTGATCAATTCCACCTTTATATAAGAACATTTGTTCAGCAGCCAAAGTGTGTGTGTGTGTATATATAAATATATATTATATATATACAATATATAATTATATTATTTAATTTAATTTAATTATTTAATTATGCAAAAGAATGTTTGGAGAATAGACAACCAAAGCTTTTTTGGAAACAACCTACAGTATGAGACAGTGACATCTATGTTGCCACAGCTGTGACAATTAGAGATCACCAGCATATGTCCATGAACACATCATTCAGTTTTATGAGCCGACAGACATACAGTATAGTGCATGAACTTGTGACCTTGAATCTAGACTTAATGTGACTGCCGAATAAACAGTTATGACACATCTCGTTGCCAAG
This sequence comes from Protomyctophum parallelum, assembly GCF_964188405.1. Lineage (NCBI taxonomy): Eukaryota > Metazoa > Chordata > Actinopteri > Myctophiformes > Myctophidae > Protomyctophum > Protomyctophum parallelum. The sequence goes on from NC_139706.1 coordinate 27,424,180, forward strand.
CAACACTTACCCCCCTTGTTCCATCTTCCCTTAGTCCTCGCCTGATAGGTGAGTTCGGGACAGCCGGACAGTGCCAAGAGAAAGAAAACAAGTTCACACACAGAGAACAATCCAGTCTTTGCCCTGGGAAACATGTTCCAAGAGTTGCTGGTGAACGAGTCCCCTCTCACATGGCTGTGCTTCCTCCCAAAGCGGCGTGGCTGTGGCGCATGGTAACCCACGCGTGGGCTGTCATCATCAGTCACACTGGAGTCAGCAACGGGTCTCTAAGTACTATTACCATGCTGCTCTGCCATTCCCAGGCTGGGTTGCTACTACCTACTCTTCACTGATGAAACCGGGGCTCGTGGTCTAGCCGCATCTCTCCCACCAGTAAGCCCTGCCTCACCAGAGCGCACTGGAACCAAACAGAACGGACAGCTTGCCACGCGACGGAACAGCTCAGCTAAGCTCAGCACAGTGCACGGGAACTCACTCTCACTCATACTCACACAAACACACCACACACACACACACACCGTCTCTCCCTCTCGCCGTTTCTCTCACGCTCACTGCTGCCACCACTGATGCCGACACTGCTGCTAGTGCTAGGGGCTGCTGCTGCTGAATTATTTCCTGCCCTCACTCTCGGTTTCAGTGGGAATTCATCTCTTGGTACTGGCTCTTTTTGCTTGGAGCTGAATGCGCTGGAGGAGGGGAGAGTAGAGCTGAGAGGAGGGAGGAGAAGGCATGAGAAGGCATGAGAAGAGAAGAGAAGAGAAGAGAAGAGAAGAGAAGAGAAGAGAAGAGAAGAGAAGAGAAGAGAAGAGAAGAGAAGAGAAGAGAAGTTTCCAGAGGTGTGTGTGGAACTAAGGGTGTCAACAGTATAGTGCTGTGAAATAACAAACAAACAAATAAACAAACAAGCAAGTGTGAGGGATGCTGATAGAGAGTCTCAGTAACAGCTCCAATCCTCACTCTCTGACCCAAAGAGCCACACCTTAGACATTTACGTCAACTCACATGATTGCATCAACCTTGCTGGACTCACGGCACAAGTATTGGGCAACACCACCAACACTAGCAGGATTTAAAAAAGTCATCAAACTACAATGTAGCTCCTTAAATAACAAAAGAACAACACATAAAAGTCTAAAATGTCGTGTTGCAAAAAATATGGGATTAACATCCACACAATTGCTGACTAGGCATGTAGAGTAAGCTGCTTTCCTATCACTGCACTGTGATTTAGAAGCAAAAGTACAGTAAGCAAGAAAGCGTTCGACTTTGACTTACCAAAGCATTTGAACAATCAGCTGTAATGTAGGCACACGTGTGCGCGCACACACACACACACACACACACACACACACACACACACACACACACACACACACACACACACACATTGTGGATTAATTCTTATGGTGGACTAATTGTTCCATCTCACAAATCAGCCTGCGGAATATGATTTACGCTTAACTGACTGCCCAAAAAATATTAAAAACAGATTATACAGATTATACAGAATTTACAACATATAAAAGGTAAAACATTTGAACACCAAGTGACCAACCCATCTCATCCCCTGCATGTCACAACTGTAATAGAAAGATCTCAATCCATTAACTGTCACTGCAATAATCATGCGTCATCATATTTTCTAGGATTAAACCGGCAATGATAAATCCCGGTTTGATTAATAAAATATACTGGTCTGATGGTGGTGTAATTTTACAATACTGCGTTACATTATACCATACATGAAGACCAGACTCAATTTAAAAATAAATCAACCAGGACCCATGTCTTGTTGATCGATATGTGATCTGGCCTACAACGATTCTTTTGCTTAGACGAATTTGTAGCATAAGCCACTGTGTTTATCACAGCATCATTCAGACTTATCAGACAAAGCTCCAAGGTCGTTATGCGCCAAGTTCATAAAACAGGTACTCCAGAAGCCAGGAGCACGGATAGGCTGTTGCATACACACACTGGAGATTTAATGTCCTAATTACGGCTTCTAAGGGAATCCATGATTAAGTCCATAATTTTTTATACACAGTGCAAATTAATATCCTGAATCCACACATAATCTTCGGGCATTACCTACTCAACCCTCCCCCATCTTGTTTTCGCTTCTCTTCATCTCACTTTCACTCTTAACAACCAAAAACACTAAGCTATAGAATTAAGTGTTCTGCAGGCGAGTGGGGCGGAGGGGTTCAGCATCTGCTTGCAATACACATTTTCAATGACATATAAGCACTATTAAGTTACACCAAAGTACATAATAATAATAATAAAATGATTTCCACTGCAAATTGAGGTACAAAGCAAATCTACACCAGAGTACATGAGTGTATTAGCCCCCAAACAGTGATTGTACAAGATATCGACAAATTATGCATTTTATCAGCAGCCTATAAATGGTAAATGAGCTGTTTGTTGTTTGTTTTTGTGTTGTTTCTTTTGCTGTTGTACGTGTATTACTTGTTTTGTTTTCTTTATTCATTCATGGTGTTAACATGAATGAAACATTTGATAACAAAAAAAAGTTAAATGAGCTTCAGTGTGCCTGTTTTTTTTCCCAATGTTTCTACAAAGACTAAGAAAAGTATAATTGTTCCTTGTACTACCAAAAATGATATTTTTCATTTATAGAAAAATCACACCCGTGTGAACTGAGTGGTGCAACTCCCCCCCCCCCCCCCTCCCTCCAGTCCTCTCCTCTCTCTCTCTCTCTCTCTCTCGCTCTCATTAGCAGGCAACAGTGCAGCACTAATACTATCTCTCTCTCTGTTTCTGGCACAACAACGCCCCTACTGGTACGGTAGTCATAGTCATACTGGTGCTCATGAACCAACACATACATAGGCACACACATAGGTGAACACGGACATTGCTGTTCCTTGGAGTGGTAGCTCCACTCAAAAATAACGTGTTAATGTTCCAATGGACCCAATCTAGTTAGTCACAAGCTCTTGTTAATACTTTTAATTGGTTAAATATGTATAAAATCCACAACAGACGTAACCACTTTCACTTTCAAAAACCTTTAAAAAATATGATATCAGACCTACAGGCTCACGATGCGACACGTTATGAGCTTGTCGATTAGTCACACTCTTGTATGACGAAGTGGGGCATTCATTTATACATTTTTGTTATTGTTGAAATATGGCAATTCAAAGTTCAAAGCGCATCAGCAATATGTTACTTTTAGATAGTACAGCATTGGAATGCATACGTAGATCAGGGGCATGGTGTTAAACACTACAGTAGGTGGTCTTATGGCTTATGGATACTATGAAAGCCTATAGGGTTGTGTGACCATAAAGCTGTCTCTGTGTGAGTATACAGTTTACACAGTCAGACACAGTAGTAGCATGTCATGAGTTTACACCACCAAACAGAGTCAGCACAACAGTATCAATGGAGACTGTAATAGAGGTATAGGTAGCATTGTCACAGTTTCTGTGACGCATTCAAACACTCCCTGAACAATGAAATTCTCAACCTCACCTCAACCATAACCCTGCCAATTCAGAAACGTATCTGCTCTGACACCAAGGGACTGAAGACTTGTTGTATCTGCCAGGCCAGATGGCCGAAAGCAGGAGACGATGTTTATGCGTGTCCGTCTGTCTCTGAACAGCTAATCTCCAGCACTATTGGGTGAATCGGCGTGAAACTTTGCATGCATACTCCCAGAAGGCTAAGGAAGAACCTCTGCCATTTATCAAATTGGCCTCATGGTGGTGCTATAATAGTGCACTTTTGGCCAAAACTCTGGTGTACACAGTCAAGTTTGATGATGATGATGATGCAACTCCCCATATGGGCCACGCCCATTTCCATCAAAAAGATTTTTCGCTTTTTTACAATTTTCTTAAAAACACACTTTTGCTACCACTCCTACTCACGTGAATCGGTACGTACATTATCTCTGTGGATACGTGATCAAGACATATGTTCGATTTTTCATATTCCATTCGGCCACGATTTTAATTTTAAACTTACAGGATACACGTTTTGCAAAAATGACAAAAATCATGAACGCAGTGTCTGATTGCTGTGAACCTTTGCGTGCATATCCCCTGTAGGCCAAGGAGGGCCCTCTAACCCAAAATGTTCTTCTGCCCACTTTATATGATGGCCTACTCTTGAACAGTAGGTTGTGTAATCAAAATCTTGTTTTCCCTGAATTCCTTGGATCATGACAAAACTCTCCATATAGTCCATGACCATTTGTGCCAGACACTTCAAAACACACTTTTTGTCCTAAAGATTTTGTTCAAACTCACACAAATCAGTACACATTATCTCTGGGGTCACGTGATCACGACTGAAATGCCAGTATGAGAAAAAGGGAAAGACTTTTCTTTTATCTGCCGACTCTTGTGTAAAATTTGTTGACAAAGACATAAATCTGCTGAAGCGTAACAGGAATTAGCATCCATGCTGTCTTTGTCTGAGGTCCCTAAGAGCCCATTACACAGCCATTCAAAGATGTGAGTGCCACAATATATATTTTTCCTCTTTAATACAATACAAACAAATGGAAGAGATGGAGGGGTGGGGAGAGGGGGGTGCAAGGGATAAGAAGGGGTTGAGTGTTGGGAGGGGAGGGGGGGGGGGGCGACCAGGCAGCTTACAACCTGGCTGTGCAACGAGTGATAACCAATGTGGATTTATTGTAGAGGCAGCAGGGAAGTAGTGCTGTTGGGTGCCCCTCACCTCTCTCCCATCGATGCCACCACTGCTGTGGACTGGAGGAGAGTGCGAGCGAAGAGGAGGGGTGCGAGCAGGGGAAGTGGGCACTCTTGGATCCATACTGGGGAGTCTGTCAGCTTATCGCCCCCAGACAAGAGCCCCACGGATAAACGTGGTAGACCCGGAGAGAGGACCCCGGCTTCAGTGGCGAAGGGGTGCGGGACGGTGATAAGGATGAAGCTCTGTGGGGCGAGATGGGGGAGTGAGGCACGAGGCCCCGGGCTGAGAGACTCAGCCAGCAGCCACGTTCATTCCAGCTCTCTCTATGGCTAAACCTCTTAAAACATTTACACACAGGCATTCACTGCGCTCAGCAGATGTAGGTTACAGTACACGTGTGTTCGTGTGTGTGTGTGTGTGTGTGTGTGCGCGTGCGTGCGTGCGTTAGGGCTGCACGATATGGACAAAAATTCATATCACGATATATATGGCAGATATCTCGATATCGATACGATACGATATAATATATATCACGATATATATCGCAGATATCTCGATATCGATACAATACGATATATCGTGCAGCAACATATTTTCTTAATGGGCGTGGCTAGCGATTCAGGGCTGGAGCCAGGCTACAACAGGACAGAGGGACAAACGTAGTGATGGTTTATTTTCCGAGGGGCACAGGCTAAAACAGAGGGCTAGCTTTAGAAGTGGACGATATATCGATATGTCGACGATATATCTATATCGCGATACCGTTGCCTTTTTGCGATACTGATATTGTGCATGTTCATACCTCGATACCGATACGATATATTGTGCAGCCCTAGCGTGCGTGCACGCATGCGTGCTTGCGTGCGTGCGTGCATGCCTGCCTGCGTGCGTGCATGCCTGCGTGTGTGCATGCGTGCGTGCGTCTGTGTGTGTGTGTAATAGTGCATGCTGGACGTCCATGTCACAACAGAACCTAGAGCTAGCAGGAGAGAGGAGAGGGAAAGAGAAGAGACAGTGACAGAGGAATAACGAGATACAGAGAGAGAAAGGAGGGAGAGAAAGCAAGAAAAAGAATACTGTAAGAGTCAGAGAGGGAACAAGAGTATGTGGGAGAGACAGATTGAGAGACAGAACAGGCAGAGAAATACAGAGAACGGGAGGGAGGGGGATGAACTGTCCTATTGCCATTTTTCTGAAGCTTGGCTCTTGAAAATGCACCATGAAATTTGCTTTTTCCACAAAATCCTCAGTCTTAAAAATGGACCCAATTGGTTAAATTTTTACACTCTTGGAGTGAAATGAACACTGAGGATTTTACTGTGCAGGAATTGATCCCTTGATGGAGATCTGGCTCTTTTGTGTAGTCGTTTTCTTTTCTGCGCATCTGCCTGCCCAGATACTGGTTAATCTACTCTCTACCCGGCATTCCTAATCCAACCATCCATCCCCATTCATCCCGCCCATTTTGTGTCCCAGCACAGGGCAGCGGTGTAGTTTGGAAGTGCATAATATAATAGATTTGGTTGTTTGTCTTATTTGAAATGACTGTTGCAGGGCTCTGAAATTATAATTTATCCTGCATTGCTACCATCTGGGCCATGATAACGTTCCAATTATAATTCATTGCAATCAGCACTCAGCAAATTTCAACCAAATAACCACTGGTGGAATGCTTCCATTATTCGTAGCTGTACAGTATGTTGTTTGTTTCATGCATATCAAGGGCACAAATATTAGCATATCAACGACAAAAAAACGGTTCCTGTATTGTGTGCACACAAAACAAATATACAGAAAATGTGTGTAGTATAGAAATGCTATTTGAGTTGAATGTACGTTCAAACGACAAAAAGTATAATTCATACAAATATAATTAGCTATTGAGTAGAATATAAAACCATAAATATGTAAGAATAGATTTGAGTGTAATGCACACTTGTAAATGTGTAATGTTAATTTGTAATATGAATACTTTGAAGAGATAAAGCATTTGGGGCAGGAGTGGCTCAGGAAGTGAAAGGTTTCTGGTTCCCCTGCTCTTCCGGGCTGGGTATCCAAGTGTCCTTGAGAAAGATGCTTAACCCCTTCTGCGCCTGATGAGCAGATTGGTGCCTTCGTTTCCATCCACCGGTTTGTGAATGTGTGTAAATGGGTGAATGTATTACTGTAATGCACATTATAAAGTGCTTTGGAGAAAGGCTTTATCTAAAGGCTGGCCCAATTTATCATTTATTTGAGAGGAATTCAACTTTAAAAGGTTCTCTTTATTCTAGGTCCACAAAGTAAGTGAAAGTCCTTCTCACCTTCTCTAATTTACTTACTCCATTCCATCAACACTCACGGTGAACCTAAATTGCTGCTCACTAAAATTGTCAACTACTCTTAAAGAGTGCCGTGATTTTTTTCCACCCTAAAACATGATCAGGTATTATTATTATATAAGGAGGAATAATTGCTTTAATTTTTTTTTACAGTATTTGTTAAAATGTCGTTTTTATGTGGGCATGCCCACCAGTTCATTTAGTATGCAGTTCATTTAATATGCTGGTATGTTTTCCTGGTGAGTGGTTAATGGTGATCCACCTGAACTGAAGCCGCACCCACAGCTGTTGTATGATAAAGGGGGAGGGGTTAGGGGAAGATATTGTGATGTCACTATATCACTGTTTTTTTCATTGGCACGTTTGACTGTCACGGTTTCAGCCTCCAGGAAGAAACCCTATTATACAAGGGAAGACATCATTGCATATAACAACCACACCAAGGGGTCTAATGAAGTACTGTCACCTCCTAAACACATACAAAACTGAAGGAAGAAAAAAAATAACTTTAACCATAGTTTCACAGTTTCACACCCATCAGCTTTATACCTCTGTAGTTACTATAGCTCTGTACATTGCCCTCGTTCTTGATAACGGTAGGCTACCCCTACTTCTTAACTACTCAGGAATGATCCTCTCGCTTTCCAAGATTATGTTGAACAATGTCGTCTGGACCAACTGCATTCCAATTTTCTCTCCTCTTCATACAGTACCTGCACCATAACCTCCCACTATACATCATGTTATTACATATTACATAAAGACTGTTAAAGTTTCTAGCTCAAAATATGTGGAACAAAAGTGGGTGGATTGATATAAAATCTTCCCAACAAGCTCACAAATATTAAATAGTGAAGATAAGAATAGTGTGCATACCCATTGTGCAATCAACACATTGCGCTCCCAGAGCGCCCACTAATTATTTTTGTCAATTTATACAGTATTTTATGTTTCTTCACAAACGTGATGGCCAATATTCACAATGTGGTAGAAAGCAGCTATGTAACACCAGTGTTGATCCTGGCAAGCAAATGTAGGAAATGATAAGCTGATTACAGTTCTGACAGCCAATTCAAATAAGTTAACAATCCAGCATAGAAAAGGTCCACTTATTATATTACAATAGAAAGCTAATGCCTATGTGCTTCAACAATAACAACTAGGTCAAAGAAAAAAACACTCCACTATGGATCAATGCATTGCTTCCCATCTAAGATGGGGAAAACTAAGGTGCTTGGTACACTTGAACATTTTTGGAAATGGAGCCATCGCAAAAACGCCTTGTAGCGACCATGTAACCAATTTAACGTGATAATACAGGATGGATTATGTCCACTAATAGCCCATGTTTTGATGGTCAAGGATTACAATGATACAATACCTAAAGGGCGAGGTCGCGTGCACGCATCCGCCTGGGTGACGGCAGACTGTTGGGAGAGCGCTGGCGCTTTGGCATGGGAGGGTCAGATCAACATATGGAGTGAATTCTGTACTGGCCATATATGGAGTGATGAGTGTATGTACAGGTACCTACGGTCACAATTAACTGTTAGGTAAACCTTTTATGATTAATTCAGTGACGTTGATAAAAGGAGATTACAGTATCTGAGAACCAGGGATATTCCTATGTCCACAGGTTATGTGTTTGGGTGAGGTGTCTATTCCCGATTTGCATCGTTTCTGACATGCATGGCTCCTGAGCAGCACAATAGTACAATAGTACTGATATAAGTAGAGCGGGTAAACCGTGTCCTTCAATGGAAATTAACAGTTTGACTGTTTTTTACGATTAACCCGCATTTTAATCAACCCCCCTTCACTGCCGAGATTGTTGTATTACCTTTAGAGCATACGCTGAATTATTTGGGCTTTTAATCCGCGAAAATCCATCAAAAAAAGCTCCCGTGGTTTGTTATGATCTGTGTGTAGCATCCACCATCTTGGTGCACGCGGAAGACGCACACAAGATTGGTTTCAATGAGGCGTTGCACCCAATGCATTTCCATTGGCCTCAATTTCCCAGAAGCCCTAGCAGCCCACAGCATGTGACGATTTCCGGTTTTGTCATCACAGCGAAGGCATCCAGTCTCATACTCCGGGACGAAGACGGATTTTCTTTTGATTCATTACATTACGGCGGATTAAACACATAAAACAAAAGGCGGGTATGTCCGATACGGCAGCGACATTAACCTGGAGTAATCCATTCAAGGCACGGAAACTGTTAAGTTTACTAATTTCTTACTAATCAGAAAGATGCGTCACCAACTCATTTACACCATTTTACTGCGCTGACATGTAATATGGACCATACAGTATGTCAATTTTATGTGTAACCATTCAGAAATAGGCTAGGGTTGTTATAATGTAAATGAAAAGCTACTGAAGTCATAGTGTATCGCTTGCCAAAGGTACAATTACACCAGGAATAAATTCCTTTACAATGCAGTATTTATATCATGCAAACTTATGCACAGAATGTGGCAGTGAATGCTCCCTCAACTCAGGGAGAAGTAATACGAATCAGAATGAGTTAGTGATGGCTGTCATAAAATATGGCAGGGTGTTCTATTTACAACCTGTAATAAAACTGTCTCTGCAGCAATTTATGGTGGCGCTTGCCCCACAGAGCTAAACCCTTTTTTGCCAAGGGCACGTTAATAACCTTTGCATTGCATTTTGAATATATTGGCAGATGGACATTTTGTCTAATAGAGCATTGCAAAACAGTAAGCAGGCACTAAAAGTGCAACAGTGTTACAGTAATAGTGTATTGTATTGTGCAGCCAGCTTGGCTCCACCCCTCCATCCCTGTGACCCCTCCCTAACAACCTCTCCAACCTTCCCCATCCATCTCCCACTCTCTCCATCACACCCCACAACTTTTCTGTCCACAGCCCAGTGGCGCTGGGAAAACCTCATTAATCGGATCACACAAGTAATGGGCCAAAATGTGAGATGAATATGCATGAATATTATAGCAAATGTTAACAAATTGCTCTTCACCCATGACAGTCATGGTATTGACCATTCACATGATGACCATGCTGCAAACTTTCTTTTTTTTGTCATCAAAGTTTTTTAATGATTTTAAATAAAGCATACAAAATCCACATGACTTACACAAAAGAAAAAGACAAGAAAAAACAAACAAACAAAACACACCTAGCAGCCAAAAAAAAGAAAACCCCTGGACAACACCCCTCCACACTCTGTTGTTGACACTCATGGTCATATCATATGTAATGTACAAATACAAAATGTTACAACAATCCTTTGATATACAAAAATAAAAATAGTCCCATATCTCATGGAACTTCCCTTTGACGTTATTCCTCCTGGCAATTGAGTATTCAAAGGATGCCGCTTCAGTCATAAGTTGGGTCCAGTCTGTGATCTCTGGCGTAGCAGAGCTCTTCCAGTTTCTCAGTATCAACCTAGCTGCAGTAATAAGGCCTGCAGTCACCAATGCATGTTGTGCCTTGGTGACCCCCTGTGGCAGCACTGTGCGATCTCCCAAGAGACATAACCTTGGGCATTCTGGTAGTATTAGCCCCATCCAGTCTCCAAGTTTCCCCAGTACCTCTTTCCAGAAAGGCACAACCACAGGACATTCCCAAAATGCATGTAAAAATGTACCATCTTCCCCTTTACATTTCCAACACCGTTTGTCTTCCACCAAGCCCATCCTAAACAGTTTCACAGGGGTATAGTAGAATCTATGTATAATTTTGTAATGTGTAAATTTCTGCAAACTTTCAATCTTTCTGCAGTGTTGTTTTATACGGATAATATTAATTTAAACTCACAGCTATCAAAGGTTTAGTAATGAAAAAGGACATTCTCACACAGATACACAGTACAAATACTCATTTGACAGGGAGAAAAAAAACTTAAATGAGTGGCAATGATGGCAGATGGGAGTTGAGAGGGGAGTTGCACCATTTGATTCACACGGGTGTGATTTTTGAGTGGTGCAACCACTCCTACAACCAGCAATGTCCGTGTACCTGTGTGTAGTCATGAGCACGAGTGGTGTGCGCATGCGTGAAATTGGAACACCACGAGTATGTGACTTATTATTTCCAGTAGGGGGCGCCAGAAACAGAGAGAGGGGTATGCTGTGCCTGCTGCCTGCTAATGAGAGAGAGAGAGAGAGAGAGAGAGAGAGGAGGGGGGGAGAGAGGGGAGTTGCACCACTCTGTTCACACAGGTGTGATTTTTTTTAACTAAAGGGCCACTTCACCCCTTTTGCAACCAGAGCTTATTTTAATGATGTTTAGGACGCAAGGAACACATTCTTGGGGGTTTTGTGTGTGCAATATGTTTTTTTTTTTTTTTTTTTATGATCAGTACTTTATTTTGATTTTTTACAAACACATAAAACATAAGACCTACAATACAAACACAAGCAGCAACAGCAGAGTACGTATTCATGGATAGACAATTGCAATATGTTTTTTTAAATATATTTTAATTATGAAGCCATGTTCATGAGGTCATGAACATGATCTAACTTCCTTCCTGGACTACAAAGTCACACCTCCATGCAGCCTCCTCCCTCTCCACAAAGAGGGGAAGTGCACTGAAGCATTATGGGCATTGTAAGAATTCAGCAATCCACACAAATACACATTATATTAATACAATAATGAATGTTCAGGCCTGTTGAGAACTCTAGTTTTCGCCGGCTGCCGGCCGCGGCTGCTCTAATGACTTTGGGGTGGGCCCGCCCCAAAGTCATTAGAGCAGTCTAGAGTCATGTAGAGTTTGAATGGACAGGTATCAGTCAAAAGGGAGACGGGTGGGGAATATCAACATAATGACTCTTTGATACAGAGAGTCATGGCGGCAAGACTAACTGATCAGGAGAGGAGAAAAACAGTTTTTGTTTATCCAAAATGAGTTAATAGCACAGGCAGACTCTTCAGTCTTCACATACCCAGAGCTTGTCTGAAATAAATGTCAGAGCTGAAATCGACATGTAAATATGAAATAACATGTAGCTAGGTGTAATGTTAGAGTCAACAGAAGTGAATGCCTTTCAAGCCCGTTTTCTCAACTCACTGTTTTCTGAAAGACATTACTCTATATGCCATATCTCCAAAACTGGTGGGTCACACTGAACAACCAATATGTCAATTTGAAGCTATGATTCCCTGATTCCTAAGTCATTGTACAGTACTTTGGATATGTACATATATATATATGTACTGTCTTTACTGTATGGTGTGTTGCATGCTGTTCTTATGTGGTCCATGTTGAATAGGCTGTGAAACCAAATATCTCTCTCTGGGGCAATAAAGTCTAATCTAATCAAATCTAATAGAATCCGTGCAGGCTCTGTAAAGTGAAATAATAAACATTATTTATGCCTCTCTCATTTTGTATTTTGAATGAAAGCAGACCTGATTTGACAGCAATTGAGATTAGGGAGTATATCATTGATATCTACAATAATGGTTAATATTATTATGGCTATATACTGCCATATAAATAAATAGTCTTCTTAGAATAAGGTTTAAATAAAGCACAACATCAAGGGGAATTCAATACACAATTTCTGAATGAATGGGAAATGATATACTGTACATTGTCAGCATGTACAGTACATCAGATATATCAGTATATCATTTTCTTATGTTGACAACTCAACATAAGAAAATGCATTGAAAAAGAAAAAACACCCCCCATGAAATGTTGGAGGCTATTCTGTTAGAATTACAGCTGGTTGGTATTGGATCCTGAATCTCTCATAATTGACCTTGGACTGAACTGCAGTGTAACTGCAACAATGAGGGACCATGGATGTAGGGCAGGATGACTTACACAGTACGACATTTTCCACAGTATGGATGAAGCATTCTATTGACTATTATAGACTATCAAAGTCTTCAAATCAGACTCTATTGTCTGGTTTGAAATAATATGATGATGCATTGAGGGTTATTGAGTTGCAGTCAAACTTGATAACCTGTAAAGTTTAGGACTTTTTAGTGAAGTACAAGTATACATTTTAACCATACACTTAAGATTTGACAATCCCTTTTGTGTACAATTATATTATAATTTTTGGAATGTCTGGTGTGTGCAGACTCAGAGAATGGACTTTATGACACTTGACTTAACACACGCGTATCTTAAATATATAGCATGATTTATTGAGGTTGACGGCATAATACTGTAGTATGAGTTCATGCCTACAGGAAAGAAGCATGAACAACAGAGAGAACCTGGGAGACGGCAAGCAGAGCAGATATGATTGCACTCATACATGCGCACACACACACACACACACACACACACACACACACACACACACACACACACACACACACACACACACACACACACACACCCCCCCTTTATATGGCGTTATGACATGAACAATGTTTGGTTACAATCATCAAGCAGAGGCTGTGCTATAATTGAAATGCATATTCAAATAGTAATGAGAGGAATAAAGTGACTGCCACTCAGTCTCCATTAGGCGGGGGTTCAGGGAAGGTGGGGAGGGCATTCTTCTCTCCTGTTTGGCTGGGGAGCTGTACCTGAGCATTGGCACCATTATCACTGTTGAAGGTCGACAGCGCCTCAGACAAACAACGCTGTATGCTCCATCTCACACACTTAATTAACAGTTCCGCGTAACGCGTTCCTACTGTCCCAGCTCTCTACCCTCCCTCTTTCTATTAGTATGTCGCTGTACTATAAAAACTCAATTACAGGCTTGGGCTCTGGTCTGTGGAACTTAACTGCCGTGTCTCGACAGTGCCCTTTCGTAGAATGCAGCAATGCAAAATGTCTGATTTAAAATAAAAATATAATGAAAAACATGATCATAATGACAACAAAAACCTTAATTTAATGTCTAAGAGGCTTTTTGAGAGAAATGTGCACTTTATGATAAAAGTACCACATTTCTTTTAACTAAAAAGACCTAAGGCTAAGCAAAAGCTTTGTTGAAAAGGAATGTTTTTAAAAGCATCGGTAGATCGCGGGACACTCAAGTGGTCGGGGAGGGCATTCCACAGGCCGTGGCAGTGGAGCAGAAAGCCCAGTCGCCCATGGTGGCGGAGCTTGGTCGTGGGGCCAAGGAGAAGGTTGGTGTTGGACGAGTGAAGGTTTCGAGTGGAGGGTTTTGGTTTGAGAAGTTCTTTGAGGTGTGTGTGGGAGGGCGAGGGGGGGGGGGGGGGGGGGGGAGGGGGCAACACATTCTCACACCCGTTCCGTGAAACGGGTGACGAGGTGGGCCAAATCTGACCATGGATCAGACGACTAACGTGACGGAGCTCTCCTGTCGCATCGCATGTTGACAAGGAAGTGATGATGTACGATCCCAAGCCTATCGGTATGTAACGGATGGCACTGAAGCGGCAGCAGCGGGCATCACATCACACTGCTTGCCTCGGACACTCGCTTGGTTTGGGCATTCACTTGGTGTGGGCACTCGCTCAGCATGAGCATTCACAGGGGCTATAGTTCGCACACGTTTTAAATGTTTTTACCAACACGTCAACCAATGCATGGCACTGGGAGCGGGCATTGAAGATTTTATTTTGTTTACCCGTGATCGTCTGGCCGTCTCTATTAGAGTAAACTCCACCGGCCTTTGGCCGGTCTCGCTCTAGCGCCACGCCACGCCATGCCAACCAGGTGGCCAGTTGTTTTTGTGCATTGAAAAGGGGAGGGGTCAGTGAATGTGCAATATTTGTACAGTAAATATGGCAGTTGCATGGATGCAATGTAGTGCAGTTGAATTCCTGTGGCATGCAGAATTGTTTGTGCATGTGTGCTAACAGAGTGGTTTGGTAGGACAAGCCGAACGTGATAAACGGGCATATTGTTGCACACCCCCTTTCAATTTGGTGGAAGGATTACGGTAACAAACTTGTATGCTGTGTCGCATAATGTATCTTCCCTGAAGTCTGTGTACAATGAATAAATATGTTGATAAAGCATGTCTGGTGAACATAGGTCTGTGAGTCGCTTTTGTTCTATCCTGTACTTAGTACATAACATCCAACAGGTGCCAGCTGAGTACCATCAGCAACTAAATACTTAACCACAGCAAAGAATATCATAGCCACTATTTTACTCAACACATATATATTTACTTAAATGTTTTATTCAAAGTAACAAACCAATAATAGAAAAGAACAGTACAAATAGATACAGTACCCTGTAGGCAAAATGTGTAAGGTTTATTTTATCAGTAACAAAGTGCAAAGTGCCCTGTTGTGTAATAATGTTCCTGTAGTATTTTCAAATTGTTAAAAGCAATTTCCATGCATGTGTACACATGGCAGTCCATCACATCTACTCATCATATACCAATAGATCAAGCAGAAAAGCAACATTACTTTGTAATGTGGGGGAGAAGTGAGAAATGGGCTGTGGTTATCTGAAGTCCACTCTAGACATAAATCATTACCTCAGTTTTGCTTTAGGCGATTACAGTCTCATTCATTAAAATAGGCTACTGTACATTTGCAAACTACTACACTGTTCGCCAATCGATCATCAGCCACATGCATTCTGCAGGCTTGTTTGCTCTAAGAATATAGAGTAACTACACCACAGTCATTCATTATCAATGGCACCATAATGGTGGCAGAAATGCCAAAATGTTGTCCAGTGTCAGCAAAAATAACCTTATAAAACACACTCCAGGGGTGCCTGGTGGTTCAGCCAGTTAGCCCACAGACCATATGCTCCTTGTGAGCACGAGCATTTGAGTTCAAATCAGACCTATTCTCGCTGTCCTGGGTTTCCTGACTCTACACTTTCCTCTTTCCAAAGTTTCCAACCAGCTTTCTCTCCTTCTCTCACAGTATAACAACCTGCAGGATCCCAACATGTCAGGATGCAAAACCGTGCACTCCACGGAAACTGTACTCCTTGCAGTCATGTTGCCCAGGCTATCTCTATTCTTTAAGACCTACACTGAGTATAAGCAGCATTTGACACAGTGAACTACCAGGTTCTCCTTGACACGACCAGGCTTTTCCTCCCCGATATAACACACAATTGGCAATGCCCCCTTCTGTGCCCCTCATGCACCACATACAATATTTTTTGTAACAATTCTGTGCCTATCGAGTACATAACACAAACGGCGCCGAGTCTCTAGCGGTCATCGCAACATTAGGCATGGAGCTGACTTGGTTTGTTTGCGCCCGATGCCTTGACGACACACAAGGTTAGACAACACATTCCATATTTGGGCGTAGCTGCATTGGGAAATCCTTATGGTTATGGCTGAGTCATGGTGACATGACCGTGATGTCAGAGGTCCGCTTCCGGCCGGGCAGGCCAGCCCTCCGGACGGTGCTCCCTTACGCCAATTTTAATATAAGTTGAATTTAACTCGATTACCCTAAGTCTGTTAAATGCTTAAATTGTTAATTGTAAATTGATCATTCACAAGGCCATTTTCAGAAACAGCAACATGAGAGCAAAATGGCTACCGCATGAATATGATCAAATAGCAGGTTCTTTAGAGCGCTTCATCTACAATACCCCGTATCATGGCCCACAATCACATCAGCTCTGACACTTCCAGGTGGACTACAGCCCCTCAGGCTTTATTGTTGCCTTCTATCTGGGACCCACACATTCACCTTAGCCTACAGCTCAGACAGCTCACACATCAGGAAGGAGGTTTGAATTTGATCACTGCAAATTGAATGAGCAGAAGCCAGTCAGTGTGTAATTTACTCCCCTTCTATCCAGTTCAGAATAATATGGCTGCTGGAAGTTACAGCATGAAAGAAGTGCACTCAGACTGAAGTCAGACGTTTTCATAATTGAATATTTTTCTGCCCACACCCCTTTGTTCTCTTCCAGAAAATAGGATCACTTTTCATGTAAAGAAAGTCTGTTCTCTGCTCAAAAGAAATAAAATATGGCCGAGGTGATATGGTGATAAATATTGGTTTCATACAGAAGTGTGTGGGGAAAGAATATTTTAGCCCACTGCATACTCTCAAGAACGATATGATCTATGTCGTATAATTCCATGAACCAAAAGTACTATTATCAATAAGTCAGTAGACTGTCTCATCAAACTACTTTGAGATACATGGTTTCCTCTGTAAACTCAGATAGTCAAGGCAGGATTTCAGAGAATGTGCTTATTTAAAGTGCTGAAGGCAAATCGTGTTAATTTATGGCATACATGTTTTCTAGGGGTATTAAGGTCTGCTGAATCCAAATCTGCTGTATGCCAAACTCAAAAATGGATGCTAAGCCCTCAAAATGGACCATTTAAAGATGGCGGCCACCAT
Organism: Protomyctophum parallelum; assembly: GCF_964188405.1. Lineage (NCBI taxonomy): Eukaryota > Metazoa > Chordata > Actinopteri > Myctophiformes > Myctophidae > Protomyctophum > Protomyctophum parallelum. The sequence continues at coordinate 27,441,488 of NC_139706.1, forward strand.
TATGCTGAAACATAATATAACGCCTATATTTTTGACTAAACAAGGTAGAAATATAGACTGAAGTGTCATTTTTTATGTTTTCATATATGGGGAATACAATTCAATATTCTGATTTGAAATCAAGTGTGAGGAAATTGCTTAAAATTCATACATATTGTGAAAATTGACATTTATTGGCGAATATTTTTCCAACCAACTTTATGCAATAATCGATGTTCCCAATACATCATAACGTGTACAAGGTAACCAACTCCATAATACTTGTGAAGAAACTGCAAATAATATTGCATGCCTGTGGTATAAACTGATGGCCTAACTACAATATCAGCCACAAACGGCTTGCTGCTTCTCTATGAATGGTCCAGGCCCTTAAGGAGATAACATCAGTCTAATCACCAAAGTTTCCCCATATGTAGCCATGGTTGGACTAAGACAAAAATTTGGCCCGGACATTTTCGCGGAATTTGGCCCAGACTGGCCCACCACAACCAGCACGCAGATACTCTACTGACTTTTCAGGGGACGAGGCCAATACAAATACTTGAAATACAAGCCCTTAACACCTCCACATTTAACAGTATACAACATAAATGATACACAACCAACAGACAACTAATTTAACATTTGGCCCAGACCGGCCCACCAGAGGGTCAGCCCACCGGGCACATGCCTGGTATGTCCTGTGGCCAATCCAGGCCTGGATGTAGCCCAGGGCATGCTCTAATCATTTAGTTAGGGCACCCAAGTTAGCGACCTTCGGGGTCGCCACAGCAGCCAAATCCAATATGGCCACCACATAAACGGTGTGGGCTGTAATGTTTAAACCAGATGATCAACATATGCAAACTTGTGTATTTCACATTTTTAGACAATTAGATACATGTTGAAATACCTTTCTTTATGATTGGGTGGACGCCTAATTCGTATATTTCCGAGATGGCAGTTATAGGAAGATTTGTTATACCTAAATCTTCCTATAACACTCTTGGTAAACTTGGTGTATTATGATGATTCAATCTATCTAGACTAGAGCACTTTAATTTGCTTATTATTACCAATACGGTCACTATTCACCAAAATCTATTGTACATTTTCGCCCAGATTGAGTTAAACTCAAAACAAACAACCTATGCAATTTTCAGATATTGAAACAATAACATAAGTAATTAAGAAGTTTTGATACAGCTAACATATTAACATTGTTTAGAATTTAAACAATATGTTTAGATCAGACCAGCAATTAATCATTGATACTTCGCCACACGCACACAATTGATGACAACATGTACACCAAATAATGTCTGGTACTTTCTTCTAAGTAACTGTAGAAGCGACTTTTTGGGATTATCAGTGATGAGCTCATGGATGATGACATGTAGGGTTAACTGCTGCTTTGTAACAAGAAAAATGTGCTCTCAAACTAACCTGGATTCAATTTATCTGCACTACAGCTTTGAAACCATCCTGAAAAGGACACAACAATTGTTCTGTACCTGGCCCATGCTGGGGCCAATGGCCATAAAGGCATTTGTCTATGAATTGTAGTTCTTGCAATCCACTTATTTGAGACATTAAGCATCACACAGCTGGATTGGCTTTGGCTGCGGAAATAACTACTGGGACATTCCTGTTCATGATATCTGCAATGCTCCCTGATATCTGCAAAGTCACTGGCTTTGCCTCTCTTCCATGTGCTAACAGGCTGTGAATAGGCAGTTTTGGAGGCAACACTGGATCTGACAGGCAACCTACAGTATAGTTGCCCTCACCTTGGAGCCTGTGCAGATCAACTCTGATGTCCAGCGACTCCTTCATCTGCGTCTTCAGCTATCTCGATTCCCCATACAGTACATCTAGCGATTCTAGCCAGTTGTGTTTTCCACATCAACATCTTTCTTTAGCACATCCATGTGGTTGCAGTGGCTAATCCCATCCCCTTGCTATTGTGTCTGCATGGTTGTCATATTCATGATTTCAGTATATGGGACTCTATAACAGTAATTAGTACAAGTAAGTAGGTCAAAGTGCCTTCTTATCAGAGTCGGAGGTGCCCAGGATCAAAGCCATGGCATAGTCATAGAGGGTATGCACAGGACATCATCATCATACCCGGAAGTTATGCGGGAACGCCTACTGAGTGGGAAAAATAAACACTTTCTGGCCTTGACAGCTCATACCTCCAAACAGAAATCTGATTGCATTAAACAACGTTAAACTCACTTTGCCACTCACTTTATGCATGCACATACTCTATTGTGGTTGAAAGGTGAGTGCTCTACTGAGCAACCAGGCCACCCTCATGTGAGGGTGCCTGCACCAATAATGAGGGTCTAGACGACAACATACAGTATAAGAACATTCCAATGTTTCTAATGCTAAAGAAAAAACATACAAATAGACACAAGTTTGCCAATATAGTGTGAAATGTTAAGGTACAACAAGGTATTTTCATATTGCCTCCATCTTGGACATATGCAAATTAGGTGTCCAGACACCTCCAATCATAAAGATAAGTATTCCAAAATGTTTCTTATCGTCAAACCTCCTGAAATGGACACCAAGCATGTTCTAAATCATTAGAACATGCCCTGGACTACATCTGGGCCAAATATGGTGCTTTTAGACTGATTAGCACGACATATCCCTATAAGGGCCTGGACTAAAGAGGACAATTGTCACTATAAATTATATAAAACTGGTTTCTTCACAATTGATTTTAAATCAGAATATTTCATTGTATTCCCCATATATGAAAACATAAAAGAGGACATTTCAGTCTATTTTCTACCATGTTTAGTCAAACATAATGTGTTTTATTATGTTTCAGCATAGTGGTGGCCGCCATCTTTAAATGGTCCATTTTGAGGGCTTAGCATCCATTTTTGAGCTTGGCATACAGCAGATTTGGATTCAGCAGACCTTAATACCCCTAGAAAACATGTATGCCAAAAATGAACACGATTTGCCTTCGGAGTTCATATATTTGGGAAAGTGACCCAGACTAAGAGCCAGGAATGTTTACACTTCACACCTAAAATCCGGAGCTATTGTTCTAACTGTTTGAAGCTTGCTCCCCTGGGGTGAAGAAGATTCTTCTGATAACCATCTGGCCACTTTCTAACTTTGTCACCAAAACTCCTACTGATTTAAACTATTCCACAAGCTAAACTTAAAGAAGGACTTTCAACAATCGGTCATGAAACTATTAATAGTGAGTGCAACCTGTACTGATTTAAAAGGTACTATGAGACTATAATATTATAGTGTTCGTTACTGGGTCAAACTGTTTTAATTAACTTCTTCTGTTCTGTTCCATTTCAGTTCCGTTATATTTAACTATGTTCATTAGTGTTCAGTTTCATCTAGGACCGGTTATGTTTTAACTACAATTTGTCATTGTATCTTTAAAGTAGTCATCTGTTGTTTTAGTGCAAATTGCAAAGTTAGAACTAATTCCAGTGTCTCTGCCAGAGAGGCCCGCCTCTGTAAACCTGTAAACCTGAATGAGCTAGTAGCCCAGATTTCATTGGTCAAAAGAGTCAGGAAGTGCCTAGTTCATGTACTGGAGAGGAGGGATCAGATCTGAAGTTCAAGTATATAACACCTTGTATTTCTTGTGAATGGGGCTGTTCGAACGAGTCTTCATTTGGCTCCCACTAGGCTGGTTGGAACAGACGAACGGCATGTACCTTTGAGACATGCTTGCTTTGTAGCGATTGAATCTCTTGTGTTTTACCAAATAAACGCTGAGATCTGGAGAAACCTTTGTCCTGCTTTTCTTCTTCACTCCTCATGCGGACGACACCCACATCGGTGATTTTATACAACATCTACTTGTACAATAAAAAAATATTCTAGCCATACAATTTTAGCCATTTACAAGTTTAAAAAAAAGACAATAATTGTACTTGTAAAATGGGGTCTAAACTATACTAGTAAAATGCTAGTAAGGCACTGTAGTTCCTGCACAGAAGTGCATAAATATATTCCATGGCAAAAGGATCATGCATATTCTGATGACTCCAGAAGGAAGCAAAGGTCAAATGATTGCCTTGTGGACACTTTCTAAAGGGAATTCAAGGTTCAACATGCACTGTACCACAGTCCCACCTGGGTCTCTTCACACAGCAGTGCAAATGAGAGAGAGAATGAAAGGGAGAGAGGGAGAGGGAGAGAAAGAGAGAGAGAGAGATAGAGAGAGAGAGATCACATCCCTTGATATGTTAGGCGGTCTATTGCTCTCAGGAGTGTGGGGCATTAAATCTGCCTTGAGATGAGAGAGTGGCAGCCTCTCAGCTAGGGGCCCTCACAACATATTCTAAATTTTGTCAGGGTGACACGTCTCCTTCCACCTCTCAGCCTTTGCTGACAGGGGTGACGGCCCACTTTTTGAGTCCAACTCAACTTTTATCCAAGGTTGAATAAAAGTCAGTTTTAGCGCTGCAAAATACTTTTATTATTAACTCCTTTGCTGCCCCTAGTGTTAGCATGCTGTTACTGCAGCATATGCCGTCCATCCAGGCCCACTATACGGAGCTTGTTGTCCTTCTGGATTAAACAAGAAGGTGGAGGCCTCCGGAAGGGAGCAACACCACTGGCATTAGCCCACAGCCTTTAGCTAGCAGTACAACCAGCTAATTCTTTTCAACGATGCGATACAAACTCACAAATGATTTACGATCATCGGGTGTGTGGCGGCGCACCATGGACAGCTCTCGAACCTTTGGAGATACGGTGCTTTGAAAATCGGGTTATAATGGAGGCTCAACGGAGCTGGATTTAAAATTCGCATCGCTGATGGGGACGGAGGAGGGCTATACTAGCCGGAGCAATGCTAGAAGGAAAACAGACGGACGGCGCGTTCATATATGGATTAAACGGTTGTCTACGCTTATATGCGTAAATAGGTCCTAATAGCCTAGCTACGTTTATAAGTGTAGATGGCAATAAAATAAACTCATTCACTGCCATTGAATAATATATTCGTCATTTCAATCAAAGGCGCAGACGACCGCCAATGGTGGTATTCGTTCATCATTTGTGTTTTCAGTAGAGGCCGCTCTTCCACAACCTGTAACCTTGACTTCTGAGTACATCCGGAAATAATGTGATCTAAAAAAAAGATCCAGCCGGTTCCGTCTAATGTTATAGGATTGCAATAGGCTATAGATAAGCTCTGTCCGTTAATGGATTAACAATGTTCATGTCACTGAGATAAGTTAGGTGGGATCATGTGAGAATATTGTATGGCTGGCCCCAGGGCTGCTTCTAGGCCCGATTCACCCCTCCCAGCAATCATTCCCAATTTGGGGCTTGTCTGAAGCGATTATCTGTGAAAACGGTCTTATTGTGTGAGGTATTTACAGCATAGACAAAATCTTAACCCTACCGTTTTTTGACCGGCTTAGTGCCACCCCAGTTTTTAATACATATTAAACATGTTTGATTAGATTTCAAACATATTTGAAACATGTTTGATATTTACAACTCAGAATTTAACAGCAATGGAATCTCAAAGAGAAACCCACAATAGCGTATTAGCCAATTAGAGCCGAGCAGAGGGGGTGGGGAAATATTGTAGATCTGTCTATTTTCCAGTGTGATATTCCCGGTTGCCTTAATTATGGTATTAAATGTGAGGTGGAGCAATGCAAATGATTGTCCACATGAATGTGCCTCTGACTGTCAGACAAAAATGAGGAAGACGTACTGGCGAATGGCGATACACACATATCAGACGATACCGGTTGGTGAATCAATTACATGTTTGTGATCTGAAATCGGGGCCGATCACGTCATTTTCAAATGAACGGAATCGGATCGGGAGCAAAAAACCTGAATGAGACATCCCAACTTACGAAGTGAATCGACCAATCATAAAATAAATCATCAAAACGAAACATACTACAAGTATGGTGAGGATTTTTAACTGTCAAACAACAGAGGCTTAACAAAAAATATGCAAACAGCTTGTAGCAAATACAAAGTAAATCAAAACCAGAAACCTTGAGGTCAGATAAGCGATAAATGTGGCTACTGACAGGAAAACCAGGAAGAGTTTCCCTCGGTATTGTGTCCAATACACAAGCAACCGCTTCAGCCACGTGCCATTTGTTTACAATGTTTGATGTGCTTAACAAAGAGAAAGTGCAGTGTGAATGCTAACAGAACCATTATGAAAATGTTACAACTCAAATCGAGTCTACTGAACGAAACTGTAGAAGAATAACCATTTGAGTGAACCCATGTCCTATACTCTAATACCACTCTCAGGCCAAAATGCCAACTGTCTGCACAAGATTCACATCTAGATTTGGCAAATTGCAGGATGAACCCTACTGACTTTTGTGACCCCATGGCCTTTACTCTTAAAGTCCTTATACAGCGGGAGAATTCTTTGTGTGCGATTCACCCAAAAATATATGTTTTCAAATGGTTGTGTCGTCACACAGATTCCAAATCCAAAGTGTTGATAAAGTGACCATTTTCTTTTGGAACAGGCACATTTTTTCTGAGCTTCTGCATGAATAAAGACATTAACTACATGAATATGTAGTTCTTTGATTTTATTTGATGTCAAATATTTAACGGTGAGTTTATTCTTTGCATTTTCAGATTGTTTATTCTTCTTTACATGCTTGTTTTCTTTAATAGAGATTAAAGAGACTAAAGGGATTTTATTACAGGGACTCAGAGTAAAATTAACACCCAGGATTTACAGATGACTTGTAGCCGACTCCAGGCGTAGACACAGATGTTAACATGCCACTCAAACAAAACTAATCCGTAGTTTAACCCCTGTGACACACTACCTATACATTAAACTGTAATGGTACAAACAGAAAGAGAGACACAGGAGATAGACTGACGAGGCAGAGAGAGAGAGAGAGAGAGAGAGAGAGAGAGAGAGAGAGAGAGAGAGAGAGAGAGAGAGAGAGAGAGAGAGAGAGAGGGGGGCACATACTGTAGGGACAGGGAAGTTTCATGTCTGTGATAAAATACACATCTAATCCCAAGGACCAGTGGCACATTGCACTGTATTGATTGGCCATGATTGATTCTGTGGGGGAATCGTCACAGATCAATTTTGTATTAAGAATTGATGTTCTGGTGTGGTATCAAGCACCAGGGATAGAGAACCCCATCTATTACCTGTGATAATGGAAGTTTACCATTAACTAACGTGGTAACTGTATGCCACAGGAGTCTTTGTATATTATTTGCTTGGCAGGTGTTCAGGACCCCAACCACGTCCGGGGTCAAGAGGTGACAGCAGTTAGAAAAGATTAATGAAATGGGTTGGAAACTGAGTGAAATAATCATTAAAATGAGAATGGGCCCATCAAGGACAGCAATTAGCATCAGCTGATCAGTGTTGAGGCATTTTTCTCCTACTACATTCAATTAAATAAAATTACACTTTGCATGTTTCATTAAAATATTCTTTACAAAGAAAATATTCACGCATCCACTTCGTTCAGATGCAGGAGCATGCAGCATTGGATGGTGACAAATAAAGCAATCATGAACAAACATTCATGAACAAAATTCCCACATTCTGCTCTTGTGCAGCAGCACCACCACTGGGTGGTGGTGTAATAATATTTATCTGTGGAACAGAGTAAACAAATATGTGATGCCTCAACTCCTACAATTCCAAATGCTTATCAGGGTGGGGGGGGGGGTCCCCAGTTCAAATAGGATTATTTAAAAGGATGAGAACCACTGCTTTACACAGTAATAAAGCCAATGGGTCAATTTCGGACAACTTTCTGAGCACGTCTATTCATAATGTGCAAGGCTGAACTGTAGTGATCCCTTTTTAATAGCTTAATAAATATGTCAATGCAAGAAATTGAGTGGAAATATTTAGGTACATAGTAAAATCCTCAGCGTTATTTTATCCATTTTTAATTGTAACTCAAGAGTGTGTACACATGTAACCAAAATAACCCTTACAGGTCCATCTGTGTGCATTTGCACACACTTAAATCAACACTCAAGATTGTATAGTGTATTGTAGGTCCAAGGTCACACTTTCATCCTTGCCCATGAGGTCTGGTACTAATGCTGATGGAATGACACCTCATTGAAGACAGGCCAGGGAGGGCTGGGCCAGAAGAACTGTGTCTTATGTGGACCCTCGTCTCCAGATGGGCCGAGGCTGATTTAGTGAAGAGTGTAGAGGTCTTTATAATGACTGAGTGCTTTAGGCAGACAGACACATCTCCATACCCGGCCATTTGGACTGGAATAGCTGAAGGGTGCAGCAGTGAGGTCCTGTCCATTTGGAGGAATGACAGCACAATCAGAGATGTGTTAATCACATCTGGTGGTGTCATTAATCAGAGGAAGCACTACTGCTAACTGTTATGTCTCTTTCCACCAGAATGCATTTCCATTTATGCTTTGGATACCCTCCAGTGACAAAACAGAACCCTTTCACTGATGAATAATGCTAACGAGTGTCAAAAAAGTTTTGAGGTTAAACTCACATTTTTAGAGGTTGATTTGCCAACGTTTCTCAGATTATCTTCATACAATGTCGTTATTTAATTGGTGAGGTTGTATTTACATTGACTATGCTTACTGTTAATCCATAATAAAGCCAAACAAAAGAGTAGAGCAGAAACATTAACCCGACCGTGTGGTTCAAATCTTTGTCAATGCTAAACCCCTTATCCCTAAACAATTTGGCCTTTTTTTTTCTTTTTTTTTTAAACTATTTTCAAAATGATTTTTTAATAGTTCAAATAGCTGATCTAAAAGCTCACAACATGTTGATGTAGATCGGATAGTTGAACAATTTTAATATTATTTTTCAAAATAGTAAAAAAAGGCAAAGAAGTTTAGGGATAAGCAGCTGTTGTAGCTTTTTCAGAAGCTACAAACGTCAGATGCATCTTTGCAGCTTCATGTCGCTGGCTTCCATTGACAATGAATGGTAGACTGTATCTTTGTATCTGCCCATGTGAACGCAGCAAGAGAGAGAGAGACAGAGAGAGAGTGGCTCACTGGCCCACTGTTATCATAAAGGTAAAATATTTGCACACCACTACAGAGGCTTGAGTTGCTCCAACGAACACAACTGGCATCGATTGTGTTTACATGTGGGAAGCCAGCAGGGGATTGTGTCCTTGCACTATAGTGACTCCTATACCGGTTGGTCTCCCAAAGCCACTATGCTGGCAGGACTGTTATAGCGTCAGGGACCACAGTACAGTACACATGTGGGGAAATTGGCAATGACTAAATTGGGGAGAAAGATGAAAGCAAAAATATTTGCTCAGAGACAAAACAAAATGGTGTGTGCATGTGTGTGTGTGTGTGTGTGTGTGTGTGTGTGTGTGTGTGTGTGTGTGTGTGTGTGTGTGTGCAAGGGTGGGGGCGTTTCTTGAGTCAGGTGTAAGAGAGGAGATCCAAGGAAAAGTGGTTGGGAGCAATTGGACTGTATTTTAGCAACTGAACAAATACGTGGAACGGAAATGGAGGCTGTGATAAAGCAGAGCAAACACAGATCTTATACGGACATACCATATATAGAAATAATCTAATGGCTCTGTTCATATCCACTTTGACTCCAAGTTTAGCTAAGGTCACAAAATCTGATTTGATATGAAATGCTCAAGGCCACAGTAAAAACAGTACAGGCTTGTTGTAATATATTTTTCTAATAAACAAAGGATATTTCTATACTAAACTATCCACTGAATAATTCTGTCTTTGAACATCATCTGCTGTTGCTGGGGGACAGTGAGACTTTTGGGAACTTCAACCATCACATATTATCCCCTTTGCAATGTGCTGTTTATTGTCAAATTACTTTCTGGCCAAGTACTAATGGCAGCCCTTTCCATTGCCACTTAATCCCTACCACACAGCTGTTCCACAAAGATTAATTCACAGCAATAGAAAATAGCACAACAAATACATAAATATAGGTTTGATCAACAACAAAAGAGGCTGACTCTATGGCTAAACCAATGTAAATCCACTTGTTCCATGAACCCTGATACTACAGAGTTGTTAGTTTCACAGTGTTGAGGACATGCATCATTTTTAGAGGGCCAAAACGTATTCCTCTCCCAAAGAATGGATCTGTGATGACATGTTAGTCGGGCCTTCACATACATGTATTTGGTTGGAGTAAACACTGCATATTCAATTCAACATCACTGCTGATAGATCACTAGCTGTCCTAAAACAGAAACGTGGCCTGAATCTCTATAAGGGCTACTCCCCTGACACACATAAGACATTTTGTTGTATAAAGGTTTGTTTTATGTTGAAAATAAAATAAAATACATAATAAAATAATACTAGTAACCAGTAAGACGCCCTGAGAGCGAGAGGTGACAGTCACGCTGAAACGACAGAGCTTCTTAATGCGGCACAGTTGAGAAGCAGGAGTTAAACTATTAATCTGGTGCCAGTGAGGTCAGATATAGAGTTGCTGGCCGGCTCCATATATGCAGATCCAGTATGTCAAACCATGTTTGGCTATCCAGGGTTTGATAAGGTTTGTTTTAAAAATGCCATTGACAATGAAGGGAAAATGTACGTCATCTTGTCGTTAACACAACAATTAAATGCCATTAACAATAAAGATAATTTAATATTTGTGTTGGCACCGTTTGTTTCACATCACCATTACATCACCTAATCAACATGAGTTAGACTTTAATGTATTAGCGCCCCTCACTTCACACGGGCATGGCTGGGTCTCTCAACTCACAGCTCTCACACTTCATTACTGTGAGGGAATCCTTGAGGTGGTTTCTTAAATGGATTTATTTTAATTACACTCAACAGTGCAATAATAATAATATTAATAATACCACTAATCGAGACCTTTAATAATTACTGAAAACTAATTGACTAATCTCATCTTCATTTGCACTTTGTGCAAGTCCAGCAGAGACGGAACTCTGCTGGACTTAATAACCTATAAAGTAAGGTGTACAACTTCCCATATTCCCTTGAAGATACAGTACAGGGCCCTATTTAGATGATCTATGGCACAAGGTCTAAATGGTCTAAAAAGTGCCTTGGGGGCCTGTCCAACTCTCCAGTTTAACACGTTAGTTACATGGCACATATTCTGGTCGCAAAGTAAGGAGCAAGGTGAAAAGGGGTTGTATTTAGTCTCTGAATTAGTCATGGGTGTGTTTTGGGAATAACATTAATTAGACCAATCACAGGGTGCCTATTTTGGACATGTCATATGTAGGCCAAACTCTGTAAAGATAGTCTTAATTAAGCAGGTGCCATGCAGGGAAATAGCAGATCTACAAGTACAAGCTCACAATGTTTTGAGTTTGTATTTTCACTATGCAACACCATTGTACAACTAATTATAATGGCATGAGGCATATGGGATTCGGGAAATTGCATGAGAAGCAAACAGTTTTCTACTGAGGAAACGTATCTGCTCATGTATGAAGTGAAAGCAGAAATAATGCGATATAATGATGTCAGAAGATGCGGGAAACAACAGTTCACCATTCACCAAAATCATCAAATGGAAACAAGAGCTGGACCACCCTCAGTGGCCATGCTGCTTCTGGCATATTTTGGGAGACATCTGTGACTGTGATATAAACTTAATTATCACATGCATTCTCTTTACTGAAACCACCTACTGTATTGAAGCATATGACTGGGGGATGTGCCAAAGCCTCGAAACAGCACTGATGACAGTGTTATACTGGTTGTAACTTTTGTTATTGCATTTCATATAAACTAAACTAAAGATCTGTTACAGCTGATAAGGAGAAATTGGAGCTGGATTGGTTGGTCACACATTAAGAAAAAGCTAAACGGCAATATACCAAACATTGACATGGAACCCACAAGGAAAACAGAAGGGACTGATGTGGAAACAGTTGGAGAGGGTGGCGCAAAACAGACGAGGGTGGAAACGATTCATCAATGGCTATATGTTCCGAATGGAATATAAAGGCCTAAGTAAGAAGTAAGTAAATATATTACTGTATATTGCACAAAGAAAAAGAAAATCAGAAGGGTATATATGGATTCACAAAAATCAGGTATGTGTAAGTTATTTGAATGTTATATTTATATCAGCAATAATAATAATAATAACTAGAACCTGAGCCTGATCTCCAGAGGGAGGGCATTCCAGAGAGTTGGGGCTCTGAAGGCAAACGTCTGATCAACCGTTCGTTTTTAACTTGGAGGTTGTCTGAGGACATCAAGGTGCACTGTGGGACATGGCTCCAGTAGGTCAGAGATGTAGGATGGGGCCAGACCAGAGATGGCCTTAAAAGGTATTAATACAAATTTAAAATCAATTCTAAAAGTGATTGGAAGCCAATGCAGGATTGGTGAGATGTCGTATTTTCTTGAACCGGTCAGAACTTGAGCTGCCTTTTGGTGCGTTACCCGTTCAAAATATATCAAATAAATAACGGTAGTGGGTCGCACACAGCACACACCAAGACTTCAGTTGGACTTCGTTTAGACCATGTCTGAGCTGGTCCAATGTCCAATCACTTTCTGACATACACTGTCTGTCTGTACTGTCTGGTACACTGGTACTTGCACAACGGTCACTGGGTGTGGATAGGGTCCATACCATTAGTGCTGTTCTGGAATACACCCTTGAATACACGTATGTATGCATGTGCAGCTGATTGTGCACATTATGTACAGTATAGAGTACATAGAGATATAGAGAGAGACTGTAAAGGACAGTCATAATTGTGATTTCTTGTTTTTTGTTGAAGTTGTGTGACTGATTAATTACATTATATTGGCATCATTAATTATCCTCATGCTGTTATTTGAACTTCAATGCCCACAGTGAATTTTGTTGATAAATGACAAGACCATATGTTGTTTGTTCACATACCACCCCTGAACAACGGTAATTAATCAAACAAGGCTGAAAAAGCCATGGCTGACAAATTATTGTAACATAAGGTCAGGTAAGAAAATCAACTGAAAACAAAATTAGATACAAAGTATACTTCAACAGTCATTCAAAGAAACAGCTCCAAATTCAATAATTATGAGAAAAGGCATTATCCAGCATTCCACTCACAACTGCATGGACACATGCAACAAACATTAATTATCCTAATGAGCTTGACATTTTATATGAAGATCCATTACTTATTGTCATTAAAGGTCATTTTTGCAATTAAAGGTCTGTCACAGTTTAAATTGCAATTAAATGACTGACAGTTTATAACCTCAATTTAAAACATTACATTAGTAAATGATTATGCAAAGTGTAGAAAGAATGTGTTTTAAGTCACAATCACAAAGGCACTGATCTGTGAACTGCTACCATAGTGTACTGTATATAAAAATAATGATTAAAACAATATATTTTAAAAAACCTACATAGGATTGCCTCTAAATGCATTGCAAACTTGCGATTCAAACTGTTTTCAAGCTTCCAATGTTCAGCACATTTTATTTTCTAAATAGTGAATCCACAAATATTTGTTCTAATTAATTAGCCAATATATCAATCCAGGCTCTTCGCACAGTCCAGCACTTACGGTAATAGTAATCATGCTAAGTTACATCTCAAGAACCAATCACGTTGGCCTTGTTTGGGTAAAACCAAGGCTATGATAGAAGAATAAGGTAGAGACGTACCACGGGTCAGTCAGGTGCCATTGACACGCATGGGATGCAAAACTACATATAGGAAGTTCAGTGACATTGCAGTCAATGAGAGCTTGTGGAGGATTTGTGAACCGCAAACTCGGACTAAAGTGGCGAGTGGGGGAAACCGGTATAAATATACAGAACTGAGTGGACCCCTAGAGGGGGAAGTAAGAAGATGAGGGACAACTAGATGCACGTGAGGGATATTGTGGGATAGAGAGAGAGAGAGAAGTGACTGATCCACACATAACATTAACCCTGTGCTGGTAAGGAAGAGAGAGCAATTGATGGCGAAGGGAGGTAAGCAATCTAGTAGGAAGAGTGACAGCAGGGCAGAAGAGGAGAGGGACAGAGGAACTGCCAGCAACACTTTGGATGGATAGGAGAAATGCAGGCTGACAGGTGAACCCAAGAGGATTGACTGGCCTGCATCCAGCTGTCAGTGATAACCCATCTGGTACCAGCAGAGCCTCCAGTACATATCAAATAGTGGGAGGACAGAAGAAGCCCTATGCCTGTACAGATGTGGCAAAGCCACACACTAAGCTGTTTTAATAAACAACGTTTAATGATAATTCAGGACACGGGACTGATTATCATCTCACACGTAGTGAGTGACAATGGAGTTGTTGCACTCTCTTGACTCAAACGAGATACTCGTTGTCAAGATGATGAAGAACTATACGTGCTGATTAACACCAGCATTCGGTAGCAATTAGTCTCTCGAGACAGACTGTTGACTCAAAAGAGGAAAAGAGGTCACTGTTTTCTCTTTGTTTTGCAGATGGGTTCCCAGATTGGATACCAATAAACCAGTAGTAGACTGTATTAATATGGCACAAGGCCACAGGTCCTGTGATCATTACGCAATTAAAGGCAAGGCATTTTTTTGTTTCATACACAAAGGCAATTCATTCAAGTGCTTTACATAAAGTATAAAGGGCATTAAAAAGACAAGAATTACATTTAAAAGCATGACATACAACTTATTAAAAACTAATAAATTCTTCAATATCAAATAATGATTTTAGTGCCAAGACAAATGCACTTTTGAACTCCACTACTAGATTTAGACATTACTACAGTAGTCTCCCTGTGCAGCATCTAATCCCTGTGTTGTCGACTGTTGACTTGACCATTATTTGTTTGTGCAAGTAGAACAAAATCATGTAACAAGCTGATTTTGTTCATAAAGCTATTTAGCCTCATATGCTTGGCAGCTCTTGGCTGAGTATGCACCTGTGTCCTGCTGACTCTCCAGTTAGGCTGCATATGCAAAGCATTTGTTGCAATGTTTAGGATATCACTTGTCGATCAAACCTACACAGCACATTTGGGCAGACTTTCAGACATCAAAAAATAATTCACAAACATAAAAACAAACAAGTGACACCCTATATTTACCACTGAATGAATTGACTCATCATTCTAGAAGACAGACCACTCCGAGACCTTGAAAGCCATCCTCCACCAGGTTGTGCTCACATAACTTGCAGACGAAGATGAAACAAACAGAGAGCTTGTTCCCCTACAGCAGGGTTCCCCAATTAGCGGCCCGCGGGCCATCTGCGGCCCGTGGAGCGCCCCCTTGTGGCCCACGGAAGAATTAAAAAGAAAATTTAAAAATATATTATTATTTATTTTGTTCTTTTGGGGGGGGGGTCCCAGATATAAATGGCATTACATTGGGGTCAGTAGCCTCTGCATGTCAAACTGGGGGTCCTTTTCAAATGGGGTCTTGCCCTGAACATTAATTTCAGGGCAAGACCTCGACCTCGCACATGCCGACTCGGCCCCCAGCCTGGTACCGTAGTCAAAATATGGCCCTTGAGGAAAATTAATTGCGGAACCCTGCCCTACAGTATAACAAAGCTTCTCAAAGTGCAGTCCGGGGACCCACACTGAGACTTGAACATGTATCATCTTGCCTTGACAAAAGGCCAGAGCACAGCTTCATAATGTGCCGAATATTCTGTTTTCAAGGTTATGAATGAGACACGTCATGTGACCGTCCTATCCCTACTTTAGTTTCTCAAAACTAGCAGAGTGACAATTCAACATTTCTTTCAAGAGGTGACTTTGAGTTGAGCTTGCACTTTCTGGGAGAATCCATTTAATACAGGCATAGAGGCATATAGCATTAACAAGTCAGAGGAGCTTTGCATCAGCTTATCATTGAACAGTGAAGTTGGAATAGTGAAACACAATGACTAGTGCTGAATGTTTCTGCACGCTCGGCATCATGGGAGTTCAGGTTCTCAGTACTGCTGCACCAAAACTCAGGAACTTACTCCTAACCTTCATTTAGGACAGACTCAAAGGCCACCTGCAATGCTAAACTCGAAAACCATCTTCTGAGAATGGATTTCAGCAGTATTGCACCATTACCCCATGCTAATGATACGAAACTCCTTTTTTTATGGCAGCATTTATCTTTTTTGTCCGTTGCTCCTGTACGCCTTTTTAGATATTTTTTCCTTGGCAGTGCTGTGATTCTTGTGATCAATAACAATGGAGTGAAGACCTGTATCTAATTTCCAAACATAAGAATAGTCTAAGCCATGACTGGTTGTAAGACCAGTCCATAACTACAGTAAGAGACTAGGAATTTATTAGGAATTTGTTCGATTTTTATTGCGGAATTTCTAATTACAGACACTGCACAAATTGCATCTACTGTACATTTGTGAAAAGAGAATAATTGACAGACAATGTACTGTAGGCATGCAGGTTCTCCACATAGCAGAGACAAAGGGTTAATAGTTTATCAGACACCAGCTGGGAGACTTGCCCTCTTGGTCAGTAACCCATCCTTCGAAAAGACGACAGTTGGAGAAGTAATTAGCTAATTAATGAGCAATGGAAATTGATGCATCTCTAGGTATTTATACACATTAGACAGTCTAAGGTGAAAAAAAAACATATTAAACATACTGCTACTTCAGGACTTCACTTAGTGATTGATAGAGGTGTGTGTGTGTGTGTGTGTGTGTGTGTGTGTGTGTGTGTGTGTGTGCGTGCGTGCGTGCGTGCGTGCGTGCGTGCGTATGTTGATCTAAACCCCCATGCCAAAGCGCCAGCACTCGTCCAGCAGTCTGCCATCACCCAGGCGGATGCGTGCACGCCCTCAGGGTGTCTTACTGGTATGTACTGTATATGTATTCTCAAGGATTGTCACAAAATGTGTGCTTGAAAGACAAGGTTAGTGCAGTGCAGGCATGGTCTTCACACTATGGCATAAACAGCTATAATAGGAAGTTAGGAACCGTGTGCATCTCCCAATCCATCTGGCTCCCCCAGACACATTGAAATCACAGCGGAAGCCCAAAGTTAAAGTACATTATGTGAATGTGTGAATAAGGACCATAGAAAAGCGCTATAAATATGCAATCCATTATTATGAATTTATTATTATTATTATAGTGAAATAGAAACCCCCATGTTGATTTAGAGACTTTGGGCTGCTCTGGCTGTTGAAGGGCCAAGGGAATATGCTTGAAATAGTAAACATGGTCCTTTTACATAAAGGAATGTGCTACGAATCAAATTTGAATGAATCAGTGTTAACTACCAGTAGTCTGAATTATAATTATGAAATTGTGGGTTAATCATATTCTTAAGCAAAAGTACACAAAAATCCGAGGTACTGAATATTGTGATTATATCACGGCTACAGGTGCCGCTCGCACAATGTGGAGCCCGTATTTTATAACCAGATTCACCTAGAGTTTTGCACGTTACGAGCAAATATTGACCAATCAGAACTGGGAGCCCAGCTAAGTAACTCTACTGAAGGACGAGGATTTTCAATGGAGTCCAGTGAGGTGACTCATGACTATGTACGACAAACTGTTAAAAGGTTATGGCAAATGATAGAAACTATAACATATTGACAGAATTATCAGAAAGGGGGGAGTCGCTAAGTTTCACCAATGAAGGACAAGGACTCTGAACCAAGTCCAATGACACCACCCACGAGTCTGTATGACAATCTGTTGAAATGTTATTGTGACCACATCACCCCCATATTAGCTACTCTCCATTGGTTACCTGTTAGTTTCAGAATTGATTTTAAATTTTTACTCGTGACTTTTAAAGCCCTGAATGGCCAGGCTCCTAGCTATGTCTCCGACATGCTGAAACCCTATAAACCTGTGCGCCCACTAAGGTCCTCAGACAAGGCCCTCCTGGATACCCCTACAGCTCAGCTTGTCACTAAGGCCGTTAGGGCCTTTGCAACCAGGGCCCCCATGCTCTGGAATGCCCTACCTACTGACCTAAGATGTGCAAAATCAATATCCACATTTAAAACTCTCCTGAAAACCCACCTTTATGTTAAAGCCTTTTCCTAACTGTCCTTATTGTAAATGTATTATATGTTCTGTATTTTTATGCCTGCTATTGCATGGATTGATCTTTTATTGTTCTCTTTTGATGTAAAGCACTTTGTGACTTTGTCTAGAAATGTGCTATATAAATAAATTCATTATCATCATCATTATATATGGTGGCGTGACGGACTGACGCACTACTGTGCAGCGCTCGGGCCCTAATGATGTGGGTTTATTGCACTCCCCAGAGCATAGAATCACTTGCAGAACCCTTGGATTCTTTGGACTGTCACTGTATGACCATTTCTTGCAATAAATGGAGTGTGAGTAAAATAACATACCAGCCAGGCTCCTTATCTTATTATCAAGTATTTCAAAGTTGGTAACGGCCAAGCTACACCAGGCAATTTTGCGCGCGTGCGTATGCGTTTACTGCGCGCGTACAGTGCGTTTGGATAGGACCAATATATGTCAATGATACCAGCTACACCAGACGCACGGATAACGCGGGCCATCCTACGCGTGCTCTAAAAATAGGATCGGTTCTAATCTTTTTACGTGCGTATGCCCCCATGCGCACGTATCTATATATCCTCCCGGAAGGTCCCGCACAAATCTGCCGCACGTCTGACAGATGGATGTAGCCAGGGCATTTGGCTTACGCACGCACGGTCCGCGCGTTTAGAGTAAACGCACGAGAAAAGCCTGGTGTAGCTTGGCCGTAAGTTGTAATCTACTGTATATTGCATGCTTACAGTGATCATGCCGCAGTGTTGTTTGCAGCCAGCAGCATGAATCCCGAGATAATAGAAAGGTACGGTAGCTGATGCCACTACTAACTTCTGATGTACAGTAACTTGGCAAAGTTTTGTGTTAGTAACCTACAAACACATGTGTGCATAAGACAGTTTGTTGGCTTTTCGTCTATTTAAAGCCTTTTACATATGAGGATACCAATGAGGGAAATCTAGAACAGTTTGCTTGAAACATACATGTTCAGCACCCATAGGACCTAGCCTAAATAAGCTATAAGCCAGAAGAGCACCTTTACTGTCTTACATCCGATAAGATGTCGGTAAGTGCAATGTGCAGATTAGTAAAGAGTTTTAACACTGCATGCTTTAACAGTCACTTCTCAATGTTCATGTTTACATCTGTACCATTGAGAAGAGTCTCCGGGCAGTCTCTGCTAGGCGAGCCACACTTTATTAGCTGGTACTAGCCAACTAAGTGTGTATAACTACTACTAATTGCATTTAGCAATTTTCACACATTTTACAAAGTGATTGCTAAGCACTACAGCAACATACCGTAGCCAAATGTCCATGGCATTGAGTGTTGTGTGCACGGCATGCATTACCTGCAGAAACACTGACATAATTATTCGGGATATTTGAATCATATAAACATAAGGTAAAGGGTGAGCAGTAACTATATAAGCAGTGATGTAAATAGGTTGTGAATGTAATGGGTCCCGGGATGCAGGGATGGTCTTTTAGATGAGTCCCAGGGGCATTTTACTTCAACGACGTTAGGAGTCATATTTTGCCATTTTTTACAAATTGCAGCATTTAACTCCCATTTCATTTTATATGGTTATGGTTATATTCATGTAGAAAAGAGAAGAAGAAATTATTATTATAACTAAAGCTAGCAAAATACTTCCGAATTTTTATCTCTACACTCATTTTGACATCATTGTGGGTGGGATCCCATCATAAGATGGTCTCTAGTTATTTTCTTTTCTGTTGGATCCTGTAACAAATTAAATTGCGGTTAGTTAAGTTATTTCACTGCTGGACTGACCAAAGTTTAACAGCACTCAGGCTGACGGGCCAGGTTGCAGGTAGGCTCCACTGGTTTGCATGAGTCTGCTGCCTTACTTTTAATCTAAGCTGGCATGAGAGCACAATTCTCAACTGGGTGTGCAGTCAATTTGGATAGCTCAGGTCCCCTGAGCAGTTGGGAAACTGTGAAGCCATGCTGCCCTATTGGGCAAAGATGGAACTGCAGACTACATTCCTGTGCACAAATCAAGTAGCGCATTCTTTCGGGTGCTTCAAACACCAGTGAGCAACTTCCATTGAAGAAGGAGCAGAGGAGGTGAAGGAGTTTAAATACCTGGGGTCAACTATCTGAAATAATGGTGTGGAGTGTGGAATAGAGGTGAAGAATAGAGTGCAAACTGGGTGAAAGTGTCATGAGTGATTTGTAACAGATTTGTTACAAATCACCAACAGGTGGATTTTTACAAACACACATTTTTGGAACAAAATGCCTCAAATCATCCAATTGCCATCCAATGAGTAAGAAGAAATTGCACCCTTTTCACATTGGCCACCAGGAGGCCACAAACCGACCTGCCCTGGTGGAGACCTGTGCCCCGAGGGGAACTTTATCTAGTTACCACTGCACTGCATGTTGCATGATTATGAGTGCAAACCTAGACAGTGCTGCTACACAGTGGAGATAACACATTGATGTGGCATGCTTACTTCTGGCAATTTTAACGAGCAAAATGCATCTGGTAGTGTATGTATTTTGCATATCCTAGCAATGTGTCAATGTTGGGTGCACAACAATGTGATGTAGACATATGCAGTATAGGTCGAGAGAGGACAGAATAATAGAAGAAAAACATGGATGCACATGGACTACAGTACACACTTTCTTGGCTGCCTAGGATTCTGTCACTTGTCAAATAGCACTGACATCTCATGCATACACAGTATTGTGCACTCTCTCTCTCCCTCCCTCTAGATAGGCAGTGGGGGGGAACAAGGTATGACTGTTTAGTTAAATCTCTGAATCAGTACCACAAATCCTTTGAGCACAACCCAAGGAAATACACAATGGCTGGCGGTTGTTGTAGAGGTAGGTCTCTGAGCTATGTTGAGACAGTGCCGTCTCACGCACACACACGCGCGCACGCCGCACACACACATCGAATGTTGCCCAATAGACGCTCCTAGACTGTAGACTGCATGTGGAATGCACTTCCCATTGCAGTCAGAACTGCAGCATCACTCCCAATCTTCCACCGTAGTCTGAAAACCACCTTTTCAGACTCCATCATGGCCCATAGCACTTACCCTACCCCCTTAGATAGCACTTTTGTAGACTTAGATAGCATTTGATACAGACTTACAGCTTGTTATGTAGACAGCACTATAATTGCATTGTATGTAGTCATAGAACTTCATAGTACATATGTATAGCATAGTATAGTATATATGTATAGTTTCATTATAGATATTCCACTGTTACGTTCTTAGTTTACGCATGTTTCATGATAAATACTTTTTATATATGCGATGTATTGCCATGCTTTTTGTTCTTGCTTAATGTAAATCGCTCTGGATTAAGAGCGTCTGCTAAATGCCTAAATTGTAAATTGTAGACTAGTGCGCTCGGTTATCAAACAATGTTTTCCCCGTCTTTTGATTAATCTCCGCCCTGGGCATCCGACGTAATTAATTAATAAGGCGGAGATCTCCGTCTCCGCTGCTGGCTTTATTGTAATAATATCCATAAGTGGGCCCAGGCCGTGGCGTAACGGTCTGGGCACCGCACTGGTAATCCAGTCGCAGTGTGCCGCGGGTTCGACTCCCGACACGGCCTTTACTGCATGTCATCCCCCCAACTCTCTCCCGTTTCCTGTCAGCCTACTGTCTGTCCCTTCAAAAATCAATAAAAAGGCGTAAGCCGCAATTTTTTTAAATAAAATAATCTAAGAATAATATCCATAAGTGTAAGAGTCATTAAAACACATGCAGGCCTGCTGTAGTACTGTATAGTAGTGTCTATTAAATATGGTTAAATAGCCATTGTAAACATGTGCAAATGTGTACTAGCTAGTCTACACTTTCAATTGCAATCCCACATAAATAAAATGTAGTAAACAAGATGGAAAGAGCGTGCGGTGTGCACACGAATGCACTGCTATTCATAATATTAGAATAGTCAATTCTTACAGTTATAGGGAAGTCATACATCAAAAGGAAATGGCTTGTCTTAGGGTAAATAGTGCCTGCTAATTCTGTTTGAACAACGTTTTTTTGCAGAGTGCTGCAGACAGATCTTATTCACTTTTTGTTATCATAAAAACACGGCAGTAACAGATATCCGTCATGCAAATTCTGCAGACCATTAATTACAATTTATTCATAAGATTTCTCTGGTGGTCTCCTCTGTGACGGTATTGTGTGTGGTAATGCAGAGGACATCCAATGAAAATATTATACTAATTGAGTATAACA
Organism: Protomyctophum parallelum; assembly: GCF_964188405.1. Classification (NCBI taxonomy): domain Eukaryota; kingdom Metazoa; phylum Chordata; class Actinopteri; order Myctophiformes; family Myctophidae; genus Protomyctophum; species Protomyctophum parallelum. The sequence continues at coordinate 27,463,722 of NC_139706.1, forward strand.
GCGTTAATTTCCAAAATGCTATTTATGACCATGGTCCTATAGGTGGTGGAATAAATGCCTAATGTCACAATATTCAAGACATTTTATTCTGGTTTTAGATCCCTCTACATCTTTCTTTTTTTAAAACACACCTGTGTGAAGTGAGGGGCACTCTTATCATCATACGTCATCATACATCATCTCATTCTCAACCAATAGCACATCTCCCACCCAATCACACCATGCGTTCTCGCTTTTGTCTTCAATGTTTGTGTACACACTTTTGTCTTCAATGTTTGTGTACACACTTTTGTCTTCAATGTTTGTGTTTACAGTACACAGACCCTCAAAGCTGGATATAGGAGGGGCTAGCTCCCCTCAAAAATAGGGTAATCTAATAATCTTTTATTAAATGCTGATGTGGTATAATGGTCCATTGTAGTCCTAGATCCTGGTATAGCCTTCCTTTGTAATATGTCTACTTATTACCATGCCCATCTACTAAAACTAAACAATTTGCACAATTTGATGGGCCTTCTCAGTAACCATCTTAGGCAACCCAACCTCTTCTACAGTCGACTCTGCCATATGGTGCCATATGGTGTCCACATAATGTCTCGGTCTCGCAAGGCTAAGTCCAATTCTAAATTCAGTTATTTACAGTTAATATTACATAGGCTACTTAAAATACCAAATAATGACTTTGTGGAAAGCAAAGAACCTGCAGAAAGCATTGGCTGGGTTTCCCAAAGAAATGTTGTGTTGCACGAAGCTTGAACACAGCCCTCTAGGCTGCACACAGAAGCCTGATGTGATATACCATACAGATTGGACAAAATTCTAATTTATTCACAAGTGACCTATAGTACAGCTTTAACTACTAGAAAAGTGCTCCTCAGAGCACAGGTCTTGACCAGGCCAGATAGGTTATGGTGGCCTCCTGCCCTGGTGACGCTTATAATAGGCCAATGTGAAAAGGGTACCATTTCTTCTTACGCCTTTGATGTGAGTGCAGTGTTTGGCCGGAGATTAGACCCATGCCGTCGGCCTGGTGGACAGCAACTACGTCTGCTTGGTGGACGGCAATATACAAAAAAGTATTTTTCAACAAAGACATTTGACAAGAAAGCAGTATTGTTTCAAACAAACCCTTTCTATGTTCATGCTTTTATTCTAATCTAGATCCACATGCATGAATAGCAGCAGTGACTCTCACGGCATACCAAATGCAGTCCCACGAATGGCACTACAGTATAATCAATAGTTTCCCAGGCCACTTGTTAAAAATGCTATTTCCATCACCAAGTTGCTGAGAGGGCCCTTCACAGGAGAGAGCCACATATCATTTTCTCCACACGACTGGCGGAATGAAAAATAGGGGCCCACTGTCACTGACCAATATTGATTATGAGTGAAAATGTGATCATTTTGTATTAATTTGCCCCTCAGAGCCCTGTTCTGTCAGGTTTGCTGGTGGAAATTAATGCTTTCATATCACGCTTAAGAAAAATATGGGCCGTTACTCATTTTGCCCTGCAGACAAAGGAGTATATGCCAATCAGAGAAATGTAATAGCTTTCAGAAAGGAACATGATGATATGAATTAGATTAAAGTCATTATTTAACACCTTTTCCCCCCTCCTTTACGGATATTTATTATTGCTTCTGACACCACTTTAATGAAGCCCTGGACTTGGCATTTAAAATATCAATTTCGATGATTAGAGTTGTCACTGTTAAAAAGAGGGAGGATGTGTGCGAAGAAGGGCTAGTTGAGTTAGCCTGGCTTGGGTCACGATAATGCTGTCAGTGTGGAACGTTTTGTTAATTAGTGACACTGACTGAAACACAGGGACAAAACAAAGTTTACATTTGGTGGAGTTTAGTATTATCCCACTGCTTGCCTGAGCCATAGAATGCTACTGTCCTTTATATGATAACTACACAGTAAAATCCTCAGTGTTAATTTATCAATTTGTAATTCAGAGACTGCACAAATGTAACCAAATGGACCCTGCACTCTCAGAGTTAAATAAAACGTTCATGGTGCACCACTTTCACACTGGAACGGAATAAAAGCACTCTTCCATCACCTCATACAGACATACACATTCATAGTACACTCACCCCTACATATGCATAATACAGTAGCCACATACAGTATAGTAATGCACGCCACAGCAACTTAATTCACTCCTTTGTTTCATTTTGGCATTTTCTTTCCGAAGTACATCATATTGAATGAAAGGAAACAAATGAAAAGAACGACTTTGAATACAGCCATGTCAGCATAACAAGATAAAAGCAGACAGCAAAATAATTTTGGATGCTGTATTACTGGCCCTCACTTTATCCCTGTCTGAGGTCCATAATTACAGCATAGCCTCCAGACACATGCCCAAACCGGGGACCCATTCAGTGCTTATTGAGACAAAAATCATAAATACTGCCTTACAGGAAAATAACCTATGGTATTACCGGTATATATTATTTTGAGAGTGTTTTTCTTTTTTCTGTGTGGGGTCCTTTTCCTATTGTAAATGCAATAAATCTTTGCCAATTCTATTGCACTTTCACACTCCAACTAACGCAGACCCTTGAAGGCATTTTGTCCCCCTCATAGACACTCCCCAGACTAGTGATGGCTACAGCAGCAATATTACACAGAGCCATATTGCACATGCCTTATCTGGCCTCATAAATACTTCCATTCAAAGTAGCAATGCATTAAACATGGGGGGAAAATAGAGAGCCAATATCTTATGTTTGTTTCCAAACCGAATCCATATGAAAGATTTAATATACCTCTTGCGGATGGGGATACTGTACATAGTGGCCATCCATTAAATATAAATGAATGTAGCACAATGATATATCTACTATATGGAGTACTGACAGGCAGTGTCTGTGGGTTCTACGGTAGACACGCAAATGATATGCCTATACTGGACATTTGCAAAGTGTTGTCTCACAATAACCCCAGCAACGATATATATAGTAGGAATAGTTTTAGAGAGCTCCCCTATTCTTCCACCTGTGAAGGCTGGGTGGAATTGAGTTTGAGTATGCGTGGGTGAAGGTGCCAACTCGCACCAGGTATATCAACTGCACAGCCATAATCCTTCTCAGACTTACTGGAGAGCTACTGTAGTTGCCGTGCTGCTCCATACAAATGTGCTGGATTACCCAGAGTTCCTGGCAACGACAAACAGATGTCACAGAACACCACATTGTCGATTTCTCAAGACAGGGGGGAATTGCGCTCCAATCTGTAGCAAATCAGGGGTAGCAAGTGAGACAAGCCTATTGGGGGAAAAGCCGTCGTCTTTTTATACTGTCACGCTCAGTGGAGTGGTGAAAGTCATGTTATCATTAAATACCCTGAACAGACATGTGGCAACAGTGATTTCACTCTTCACGTGTTTTAATTGATACCATCCATCAATTTCAGCTCTTAAATCATGGTCCTGATTTGATATCACACTGCCTGTGTAGTTTTCACCAGACTTAGTCTAGTGCTGCAGGCCTTTGGCTCCAAATGGGTAGTGCCCAGTTAGTCACAGCTCTGAATCAAATCCAAGGCCCTATTGGCCAGGGGGATACGACCTCCATCAAACACTTGCTTACAGACCACCAGCTGCTCTACCAAAAGTAGGGCTCTCTGACAGAGAACTGATCTGTGTGTGCCGCTCATGAGGCAGCGGAGAGATGGGTTAGTCCATCTCACCTTAAGATTGACAGATGGCCCAGGCCGTAGCGTAACGGTCTGGGCACCGGACTGGTGATCCAGTCGCGGTGTGCCGCGGGTTCGACTCCCGGACCCGACACGGCCTTTACCGCATGTCATCCCCCCATCTCTCTCCCGTTTCCTGTCAGCCTACTTTCTATCCCTTAAAAAATCAATAAAAGGCGTAAGCCGCAAAAAAAAAAAAAAAAAAAAAAAAAAAAAGATTGACAGATGCCCTGAGATCTAAACATCTGGGCTTTCAGGTAGTGTCAGGAGTTCACCAAAAGGTGAGTTTTTTATGTTGCTTGTGATTATTATGAGAAAGAATGCTATACATGACAATGAGTTTTTTATGTTGCTTGTGATTATTATGAGAAAGAATGCTATACATGACAATGCTTCTATGCCAAACTGCTTGACTTTGGCCAGAAAATGAAAAGAAATAGAAAAAATAAAAAATAAAGGAGAAACTGACTGTGTTAATCATTTACAGAGAGTTGGCTTTTGAGCCATATAATTTGAGCCATATCATTTCTACACTGATAACAATATCAACAACTCACCAGAATCTCATGAGCCCTTTGCAATCTGTGACGACGAGTGCTGGCCAAGAACGGCAGGAGACATTTGTTCTCTCTCTCTCTCTCTCTCGTTTTTCCCCTTCCCTTGTTTTCATTTGGCTTGGCATGCCATGAAGGAATGGCTAATTAAACAATCAAGCCCATGGAGAAGTCATAATCCCCATCTGTCCTATTGACTTTGTCACAGCATTCATCCTCAACCCCAGTGTAACGTCTCTTGTCTGATGCCAGTCTAAAGAGAGTGGCACTTGTTACACCCCCCCCCCCCCCCCCAACCCACGCCGTCTCGCTCTGTGAGTAGAAAGTATCAGCATCAAAGCAGCAGGAACAAAAGAGAGCTCTGAGGGACCAGACCAAATAATCACTGACCATGCGCTGGAGCTGTGTGGAAATAGTTTGGAATTTCTGTAGTTCAATTGTGTCTCTAAAGATACACAATATCAAAAAGGTTATTTAATTCACACACTGTCAAATTAATTTAACTCTGACAGTAGTGTACGGCGTTTTTTTTAAGTCCAATTTCTACTACAGTATACCACAGTGTTTGTTGTGACGTTGTGAGAGAATACATCTGCTCCGGACTGGCCTGCCTTGCTGGACCTGTGGCAGTTTGCATACCGTCTAAAGTCAAAACAGATCCAGATTGCATATACCGTCCAAAAAGATCCAAACAGATCCTTCTCGTCACATGGATGACAAGAAGCTGAAGGACAAGTATGTGCGTATGTTGTTCATGGACTACAGCTGGACTTTCAACACCATTGTCCCAGCAAGACTTGACAGAGAGCTACACCCATGTGCGACTGGATACTAGACTTCCTGTCGAACTGCTGCCAGGTGAAACACTGCGACTTGAAGGCTTGTTAGTACTTGTAGATAACTAGAATTCTTGCACACTTGAGTCTCTCCCAAAAAATTATATGACATTGGTGTTACACTGAAAACTGTGACACATAAAATTTGGCCATCATGCACCTGTAACCCAACATGCATTGCACTGCATGGACGCGTGTGTCACGTGATCGGGCGCACGTGTACCCAATCGGACAGTGGAGACACGTGGAGAGCCGTCGCATTTGGAGATAGAATTGGGAGCAGTGTTATTGTACGGAAGATGGGGCGTGGAAATAGCGCAAATGTATTTATGATAGAAATCAATTCGCTGAAAATGCTCCATTATGTCTTGTGAAACGTTATATATAACCATATGCCAATATAAACTACTACAAGTCACACTGTTTCAGCTGGAAGTGATATTCCCCATTCTAGTGAATGAGGAAGCCTAGAGAGGGTGGGTCAAAGTATACCATCCGTATGTCACTAATCACATGACCTCAACAATCAATTCTCCAGTTCTAGGCAACACAGAAGGGGAGGACCTTTTTCTTATTTCCACGCAACAGCTCTACAGTATATAAATGTGTGGTATTGCCCTGCAATGGGAGACTACACTCTGATTGGTCTAATTTATATGCCAGTAAGAAGCCCTGAGGGCGAAACAACAGAGCTTCTTAATACGGCACAGTTGAGAAGCAGGAGTTAAACTATGAAAGTGGTGTCAGTGAGGTCAGATGTAGAGTCGCTGGCCGGCTCTAGCCTGGCGCAGCCACACTTCACCCGCCCCTATTGCATAATTATGCATATGCCCCGAGGCGGTATCGCTACACGACTCTAGGCCGGCTCCAAATATGCAGATCTAGTATGTCAAACCATGTATGGCTATCAAGAACGATTATGAAACTAGAAAAAGTGCCCCTCTGGGCACAGGTCTCCACCAGGGCAGGTCAGGTTGTGGCCTCCCGGTGGCGCTATAGTAGGCCAATGTGAAAAGGGTGACATTTCTTCTTGGCAATTTGATGATTTGAGGCATTTTGTGTCCCACCCTTTTGTGGGGGGGGGGGGGGGGGGGGGGGCTCAGTTGTACCACTCAGGATGGATGTTCCCCATCATGCAGCTCAATCAGCCGCCAAATGATTCATTTCACAGACACTTGGGTAATTATAGGAGTCTCCACTTCACCTCTGGGATGAAACTGCATGAGTGGAGCAGGAAGGCGGCAGGGGTGTTGTGGTCGCGGTGGAGGAGGGCCACAAGGAGCAGAAACAGAGTGAAAAAGAAGTGAGTGACTGTAAACTGAGAAACAGGAGGGAGAAGATGGAGTGTGAGACGTAGTGAGATTAATTTAACCGCTGTCAATGGGTCTTGTTCTGACAGGGAACAAACAGCATTATCGGTGACTCTGGAACGAAGCAAAGAAATTGGTGCCATGTGACCCCTGTAAAACATTTACGACGATTAAGGTGGCAAAACAAGCAAAAAAAGAAAAGAAAAAAATGCACGGATAAAACTTGCCAATAGAGACAGAGGCAAAGGCTATATAAAGGATCCTTGAGGAGGAGGAGGGGGAATGAAAAATGCATGAGGAGAGAGACAAGAAAAGATGTTCTGGGAGAGAGCTAGGTCATAGCAAGTGTGCAAGCTCCCCCTATTGGTGCCATTGAATCAATATACCTCATCTACAACATCAAAGTAAACAAAGCTTGTTCAGATCAAACGTCTGTTAAACAAAAGCAGCAAGTATGACTGGCATACAAAAAAAAATCTCAGACTTAAAGGACAACTTTAGTTTTTTTCAACCAAGGTTCATGTTTTAGGTTGCTATTAGAGAAAGTAAAAGATGAGTTTTAGTTTTTAAGTGGTGCAACCACTTCATTAAGTACAGTACAGTAGAGGGACCCCCTGGGGACCCCCACATGGTAACTGTAATTTCTCAACCGTTTTGGATGCGGGGCAGCTCGCCGGAACCGGGGCAGCTCGCCGGAACCGGCCCGGCCCCCTGGGAGCGTTCCTGGAGGTCTGGATGTTCCATTTTTTACACAATTTCACAGTGATTTCTTTATTATTACTTGCGCAAGCAGAGCGCGCAAGTAATAGTTTCGCCCGGCTCGTATGCACCGTCCCAGCCAAACCGCCACTTTTGATGCGTATGCACCGTCCCAGCAAATTGTGCCTGATTTGCTGGGACCAGATTACATGGTGTGTATATGTATAACTAGCTCTCAATGATGACGTAAGAAATATGTGGATTAAAGGACCCAATGCCAGAGTGTAATTGGTTTTCGATGGTGACGTAATGACGATATGTTTTAGTGTTGGGAGGATTAAAGGTAATGCTCCTGTGTATACATGTATGTAATCTGGCACCACTGCCGTATCAGGCAGTTTGCTGGGACGGTGCATACGCATCAAAAGTGGCGGGTTGGCTGGGACTGCATACGGCGCAAAGTAACCACAGTATACCGCTAATCAACTTACAAATTACATATACATAGTATATATGTATAGCTCTCAATGATGACGTAAGAAATATGTGGATTAAAGGACCCAATGCCAATTTACTATAGTCCGTACTAGACCCCAGGAAATTACATCTGGCCACACAAGATCACGGGATCTACTGAATGTGAAGGGGGATACTAGGGGGATATGCCACACTGTGTGTCATAGGTTCAATATGTCAGGTTGTCACCACCCCCTTCACATTCAATAGATCCCGTGATCTTTTGTGGCCAAATGTAATTTCATAGGGTATAGTAGGACTATTATATTTAACCCCATGTTCGAATGCCCCCCGCCCCCCCTGTAAAAAAATAGCTCAAAGATTGTTCAGGTCGGCCCAGGCCGTAGCGTAACGGTCTGGGCACCGGACTGGTGATCCAGTCGCGGTGTGCCGCGGGTTCGACTCCCGGACCCGACACGGCCTTTACCGCATGTCATCCCCCCATCTCTCTCCCGTTTCCTGTCAGCCTACTTTCTATCCCTTAAAAAATCAATAAAGGCGTAAGCCGCAAAAAAATATCATAAAAAAAAAAAAAAAAAAAAAAGATTGTTCAGGTCAAATGTCTGTAAAAAAAACAGCAGTAAGTATGACTGGCATAAAAAGATTTGCTCAGGCTTAAAACAAAGAGAAAAAATGCAATAAAAAAAATTGTCTTTAGTGAGTTCAATGAAGTGAACAAAATATTGATTTGGATGACAAAATATAATTGGTTGCTGGGAGCCTGAGTGAGTGTGAGAGCCGTGTTTCAGTCTTTGAGCAAGGCAACAAATCTAAAGAGAGCACATTGATTTGTTATGTTTGTTGCCAAATGTGAAATATTCATAGTAGATTCTTGTTTAAGCATATCAGATTGAGCTGGCTCGCTAATTCTGCTCATCTGGCTGTTTGCAACTGCTTGCTTGTGGTCATTGATTTCACTACCATGGTGAAAGTATAGAGCCATTACAGTTTACAACATTTATACAGTATAATTATGCACAGCATGCAAAATTACCTATGCAAAGATATGTTAAACACATTATCTACAGCTCTAATCTTAAAGTTACTTTCAATAAAATAACAGTTGGGCGGGCTTTATTACGGCATGGCCATAGACCAAGCCATCAAGCTCATAGTTGTTCATTATGAATGTAATGTATACAGTTTAGGCCTAACAAAAAAAAACTTTGGTTTCCGGTTGCCGACCGACTCTATTAAATATGCGCGACTCATATTATTTTATTGGCATTTGGTGAAAAAAGAAAAAAAAAAAAAAAAAAAAAGAAGCTCAGAATGCGACCGAGTAAGACCCAAAAGGTCTTTATTAAAATAAAAATTATCTTTGATGAGACCATTGGGACGCGCGAAGTAAAAATAAAGTTTTCTTTCGTCTAAAATATCACGTGCGCAAATGTTTTGGAATGCGTCATCGCGAGGAGACGCACAACCCAACACAACACAACAGTGACAACATACAGCATGGACCTGTGCACGGTGTCTGTGACTGTCCACTGCCCGTGCAAAGCACCGCCACAGATCATACGATTGAGTACAAAAACATTTGAAGACATAATTAAGGAGGTGAAACCGTGCCGGTGTCGGTTTAAGTCCGCAGAAGGGAGACACGACCGAGCGGATAAATGGACTATCATCTCAGCCGACATACTCTCCCCCCCCACCCTGGAGCCTCTAGGCGCCCAGGCTGGGTGCGTGCTGGGCATGTTTGACTTTCGGTATCTAGCCCTGAGATGCGAGGAGGAGGAAACCCATTCGGCTCATGCTTCTACCCCGTCAGAACGTTAGCTAACGTTAGCTTAGCCCCATATATGTGCCCTCTCCCTACGCTCATTCTGTAGCTCGGAGCTACAGAATGAGCGTAGGGAGAGGAGAGGGCACATATGGGGCTAACGTTAGCTATGTTTTTGTCTTTTAATAACTAGCACTATAGCTAGCTATGTTGATGCCAGCAACACGTTCTAACTTTTTATGTCAAAACATGAGCTGGAAAGCAGAGGTTGTTTTACGTTAGGTGGGTTGTTAAATGAAGTACGCGTGATTTCACAATGTTTACAAGCATGAAAGATTCATGCCACCCCAAAACACAGGCGCAACTAAATAAAATAGGGGGCTTGCAAATGTAGTCTTAGACCTGCCATGATTCCACAGTTCAAATGAACTGAGTTGCAGGCAGGAGGAGGCGCAGCAGTTTGACGTGACTGTGCATTTCATTACTGTCAGAGCCTTCTAGTTACTGTAAGACAGTACAATTTACAATTTAGGCATTTATCAGACGCTCTTAATCCAGAGCGATTTACATTAAGCAAGAACAAAAAGCATGGGAATACATCACATAAAAATAATTTATCATGAAACATGCGTATTAAGTATTCAACCAGTGTGTGGACATTCTATTCAAAGTTTTCAAATGTTTAGCTGTAGGCATGTAGTGTTATGTGTACTTGAACCATTCATTTAAAAGATGGTATTTCAGGCAAATATTGAAGTTATTAAAAAAGAAGCCTATCCATCATTGCCGTAGGAAAAAAAAAGTTAAAAAAATCCTTGCTACCCATCCTTCCCACGAAAAAAAAAAAAAAAAAAAAAAAAATTCCTTGCTACCCATCTTTCCCACGAAAAAAAAAAAAAAAAAAAAAAAAAAAATCCCTACCTACTCAGCCCAAAAATGACAGCCAATCGGAAACCAAAGTTAGGCCTTATATACTCCTGTACTGTATGTATGAGTATGTCTGCCCTGCCAAAACCAATCACAGCTTTTACGGACATCACAAAACAGAACCATCTTGTCCATGTGGACCAAGTGTCTATGTCGGACTTAAAGGGCCACTTCACCCCTTTTGCAACCAGATCTTATTTTAATGATGTTTGGGAGACAAGAAACACTATCCTGGGGTTTTTACGTGGGTAATATGCGTTTTTAGATATTTTGGTATTTCAAAGTGTCCATGGGCTCCATGATGTCATGGGCACTGGGCTCACTTCCTTCCTGGACTACAATTCCCATAATGCTTTGGTACACTGCTCCTCCTTGTTGATAGGGGGAGGGCTGTCTTACTGAGTGTATTCCAATGTAGTCCAGGAAGTAAGTGAGTGAAATTGTTTCATGTGATAGAGGGGTCAAACTTGAATGAAAATTGCACTAATATTTTAGAAATAGGTCAACAATACAAATTACGTTAGTTTTGTGAATTAATTTACTTTTGCTGCGTGGCCCCCTGTGCCCCCACAAAATGACCACAACTACTTAATATTGACCAAAACCAGAGCAGAACTCCCACCACGGGACAAGGGCAATCAATTAATACAGTTGCAACCACTATATTAATAGTTATTTCAAGTATTTCATACAGCTTAAGGTCCCTGCAGAGGTCTGCGGTACCATTCCATCAGGTCTGCTCATATCACGGCAGAGAGTTCAACTGTTCTGCTGCGTTGCAGTCCTCAAAGAAGTGACCCTCTTTGGTCTGAGACCGTCTGAGGCAGCGCCGTTTAGATAATATAATAATAATAATAATAAACTTTATTTATAGAGCACCTTTCATGACACGAGTGCAGCGCAAAACAAGATGAGAGTTGTGACAACTCCGTTCACTTTATTCATGCATAGCATTCATGGAGCTGCATGGGTCACTTGTCTGCTCTCTCTCTCTCTCTCTCTCTCTATAAAGAGCTCTGGTCTGAGGCTGCATTCAGCGCTGCCTGTCTCGCTCGGCAAGAGCCCGTTGTGTTATGATTATCAAACTACTATGGTGGTTCTACAACGATTCCTACGTGGATTACTTGCGCAAACAGAGCGTGCAAGTAATGTGGTCGTGCTGGCTTTTTTATGAGTATAAAAGGTACAGTATATATACTAGATGTTGATGGTGACTTAATTAAGATGTTTCAATGTTGGGTTATAACTGGCTGTCGATGGTGACGTAATTAGGATATGTTTCAGTGTCGGGTGAATTAAAGGTAATGTCTGTATGTATACATGTATGTAATCTGAAACCTATCTTTATTACGTCACCAACAAAAGCCAGTTATAACCCGGCATTGCATATCGTAATTACGCCACCATTAACATCTAGTATATACTGTACACCTCTGAGCATACACATAAAAAAGCCAGCCGACCACAGTATAGTACTTTCAACTTACCGGTACATACATGTATGCATACATACGTTACCTGTTACCCAACCAATATTGAAACATAATTATTGTAATTACGTCACCATTGACAGCCAGTTATAACCCGACTTTAGTATTTAATTTCAATGTTTTAAAGTTCGTAGCGGTCGACAGTACTTGCGCGCTCTGCTTGCGCACTAGTAGGCCATTTAAGGCCTACTTGTGTAGGCCATATGCGATATTTATTTTAACGTGGATTATTATTCACAAATCAAACAAATACTCAACAGGCACTGGCATGTGCTCCAAGCAGAGCCAACATTGAAGGACCTTTGTAAATCTCAACCCCTTGTTGCATTCAGGAGGGCACCCATAATCAAAGGCACAGTCATGTACAAAAATATGGTTCAGAAAAAGACCACATGGCTGACAACAACTGGAATGTACAGATGTGGCATGTGTGCCTGCTGCAACAATACATCAGACAAGAAATCACTCAATCATCCCCACACTGGAAAGAAAATTCCTATTCGTCAATTCATTAATTGCAAATCGACACATGTGATTTACATGTTACTATGCCCTTGTGGCCTGGCATACGTAGGGCAAACTAAACGACCCCTCAAACAGAGAATATCAGAACACAAAACTGCAATCCGTACAGGAAATATGGATTATGCCATTGCAAAACATTATGCTGAAGCAAACCATGGTTTTCGAGATGCCCAGCAGAGGGGGTGATATTCTAAAGAGACTAGCCCAAAGAGAAATGCAGTGGATATACACACTCAATACCATGACACCCAATGGACTGAATGATGACTATAGCTTAAAATGCTTTCTGGGTTAAGATTGGCTTTAATGGCCCAGGCCGTAGCGTAACGGTCTGGGCACCGGACTGGTGATCCAGTCGCGGTGTGCCGCGGGTTCGACTCCCGAACCCGACACGGCCTTTACCGCATGTCATCCCCCCATCTCTCTCCCGTTTCCTGTCAGCCTACTATCTGTCCCTTAAAAAATCAATAAAAGGCGTAAGCCGCAAAAAAATATCTTAAAAAAAAGATTGGCTTTAATGCCTGGATGTGTAACCGAGATATATACTATGCCTCAAAATGTTTATTCAAAGCAGTTTGTGATTGGACCCTGTTGATTAACTTGAGATTTCAGCTGTAGGTGAACTCTGACCCCTTTTGTATAAATTGACTTGAATTCACTTGATGTGAATGCTCTGATGAAGGCTGCATAGCCGAAACGCGTCAGCGTAACTTACTTGGTGTTTGCCAATAAAGAAATGGAAATGTGAGTACCTTGTCCCCCGCTTGTTTAATTTTTGGATGTGCTACCTTTTTGGAATTTTTAATTCCTATTTTTTGATGTATACTTGATTTGGGTCTGGCACTCCACTGAAATCCATTGCTGATGCGCAACCTCTTTTTCTCATTTAGTGGATTATTATTACTCTACAGTGCTGAGTACAGTAGTGCATCCCTGGGACGAGCAGAGAGACCCATCAATGGGTACATTATTAATAAGTTGCGTTTTGGGACACAAGACGCACCGTATTAGCATCTCTGCTGGAGTAGATTTTTCTGTTAAAACCTTTTAATACACTTTTGAAGGACCATGACAAAGACTTTAAATGTTGTTTAAAATGTTGTTAAAAATACATTAGAAATTAAGCCTTACTGTGCATGTCTGTCTGCTGTCTGTCTGTAGCAATTGAATAGTGCAAAGTGTAGAAATTAAAATGTTTGAGAACCACTGCCATATTGTATGTATACTGCTGTATGTTCTTACACAGTATGCAAGTATGCAATGTGTTCTGTTGTGTTCCCACCTATATTTCCACCCCATTAATGAAATGACATCTCATTAATGGGGTTATTTTCTGCAGCTTTCTCTTATAAAAGTGATTGACGTATTGAAGTATATAGGTTATGATCATACCTTACTGTAATGCCACACAACTAAGATCTTATCACACCTCCCAACCACCTTCCTACTCTAATGCTTCCAAGCTTCTCCAGCTCCTTACATGTTGTGTTGTGACTGTCCCTGAGTGCTGTGTGCAGAAATGTGACGCATTGTTAGAAATTCCAAGGCTATGGAGAGCAGGTGCAGGGCCATTGTGACAAGCACAATTTATCGGTTGCTCCCAAGCAAGAGAACACATTCAATAATGTGCAGGGAAGATTAATCCGTCCCCCACACAGGGCTGGGCTCACAGGGCGGCAGGGACAGGCATAATTTACACATGCAGGTAGCCCAACTCAGCAGTTAAGGCCTTCAGTGTTGTAAAATATCTGTGTATTAGCCTTTCCAATCCATTTAATTAGACTTTAAACTTTCCACTGACACCATCTAACGCCACAAGGCTGTCATGAACACCATGCATAGTGAGACCGCCTGCACATTAACTGTTTGTTCTACAAAGATTGGTTCACAAAGGTGCACATGTCTCCAACAGGTCAGGAATGTTTGTGATGTTTGAACAAAATATACTAGGAGTGATAAAAACATTTCTTTTTACAAAAATGTGCCTCCTGGTGGCACTATAATAGATCAATGTTGTTCCTCGACGTAGTTTGACAGCAATTAGATGCTGCGTTCATGATTTGAGGCATTTTGTTAAAAAGGAGCCACACCTGCAAACTTTAGATGTCAATCTTAGACAACCACGATAGAATATCAAAAGAATCTCACACATCCATCTTGATCACATGACTATAAAGATAAAGTGTACCGAGCGATTAGCGAGATATTTGGATAAAATCTGAAGGACTAATACAAAAATTGTTTCACATTGTAGGAGCCAAGAATTGGTTTATTATGTTTACGTTATTGGTCAATGAAATGAGTGGGCTGTCACTGGTGATTAATGTGGATGATTGATGGGCATAAGGGCGGACCTGATTCATTCAAGAACCTCACCTAGTTCACCTGCTTCACACACAGTGAGAGAGGCTGTGTGTGGGACGCCATGCTTTTGTTGACCGCTTTATACCGCTTATTTTGCTTTATTTCATTTACGTTGATCACTGTGGTTATCTTGCTTTATGTTTGAACACCCTTTATTTTCACTGGTTAATAAATCCCTTAAACACATTATTTGGACCAAGCGAATTCCTTTTGTTTGTGGGACGGAGCACGTCTGACAACACGGCCCATATGATCACCTCTCAGCGACTTTTTTATAACTTAATCTCCTCTAGTTGCTCAACACACATAAGTCGGCCTCCTGGTGGCGCTATAAAAGGCAGATTTGAATAAATGCAGGGCAGAGGTTATTCCTCGACCTCTAGGTCGAGGAATAACATCGAGATCCGTGGTCTGCGTGTGAAATGTGAAATGACAAAAATACATTCACTGCTTTTGTACTGTGTGACTGTGTCTCTGCTGTGTGTGCGTGCGTGCGTGGACTAGTACTCGAAGGACCATTGCCATAAGACTGCAATTTGTTTCACAACGGAATCCAGAGGGAAATGCAACCTTTGAAGTCATATTGTGCGAGTTTAGAGGTAAACTAGGGAATCTTTTTGCTAGTGCATGGGTACAGATCCAAGTTTTTCACAGAAGGCTAGGATATGGGAGGGTGGAGCATTGACAGACAAGGAGAGCAGCAGGCAGCCAGACAGACATGATGTACAGCCCTGCATAATCAGTTCTCAGCCCCATTAATCTAAGCCGACTGCAACACTTGATGAGACCGTGATGCATTTGGGGAGAGGTTCCTCCCTCAAATGTCATTCTGAAGAACACTGTCAGTGCAAATGCTGGAGCCCAGAAGCCCAGCCACACCCCTTAGCACAACACCATTAAACTCAGGGGACAAACGCTCTAAGACCCTGAGGACATCTGGAGCTCTCTGACTCATGCAGCAGGTAGATTCATAATTATCTTGATAATTATATGAGGCTGTACATTATGTACAGCATGTGAGCATCATCACCGTGGCAAGTGCTTTGGACTCACCTCAAACAGTGAGCAGGGGCAGAAGGATATATGGTTCCTAAATCTCTAGATCACCATCAAACAGTGAGAGAACATGACCTGGGCTCCTCTCAAGGGAGACAGGACATTACACCAGCTACACAAAGCAAAGGGTCATGCTGCACTAGGGTGAGAGGGCACACTAGAGCATTTCTTACATAATTGTAAATCTTCCCTCAGGGCAGTTCGAATTGCAGTAGCACGTTCCATCATAGTTTTATGCGTTTATTGGTGTAGGAAATGAAATCTTAATTGCAACACCTCGACTTCCAGGGTAGGGAAAGCTGAACTTATCTTTGGAAAGAGAAACACACAATTTATGATTTGTAGCTTGACAAACCTTGCTTTTAGTGTTTCCAACTAGCTACGTACAGTATGGCTGGAACAGTGTTCTCATGTTGATTACATGAACTATGTACATTTTGGATCTACAGAATATTCTCTATACACTGTAGTTCCGTGATACTAAGAACATAAAGGACATCAGCTTATACTGTAATACACCCTTAATGTACAGTACTGTATGTCACATCTCAGTCACTTTTCTCATTTAAATTGAAATAAGGATTATTATCATTTGAAATTTTTGATTAAAAAGCTATGTTAGTAGTGAGTCGCAATGTGATACGTAATGGTCCTTGCAGTGTATGGAGTCGAGGGCTGTGACTGTGTCGTATTCCACTGGGATACCACTCCCCCTCTTCTGTGCCGGGCCATGGAAGAGCCATGGTCTTTATGGCCTTCAGTAATATTTCATGACCCTATATATCACTAAACCAGAGAGCGATGCAGAAACACAGAAAGCAGCACAGCCATGTTTCAGTTCACAACAAACAGCACCAACCACAAAAAGCATACTTGAGTTGCTCCATGTCTTAAGGCTCAATGACAATAAGGTCATGTAAAATGTACAAGTGCAACCAGGCATCCTAAATGAACTGTGTGAATGGTGCTTCTAATAAAATGGCTTGATGAAGTCATTTGTGTAGTAATGGTGAAGCAGCACCCTGCCATGTTGTGGTCCTTTTCCAGTTGACTACAACAGCTTTGACTGCTTCCATGTCTATTCTACATTGCTGCATTATAATAAAGGAGACACTGTGGCCAAAGGGCAGTGACAAAAGCACAAAACAGCCTACCCAATGGAAACAACTACGTGTTCTATATTATCTATAATTATATCTAGTTTAAATTATCATTCTTCTCAAAATAGACAATTTATAAAAATGACGGACACAAATCGTGCAAAACTAGATCATATATTTATTTTTATTTGCATCTGATTCTGCATACAAAGCTAAATATTAAGCAACAGACCTACAGCCCTTATTATAATACTGTAATAGAGTTTTTTAAGTAACTTTCAGTTAACTCCGCATACCAAAATTGGCAATGTTTTAACAGTAAAGAACTTAAAACACAAATTATTCTTGCTCTCAACAAAACAGATTAGTTATTCCACTTAAAGAGCGCAATACTGCCATCTAGTGTGATTTTCCAGAAGAAGCCTGACTGCTTGCCTGTCTCTTCACCAGAACACAAAGCAAAAGACAGAAGGACTGTCTGTAATATGCACGCACGCACGCACGCACGCACGCACGCACACACACACACACACACACACACACACACACACACACAGGTCTGTGACTTGGATGCTAACCAACATAAGTAGCTTACAATGGTACCAGATATTTCTATAAACAGCATACTGTATGGTGAAATTGTATAGGCTACATTAGCTTCAAAAAGAGTTGAAGAAATACACCCATTGCCAGTGTAATGAGTATTTCTATGTTCTTACTAGTGGGTTTTGACACTTTTCATTGCGTAAATGTAAAGCACTACACCTCGTAGAATCAACTTGGCTGTCAAACTGCACTTTCCCACACTGGATTTAAATACATTACTGTCTTCATTGCCAGGTTGCTCTGTTACTCACAGATTCAATATCCATTTATTCTTGGTAATAAAAGAAAATCAATCTGCATCGTGGCTGGCAGGCTTCCATGCCTACTTGATAGGGCTGAACTGGCTCTGGGAACAGTCCTGGGTGCTGGATGTACCTCTAAAGTCATAGCAACAGTTTTCAGAGTGCATGAGAGAAATGAGTTGCGTACTTTTTATTTGTATCCAGTGATGTTGAATAGGGCCTGAATTCCTGTGGACAGATGTACTGCAATAGATGTGTAATTCTAAAAAATAAAAATATACAATGAGCATTTGCTCAGACAGACAGTTTGTGGGTGCTCTGACTGTATTGAACTGTTTATGGTGGAATGTTGAGATTTGTCATACAATCTCACTGCCTGTATTTCAGGGTTAGCTGTCCCTGAGAGTACTGAGAAGGCTTATAAATATGTAATCGTAGTATTCTGAGAAGTGAAGGATAGTAGACTTCATGCATTGTACAGATTGTCTCAAGAAACTACACAATCTGCAGAATGTCTCTGCTACCACCCAGAGCATCCTGACAGGTCCCATCACCTTCTGGTAAGCCTTAAGGGACTAGCTCATCCTCAACTTACCTGTACTATTGCCAACTCTATTTATTACCGTTATATTTTATTACAAGTATTATCATTATCTTGTGTTTGTCTGCGGAATATGCCACAACAACATGTTGCTGCTTGAAGCCGTATGAGTGAGGGACAAATAAACCCTCTTGCCATGTTAAGGCACTTGTTACTTTACCTAAGTTAAATACATCCTATCTTTTGAAATATTTTGAAAGATCAATCTGTTTCGAAACTTCTTGGACACCTACTGAATTATTACAAAGACTTGTTTAGTCTTTACCAGTGTTCTGTCTCTACATATATACAGTACTGCTATGATCTCAGCCAATGCTCCCTTTAGAAGAGACATCCCGATCCTAACTTAATAAGGTTTATGATGTCATTGTTGATGTTGATGTACCTGCACATGGGGCTTTCTTAAACATCATACATCACCTTCTATATTCCTCCAACTGGGAGGATATTACTGATCTTACTAATCACATTTTCCATTCCTTTCTTTGTGTGTAGTTTTATCTAGAATGTTGGCACAATTACTGTAGGTGTAGGCATCAATAGGTGTCAGGATGGTACCTAACCTGAATTTCAATAAAAGTCAAACTTAGATAGTACAGCCTAGTCTGTTATTCTGTATGTAATACTTTTTCTTATTTATGACAACTACCCCCAATTAATATGAAATCATGTACTTATGGGAAAAGAACATTTCTAAATTATGGTCTTTAATTAATTGCCGACTTGTGTTGTACAAGTTGTGGACATTTAGCAAAAATAGCTGATCTACAACCTCATAACAGAAATCGGCTATTTTGGAAACATTTTTAAAGTAGTGCAAGTGTTAATATTCAACCAATGAAAAGTATTAAAGATGGAGTGCCACGATTCTTTTCCACCCTAAAACATGATCATCAGGTATTATTATAATATAAGGAGGAAGAACCTTTTCCAAAAAGTGTACAGTATTTGTTAAAATCATGCTTTTATGTGGACACGCCCACCAGTTCATTAAGTATGCCTGGTTTGCCTGGTGGGTGGTGGTGGGTGGTGATGGGTGGTGATCCACCTGAACTGAAGCTGCACCCACAGCTGTAGTTGTATGATAAAGGGTGAGGGTTTTCCCCAACAGTTTCGGACAGGCAGAATAAGGTTTCTACGTGACAGCCACGATAGCCTCCAACAAACGCCCGTCCATAAACATTCCATACTGCATATGTATTGTACTGTAATCATATCAATCTTTTTTGACAATTGTATAACCTTTCCATACATTCTGAGAACACAGGTGAATAAAGAATTATCCATGTGCCGCCACCACCAATGCTATTGCTACAGTCAGTGCACTGGACAGACTCAGTCGCTTCTGCAACAGCTTGTGTTCACCTTGACAATCCTCAGCAGAAGGCAAGAAGCTTCAGGGAAGCACCAACACTAATAACCAGATGGCAGTTACAAAGACGCATACAGTCTTTCACAGAACACTGAACACTTTACGTAGCCATAACTTTGGCATGTTATAGTCTTGTACAATACTATGGTCTTTGTTGAATCGTTATTACCTAATCACTATAAACAAATCTGTCCAATCACAATCACTAAAAAGGAAGCCATTGTGGAAGTAATGACATTTCTGCAATTATTCAATGATGATAAAGTAGGAAATGCTTCTAGGGCTTCTATACTGCAGAGCCATAGAGTAAGACAGAGTTACGACATTGAGGGGGCAGAAAACAGCCCGGTCACGTGGTTCATGTACTCGTGCGAGCCCATTGACTCCAATGCATTCCGTAAACAACCGGTGTCCCAATTCGCCAATAGAAGTCTATGTAGAAGAGGATAGCATTGGACTGACCCCATGAAGTGAATGGAGTTGTCGTAACTCTGTCTTACTCTATGGCTCTGCTATACTGGTTCTAGGTGAAGACACACCCTCCATTTCCATCCAATAGTATTTGATTATTCACGACTGGAAATCCAAGATGGTGGATTTGAATTCTCTTTACTACAGGCTTCAAAATGGGTCTGCAGAAGTCAATCTGTTCCAGTTTGGTCCATATTTTGTACAGTGTATAGTTGGCATACATTGCTGTTCTTTGCAATGTTGCATGCTCTTACTTACTACTCATTGGGCTGTATTTTGCGTGTCTTAAGTACCAGGTCTTATTCCCTAACTTGAGTAAACGAAAGACCTGGAGGCGTGATCAATGCCATTTGGCTATTCTGAGTGGCCAAAGAGCATTGACCACGCCTCCAGGTCTTTATTTCTGTATATCAGCAAATATAGATATTTATGTTAGACATTGAGGGAAATTAAGATTCTCAGATTATTTGGTTTTACAAAAATGATGCTTAACTAAGCGGTTAATCGATTGATACGCTTATCAAAAACTTATCAGTTAACTATTAATGCATAAATTGATAATTCACATCCCTAGTGTGTGAGCATGCACATGTATTTTGAGCTCTTGTCACTCGTTAGTGTAGTAGATCTTGCCATGCTATAAATAAAACTGGCCACAGGGAGTCGTGGATGCCAGTGGAGTGTTCTGACAGCAGAGGGCACAATGGCCTTGTCTGCCTTGGAAATTAAGATTGAATATATTCTCCGAACTAGCTAGCAAACAACAGTATGTGGCATCCCAGTAGAGGGAAAACATTAGGTAAATATCAATGTTACCCATGGAGGGAGGTTGAATGATGAGGATGTGGAAAATCTGCAGTTGAAAGTTTACTATCACATGCATAAAATATCAGTGGGAAATTTACATTTTTTTTTTTTTTTTTTAAGATATTTTTTTGCGGCTTACGCCTTTTATTGATTTTTTTAAAGGGACAGATAGTAGACATGCGGTAAAGGCCGTGTCGGGTCCGGGAGTCGAACCCGCGGCACACCGCGACTGGATCACCAGTCCGGTGCCCAGAGGAAATTGACATTTCTACCGTGCCTCTGTTGTTACACTCCGCACCATGACAAAGCACAGGAGCCAGTGGCACCACCTCACAGTCACAATAAGTTCAAACATAGCCTAGTTATAGCTTAAATGCTATGCATTACTGTATGCATACAGGTATACAGGCTTTTGTTTGCAACTGGCTCCAGTGTGGAATAATGTTTATGTCTTACCTTGGCCTTGAGTATTAAGTAAGTGACTGCAGAGAAGTAGAAGGACCACGATGAGAGGGAGATGGGCAGACACGGTCACGGAGGACACCATTGGATGCTGTGCGTGGGAGGAAAAAGTATAGTCTCAAAGTTTGCCAAAGACACCATCCTCTCTTTTAGTCTACACACCATCCTGTTCTGAGAATTCAGTAACATCGCCATTGTTCATTTGCCAGTTAGTGCACAGACCATTATGCTGCTCCTTTTGCCTTTGTCCCATGCAAATTGCAAAACAATGTCCTATTTAAAGTAGAAACTACAGAAAAAGGTTAGGCTTTTTGATGGTGAAATCAATGTCTACTACTCCATATGCTGCGCAGTTTCTTCACCCCCCCTTGATGGGGGAATGGTGACTGACATCAGTGACATGCAAGGTTCTTTTACAAATACTTACTAATAATGGCAGTTAAAGCCAACAACTTTACTCCAACATATCGATGTTATGTTTCCCATTTTGAGCCAGAGGAATGTTCCACCACACAGATGTCTTTGAAAAGTTTTGTCTTTGATGTCATGCATCAAGTCAAACAGACTAGTGAGAAATTGCTTTCCTGCAGTTGCTGGTAAAGCTCCATCCAATCACACCAACCAATGTACCCCACATGGCAGAGTTCACTAAGTGCTATCACTCACTCTGACATTTCACAACAAGCTCTCACAGGATGAAGAGAAATCAATAGGCGGACATTTATAACACACATTTTTTTTCCATCTAGACACCGGAGAGAAAGATTAATTACTTGGCAGGTATAATGATCTGCCTCATTGGATGCACATAAATAAACCCAAATTGCTGTGCTCCAACATACATAACACTATGCAAATAAATGTTAGTTGTTTACTGGCCAACATAGTATTTCATCCAGGAATTCTCACTTCTCACCATCATGCAGTAGCATGTAAAAGCTCTGCCAGTGTTTCAGAGGGTTACAGCTGAGCATTATACATGATAGCATGAAACACTTCAATCATTGACAAAATTGTTCTAACATTCTAACGTTCAACATTTTATTCATACACATTATGTAAGTGTTAATTTATTAGCCCATACTGCGCTATGGGGTGATGAAACTGAACGAGCAAATGGAATCGCGCACAATGGCTGGGACAATTTAAGTCAAATAACTTCTTTGACTAAACATATATAAACACAATGGACACAAAGAAGTGATAGGCACTTACTTCTGCTGATTATAGGAAAATTACAAAGAGATGCATAGGAAAAAGGAGAGATGATCAGATGAAGCAGCCTGACTCCGGACATCTCCATTGCAGGCGCACGGTGTGCACCACTCTATACAAAACTAATTTGGCACACGGCTTACGGGTGCTTTTAAACTACGCGCCTTCCCAAATGTGTGTGAAATGTGTGAATAGCAATTTAGGGGAAAGCGTGCCAACACGCCTATGACCCCACCTCTAGGCGCAAATACCGATGTCGGCATAATAGACGCTGGACCAAAATACCATTTAGGGACAGAGCAAGCTCCTATACACTATAATCTTTGGGCAGCGGCTGACTTGCGGGCCGCGTCGCGGGTAACGGTGGCGACAGAAATGGAGCCCTAATACTATATAGATGACATGTTATCCAATCTCGGGCACTACAGTCCAACTTCAGTAGATTTGTCAACATTACAATTATAATTGTAATGCATTTAGCAGACGTTCTTATCCAGACGACTTACATAGTGCAAGAATAGACGATATGTCATGAACCCTAACCCTAACAAACAAAAGAGTACATGGTCAAGTAAATGGAGTGAAAAGAAAAACCACAAAGTATCTAGTATCTTAGTAGTAAAGCGAACAGAAGGCCTATCTACTGTAAATAAGATGACATTTGACGTTTGATGTAGAGTCTGAAGAGGTGAGCTTTCAGACTGCGGTGGAAAATGGGGAGTGAGTCTGCAGTCCGGACAGATAGAGGTCATTCCACAGCTTGTGAGCCAGAAGGGAGAAGAGTCTATCTAGGTCCAGGACGACTGCAGCTTTGGCCAAGGTGTCATAGTAAAAGAGGGACAGACACCCTGTGTGATCTACGTGTGAGGGAAGGGGTGTACTGGTGTGTATCATGTACATCTCATCTAGCCACACAGTCCTATTCACCTTTAGTTTCAAAGGCATTAGTTAGCTTTTCCATTCCCAAACCTGAGGCAACACTGTACAACAGGAAGTGAACACTTGGAGTATTCTCATAACAGTTCTACACAAGGGACATTTTTCAGGATTAATCAAATTATGCACCACTTAATATGAACTGTAATTATTAATGGAATACATGCTTTTGTAAATCATGTAAATTGCTTATACATGACAGGATTCTAATGCTTGTGGATTGCATTGGTATTGGTAATAGCATTATTTATGAGTCATTGGCTCAGGTCAGAGACTAATCAATAAACATCCATGAACACAAATGAAAAATGATAGGTTGTCTTTTTCAGGATAATTAGATATTATTAGGTCAGACTACAACAATGATCTAACAATGAAACAAAGTATAGACAGAATATATCTTGCATACTATGTATTTAATGGCATTATTCATTGTAGCTTCAAATGTATAATTCATAAAGTAGCAATGTATTTCTCAAAGTCTTTTTTTTTTAGAACATATCGTTTATAGTTGGGTAGGAAATGTCAAATGTAGTTTTCCAGCACTCCCACATCAATACATTTATCTTGTCCAGTCCTCCGCCACACTTTAACCCATTCTGACCTGAGATCAGATTCTAAAAATGTTCTTTGATTTAAAAGAAATAGCAGACCTACAAGCTCGTAGCGCGCCACTCGGTGGCGCGCTATGAGCTTGAAGATCTGCTATTTTTCAATAGCTAAAGCATAACATAATGCTAACACCAAAAGGTGTTCCCGCCCCAAAATGGGTTAAAATACATACTGTATGGCGGTATGTACCCTACCCGCCGCAGCCAACCCGACATCACCCTCCACATGCAGAGAATCCCGCCCACTCCTCTCTCTCACACAGACTTTTCAGTACCTGTATCTGGGACTCTGCAGTGCACTGCCGTGATGTCTTTCTGGTGTATATCCCTCACGCCCGAGAGTAGCTCTTTCTTCTGCCTGACCGAGCTCAGTTTCCTCTCGGACTCGGCTACATACTCAAAACTGGCACCGTGCTGTTTTGCTGTCCAAAACACAACCCATCTGCAAAGAGAGAGGGCGGGACGGGGGAGAGGAGAAGAGGAGCGAGAGAAAGGAGAGGAAAAGAGGTGGACATGGAAAGAGATGAAAAAAAGAGAGGGAGAGAGATTGCTCTCATAATGCAGATTGTCACGGGGGCCGCATTCTTGGTAAGCCAATGCGCGTGGAGTAAAAACCTGTCATCTCAGTGACTTAAACTAATTTGATTCAGAACAACTGCTTCCTTTCCATTCATGTATTCATCTCTAGGCTCCCAAGCTCCAAATCACAAGCATGGGCACTATGCACTTATGGTAATTTAAACCCTAATAAGGTAAGATTAATAACAAATACAAATTATGCAGGATCTAGTTGAAGCATTATAGGTGGCAACCTGCAGCATGATGTTGTCTTTTTTATTTTGTTCTCATCTTATTTGCATAACATCAGACGTCAAAACCATCAAAATCTTCTTGAAAGTGATTGAAGAACTCTTCAAATTAGATGACAGAATCCTGATGCTGTAGTTTGGTAGAGAAGTTGGATCAACCAATAGACTGTTACAGGGCAGCCCGTACCCTACACACATACTGATTTAAAATGTACACCTCCAACTACACAGTAGCTTCCATTTAACTAACATGGCCGGCTTTGGAAATAACTTTGTTCGTGGACAGTGTTAACATCCTGATATTTCCCAAAAGCACAGCCAGCTGAGCCAGGAGAGAAGCCAGGAATTAGCAGGTAGGCAGAGAAGTTTAAATAGCCCCCCCGAAGAAGGCGAAGAAGAGTGCAGGTGACTAGACACCTGAACAGGTAGGCGCGTTTCCTTGAGTTGTCTGCCTGAACTAGTTGTGCATCATTCCTTCCCGCAGATTCCTTGGGACTGTGTTTAATGCTGTATAATGTTACTTTGCACAGATAATAATACAGTAGTGTGCTCTCAACACCAGTTGAGTGAAATGGAGCGTGGTGCTGAAAGGATAGCAGATGGACACCAGTGCATTAGAATTGGCAGTACCAGGTAGAAAAAGTTCAACAAATCAATACATCAAAAGTACATGAAAGGGAAAGAGTATTGTCTTGTCCCCGGGGAGGTCAAATTGCTTTTAGTTTCACTGGCTGCTCAGAGAGCACAGATGAGCGCACTGGGGGGAGCAATAACTCTCATCGACTCATAAGGAACATCTGCAGCCTGTGGTCACTCAGGTGAGTAGTAGCTGCATCTCAAAGGACCATAGACTCATGTACTGTAGTATTTCACTGAACAGAGTGGGCTGCAGACCGCATGGTTAGGGAAAAGTGCAGTCAGGTGAGTCCATAGAGTATATATGAATAGAGAAGGCACCCAGAGGAAACCCTGAGGCGAAATGGACATAGTGGCCGAATTTGGTATTGCAGCTCGAGCCAGCGCTGGTCCGTTGACTATCATTGCGCACGTTCATGTGATTGGGGCCATGACACGTGAATGAATGTTTCATACGTGAACGCGCACAAACGGCACAATGATAGTCAACGGCAGCGCGTTTGTTTGGGACAAATCCATCCCAGAATGCACTCTGTTCCTACCAGGAAGGAGGAGTGAAATCGCCTCATGCGCTTTTGAGCAACTTAATGCAAGTGGATGGGAGGAGAACTTGGGTGTGGTGGGGCTGATGATGCTGAGGAGATTAGTAGTTGCATCTTGATGAACCATAGTACACATGTCTCTTATTAGGTGGAGTATTCTGTGTGGCATGCCAATTAGGGTGGTGGTGAGAAAGCCAGCACAAGTAGTTTTGGTTGTGATAAGTTGAGCTGTTTTGAAAACCCACTTGATCCACCTTGCCCGATATACCCTTGTGTGGGCCAAGGTAGATCTAGAAGAGACTACTCTTTACTGTAGGTTGTATATAGCCCTCAATTAGCAGATAAATACCGGCTTACAAAGCCAAAATGCAGTAACTACGTTTTTAGACACACAGACTTGTTTTATTTTTGTATCACAAAGGACAAATTAGCCTTTTGGGAGATAAACAATTACCTCAAGTAAGAACATAATATTTACAATTAGTGTAATATCACTTATTTACCAATATCTAATTTGGCTGACCAGTTGAAACACTTTTAAACCCAATGTTCATTGACCTTAAAGAAAATCTTGTAACCACTGTAATTTATAAGTGCAACAAAGCAAGAAAGTTCTAGTCACACAACTGTGTTTTGTGTCTCTATACATGCTCAAATTCAGCCTTTCCTTGATTTACCGCTTTTCAATTGCATTTCTAAACCTATAGTTTAAGTTGCTGACAAAAGAACTAGCTAGCTTACCAGAGTTCCCTTGTTTGGTGAAGACAACGACGAAGTTACTTATTATATAAACCAGCATAAACTGAGTGTCGTCGACATATTTTAATAGTGTTTGTTTTATACAACAGTGTCAACGTCGAGACTTTAGGGCAAACACTAACGTTACCTGTATCGGGGTCTCGGCTGGTAGTCAAGTCACTAATAAGGCATGTGGTCAGTGGTGCCTGCGTGCATGCTGGCATTGTTTTTCTAGCAAATCTAAGCTTGCAAATTTAAGACGATCTCTTCAAAATAAGAGTACCCTCTGGATTATTGAAAAGAATATTAATTTGCACATTAAAACTATAAATTAAGCATTTAAACGATGCTATAAGACACACATTATGTAAAAATAAGTAATAAGTAATGTTTCTGTGTAAAGATAAGTAATTAAAAAGTTATCTAAATGGATAAATGCTATTCACTGGAGTGCATCCGGACTTTATAAAGTGGACGCTGGACAAAAATCCCTTCTATGTATCGACTAGTGTGACATACGCACATGTCCGGGGAGACCTCTGTTGGCAGAGCTGCCATTACAGCGATAGGAGGATACTAGATAGCCTGGGAGCTATAGTCCGAGTCGGACATCATATATTTACGGAGGAAATAAAAGGACGAGTAGGCAGCAGTATACATCCACTCCTTCAGCTTGTCAATACAACTGAAGCGAAGCCAGACGTTTATTTAGCAGTTTTATACGGCAGCGTCTAGTGAACAGATCTAATGAACAGATTTAAGGCTTCCGGTGGACGATCTCTTCAAAATAAGAGTACCCTCTAGAGTATTGAAAAAAAGTTTAATTTGCACATTAAAACTACAAATTAAGCATTTATATGATGCTATATGATGCTATAAGACACACATTATGTTTCTGTGTAAAAATAAGTAATTAAATCATTATAATAATAATAATAAAGTTATCTAAATGGATAAATGCTATTCACTGGAGTGCATGGACTTTATAAAGTGGACACTGGACAAAAGACGGCTCCGCGAGGCAACTATCTGGACATACCCACGCGTTCGGGGAGATGTCCTGTACCACACCCCACTCTCCGCTAAGCGGGAGAGGTGTAAAATTCACAGCAGCAGACCTTCTACTGGGGTCAAGGCTGACAAAAAGTACCGTTTCCGGACCCAGAATGGACACTGGACAAAAGACGGCTCCGCGAGGCAACTATCTGGACATACCCACGCGTTCGGGGAGATGTCCTCTACCACACCACACTCTCCGCTAAGCGGGAGAGGTGTAAAATTCACAGCAGCAGCCCTTCTACTGTGGTCAATGCTGAAAAAAGTACCGTTTCCGGACCCAGAATGGACACTGGACAAAGAGGCCTCCGCGAGGCAACTATCTGGACATACCCACACGTTCGGGGAGATGTCCTCTACCACACCACACTCTCCGCTAAGCGGGAGAGGTGTAAAATTCACAGCAGCAGACCTTCTACTGTGGTCAATGCTGAAAAAAGTACCGTTTCCGGACCCAGAATGGACACTGGACAAAAGACGGCTCCGCGAGGCAACTATCTGGACATACCCACACGTTCGGGGAGATGTCCTCTACCACACCACACTCTCCGCTAAGCGGGAGAGGTGTAAAATTCACAGCAGCAGACCTTCTACTGGGGTCAAGGCTGACAAAAAGTACCGTTTCCGGACCCAGAATGGACACTGGACAAAAGACGGCTCCGCGAGGCAACTATCTGGACATACCCACACGTTCGGGGAGATGTCCTCTACCACACCACACTCTCCGCTAAGCGGGAGAGGTGTAAAATTCACAGCAGCAGCCCTTCTACTGTGGTCAATGCTGAAAAAAGTACCGTTTCCGGACCCAGAATGGACACTGGACAAAGAGGCCTCCGCGAGGCAACTATCTGGACATACCCACACGTTCGGGGAGATGTCCTCTACCACACCCCACTCTCCGCTAAGCGGGAGAGGTGTAAAATTCATAGCAGCAGCCCTTCTACTGTGGTCAATGCTGAAAAAAGTACCGTTTCCGGACCCAGAATGGACACTGGACAAAAGACGGCTCCGCGAGGCAACTATCTGGACATACCCACACGTTCGGGGAGATGTCCTCTACCACACCACACTCTCCGCTAAGCGGGAGAGGTGTAAAATTCACAGCAGCAGACCTTCTACTGTGGTCAATGCTGAAAAAAGTACCGTTTCCGGACCCAGAATGGACACTGGACAAAAGACGGCTCCGCGAGGCAACTATCTGGACATACCCACACGTTCGGGGAGATGTCCTCTACCACACCACACTCTCCGCTAAGCGGGAGAGGTGTAAAATTCACAGCAGCAGCCCTTCTACTGTGGTCAATGCTGAAAAAAGTACCGTTTCCGGACCCAGAATGGACACTGGACAAAGAGGCCTCCGCGAGGCAACTATCTGGACATACCCACACGTTCGGGGAGATGTCCTCTACCACACCCCACTCTCCGCTAAGCGGGAGAGGTGTAAAATTCATAGCAGCAGCCCTTCTACTGTGGTCAATGCTGAAAAAAGTACCGTTTCCGGACCCAGAATGGACACTGGACAAAAGACGGCTCCGCGAGGCAACTATCTGGACATACCCACACGTTCGGGGAGATGTCCTCTACCACACCACACTCTCCGCTAAGCGGGAGAGGTGTAAAATTCACAGCAGCAGACCTTCTACTGTGGTCAATGCTGAAAAAAGTACCGTTTCCGGACCCAGAATGGACACTGGACAAAAGACGGCTCCGCGAGGCAACTATCTGGACATACCCACACGTTCGGGGAGATGTCCTCTACCACACCACACTCTCCGCTAAGCGGGAGAGGTGTAAAATTCACAGCAGCAGACCTTCTACTGGGGTCAAGGCTGACAAAAAGTACCGTTTCCGGACCCAGAATGGACACTGGACAAAAGACGGCTCCGCGAGGCAACTATCTGGACATACCCACGCGTTCGGGGAGATGTCCTCTACCACACCACACTCTCCGCTAAGCGGGAGAGGTGTAAAATTCACAGCAGCAGCCCTTCTACTGTGGTCAATGCTGAAAAAAGTACCGTTTCCGGACCCAGAATGGACACTGGACAAAGAGGCCTCCGCGAGGCAACTATCTGGACATACCCACACGTTCGGGGAGATGTCCTCTACCACACCACACTCTCCGCTAAGCGGGAGAGGTGTAAAATTCACAGCAGCAGACCTTCTACTGTGGTCAATGCTGAAAAAAGTACCGTTTCCGGACCCAGAATGGACACTGGACAAAAGACGGCTCCGCGAGGCAACTATCTGGACATACCCACACGTTCGGGGAGATGTCCTCTACCACACCACACTCTCCGCTAAGCGGGAGAGGTGTAAAATTCACAGCAGCAGACCTTCTACTGGGGTCAAGGCTGACAAAAAGTACCGTTTCCGGACCCAGAATGGACACTGGACAAAAGACGGCTCCGCGAGGCAACTATCTGGACATACCCACACGTTCGGGGAGATGTCCTCTACCACACCACACTCTCCGCTAAGCGGGAGAGGTGTAAAATTCACAGCAGCAGACCTTCTACTGTGGTCAATGCTGAAAAAAGTACCGTTTCCGGACCCAGAATGGACACTGGACAAAGAGGCCTCCGCGAGGCAACTATCTGGACATACCCACACGTTCGGGGAGATGTCCTCTACCACACCCCACTCTCCGCTAAGCGGGAGAGGTGTAAAATTCATAGCAGCAGCCCTTCTACTGTGGTCAATGCTGAAAAAAGTACCGTTTCCGGACCCAGAATGGACACTGGACAAAAGACGGCTCCGCGAGGCAACTATCTGGACATACCCACACGTTCGGGGAGATGTCCTCTACCACACCACACTCTCCGCTAAGCGGGAGAGGTGTAAAATTCACAGCAGCAGCCCTTCTACTGTGGTCAATGCTGAAAAAAGTACCGTTTCCGGACCCAGAATGGACACTGGACAAAGAGGCCTCCGCGAGGCAACTATCTGGACATACCCTTCAAACACAGTGCCATTGAACCTACTACCTTTACTTTGAAGTCTTCAGAATGGGACACTGTAAACTCCTTAAGAGTCAAAGGAAATAAACATTTTAAGACGTATGAATGGCAAGAGCTGTTTGCCAGCAAAGTCAAGGAATCTAATCCATACTGTATAATCAGTTTTGTTAATCACCACTTTTCTACCGCTGTCGTTAGAAAATCAAGCAAGCCATGTCTGACAATCAATGGCGCCTGCCGGCATACTTCATGTGAGATGACCTTTAAAATTCATCTCCATTCATTCGAAGACGGCATATTTCATATAGCTTACACTGGCAACATATATCACACAAAGGACAAATTGAGAGGTAGATACATTAGAAGCACAGAGCGTGCAAACTTGGGTAGATCAATGATGAACCGATTTGCACATAATGCCTACATTGAGGCAGTGAACATTGCAGACCCAAGGTCTTTAATAGCTGGAAATCGTAGCGGAGTTGGCAAAGACACTTCTTTGTACAGGCAGGTCAAATATGAACAGCGGAAACAAGGATGGAAGGATAACAGTGAGATCAAAGCTTTGATGGACCTTAAAAAAGAATGGGAGGATAAAGACACAGACAGTGTTGTTGTAAAAGGATTCATTCAAGTTATTAAAGTTAGTCCCCTTAAGGTTATATGTTTTAGTGAAGCAGGAGTGAAACTGTGGCACAATGCGACAGCACAATGTGCGGCATCATGGGATGCCACAGGGGGGATCATTAAGACTAAACTAACAGAGAAAAGGATTTTGTATTATGAAATTATAGTAAGTTCATTTAATTCATCAACTCCTGTTGCATTCATGATCTCTGAAGAACATACTCAATCAGCTATAGAGGAACTACTCACACAATTGAGATGCAAAGAGAAGGAGATATTTGGTACAAACACAACACCGATTCAGATTAATAGTGACAGGTCCATAGTGCTTTTAAAAGCCAGTATGCATATCTTCAATCAAGATAGCATGAGTATGTACTTGTTACGCTGCTGGAGAATAGTGGTAGGAAAGGCAGATAACAAAGATTTAGATTTCTGTACCATAAGGGCATGTAAGAGTCATTTGATGAAACAGGCAAGTCACATTTGCAAACAACAGTACATACACAGAGATAAGAGGTATACTTTGGCTATGTACATCTTCAGCACTTTAGTTAATGCCAAAACACTACAACAAACAAGTACAATAGTACAAGCTGCTTGTATTGTACTTGGTAGTAAAAGGAACTCCAGCGTGGTGCAAGCCAGTCTTGACACCATCATGTCTGAGACACAGAATCTAGCGCCACAGAAAGAAAATGTTGATAAAAAGCATGATCAACAAGACACTGTGATTGATCATGACTTCTTTGGTGATTTTGAGGATGTCAGTGAAAGTACATCTCCTTTCAAAGAACATTTTGACACAGTAAGGACTGAAGCCAATAAAGCAATGAAAACCACCAATGACACAGGTGAAAATACCTACCATGGGGAACTGATTTTAAACAAGCTGTTCAAGATGCTCCCAACTATTCCAATATGGTCAGATCTCCTCTCAGGTGATTTGCAGAGATTCTCTGGAGCCTATGCTGCACAAATAAACCTGTGTAAGAAAAGCACAGCTATTTCTGAGGCCACATTCAAAAACACAAAAGTGTTGCTTTTACGAAATGAGAAACACAGACTTGACGAATGTGTACAGCACATGCGCTTATTTTACAACCAGTCAGCCATAGATTTCTGTGACAAAGCAGCATACAGAACAACACAGGTAGAGTGCGTAAACCCAGCACCTGTAGAAAATTGGAACAAAAAACGAAAATTGCCAAAACATCTTAGGGGCTCTTATCAACACCGGCCATCCCCACATTCAAAGATGTTCTTACAAAATCAAAGCTCAGCAAGTGTGCCAGACAAAACAAAGCCACAAATCAGAGGCACAGAGACAGGATTTTGCAATAGTATATGCAGGTTTGCAAATAATGAAAATAATTGTTGGCTAAATGCAACTCTACAATCTATACTGCATCTACAAGTAGTACAAGATAAATTGAAACCATTGACACCTACTTTGATGGTTCAGTATATGCCGGGGAATTTAGCAGCTCTCATTCAAGCGTTTTTTCAAAATCCAGGTCACACATTTGATTGCAAAACAATCCGTGGTGTCACTCAACAACTAGTGAATAGCATCCCAGACTTGGCCTTAGGAATGCACAATGACCCATTAGATTTTATACACAAACTAGTAGTTTGGTTGAGTATGTGTGGTGTCCACACAGTTGTTCAAGCAAAACATACAGACATCTGTACATTCTGTGCCTGGACAGTTGAAAGCAATTCTTCTATTACTAATATTTTTGCATTACCGCTGCCACAGAAAAGAAAGTCCCTCAATTCTCTTTTCGAACACTCAATCATGGAAGGTGTAAGTCCAGACAAGTGTACAGCATGTGGTTGTGATATGAAGCGTCAAATATGTTGGAATGACTCTCCTGATTTCATTACTCTTTCTCTGTCGCGTGTTACTGATCGTGTGTCGGTAAATTGATCAAATCTGTAACTACTAACTATTAAAGTAGCTTCTCAGTCCACATTAAGACAAATTGTGATGTTTAAAAACAAATATTGTAGGGATTTGGAAACTTTTAAATGAGCATTTTATTTCTGATTGTGATGATCATTATTGATATGATTTCTTCTTCTTCTGTGTAACAGTGAATGAGAAATGATTAATGATTAATTAAAAGGTATTTTTTTTCTAACTTTCAAAGCCTTGTCTGTATTCTTTTATTCTTTCATAAATGTAATGCTATGGAGAGGGCCACTATATATATAACGATCGTTGTCACCTCATCTATACCTGGGCACCGCCCAGCCAGAAAGAGGGTTTGGAGGAATGTATAAACACAGCACTGTAAAAATAAACTATTACTGTTAATGGCCCATCTACATAGTGAATGACATTACCATTGTCATTGATGCAGACATTAATGTTCAAACACCAGTAATTACCAAAATAATTAGTATTACTTTGCAATGCATGTTATAGGCCAGTGATTTCATGTCAATGCCCCAAGGCACAGCACTTTTTTGAGCATTGACCTCAGTAGAAGGTCTGCTGCTGTGAATTTTACACCTCTCCCGCTTAGCGGAGAGTGGAGTGTGGTAGAGGACATCTCCCCGAACGTGTGGGTATGTCCAGATAGTTGCCTCGCGGAGCCGTCTTTTGTCCAGTGTCCATTCTGGGTCCGGAAACGGTACTTTTTTCAGCATTGACCACAGTAGAAGGGCTGCTGCTGTGAATTTTACACCTCTCCCGCTTAGCGGAGAGTGGGGTGTGGTAGAGGACATCTCCCCGAACGTGTGGGTATGTCCAGATAGTTGCCTCGCGGAGGCCTCTTTGTCCAGTGTCCATTCTGGGTCCGGAAACGGTACTTTTTTCAGCATTGACCACAGTAGAAGGGCTGCTGCTGTGAATTTTACACCTCTCCCGCTTAGCGGAGAGTGTGGTGTGGTAGAGGACATCTCCCCGAACGTGTGGGTATGTCCAGATAGTTGCCTCGCGGAGGCCTCTTTGTCCAGTGTCCATTCTGGGTCCGGAAACGGTACTTTTTTCAGCATTGACCACAGTAGACGGTCTGCTGCTGTGAATTTTACACCTCTCCCGCTTAGCGGAGAGTGTGGTGTGGTAGAGGACATCTCCCCGAACGTGTGGGTATGTCCAGATAGTTGCCTCGCGGAGGCCTCTTTGTCCAGTGTCCATTCTGGGTCCGGAAACGGTACTTTTTTCAGCATTGACCACAGTAGACGGTCTGCTGCTGTGAATTTTACACCTCTCCCGCTTAGCGGAGAGTGGGGTGTGGTAGAGGACATCTCCCCGAACGTGTGGGTATGTCCAGATAGTTGCCTCGCGGAGGCCTCTTTGTCCAGTGTCCATTCTGGGTCCGGAAACGGTACTTTTTTCAGCATTGACCACAGTAGACGGTCTGCTGCTGTGAATTTTACACCTCTCCCGCTTAGCGGAGAGTGGAGTGTGGTAGAGGACATCTCCCCGAACGTGTGGGTATGTCCAGATAGTTGCCTCGCGGAGGCCTCTTTGTCCAGTGTCCATTCTGGGTCCGGAAACGGTACTTTTTTCAGCATTGACCACAGTAGACGGTCTGCTGCTGTGAATTTTACACCTCTCCCGCTTAGCGGAGAGTGGAGTGTGGTAGAGGACATCTCCCCGAACGTGTGGGTATGTCCAGATAGTTGCCTCGCGGAGGCCTCTTTGTCCAGTGTCCATTCTGGGTCCGGAAACGGTACTTTTTTCAGCATTGACCACAGTAGACGGTCTGCTGCTGTGAATTTTACACCTCTCCCGCTTAGCGGAGAGTGGAGTGTGGTAGAGGACATCTCCCCGAACGTGTGGGTATGTCCAGATAGTTGCCTCGCGGAGGCCTCTTTGTCCAGTGTCCATTCTGGGTCCGGAAACGGTACTTTTTTCAGCATTGACCACAGTAGAAGGGCTGCTGCTGTGAATTTTACACCTCTCCCGCTTAGCGGAGAGTGTGGTGTGGTAGAGGACATCTCCCCGAACGTGTGGGTATGTCCAGATAGTTGCCTCGCGGAGGCCTCTTTGTCCAGTGTCCATTCTGGGTCCGGAAACGGTACTTTTTTCAGCATTGACCACAGTAGACGGTCTGCTGCTGTGAATTTTACACCTCTCCCGCTTAGCGGAGAGTGGAGTGTGGTAGAGGACATCTCCCCGAATGTGTGGGTATGTCCAGATAGTTGCCTCGCGGAGGCCTCTTTGTCCAGTGTCCATTCTGGGTCCGGAAACGGTACTTTTTTCAGCATTGACCACAGTAGACGGTCTGCTGCTGTGAATTTTACACCTCTCCCGCTTAGCGGAGAGTGGAGTGTGGTAGAGGACATCTCCCCGAACGCGTGGGTATGTCCAGATAGTTGCCTCGCGGAGGCCTCTTTTGTCCAGTGTCCACTTTATAAAGTCCATGCACTCCAGTGAATAGCATTTATCCATTTAGATAACTTTTATTATTATTTAATTACTTATTAGTAATTTAATTACTTATTTCTACACAGAAACATAATGTGTGTCTTTACAATAACTGTAATGTAATAATAATACTAATTGTTATAATAGGTGTATTATTGCTTGATGAAATATGAACCTTTATTGTTTGGATAGGAACCTTGCTTATACAAGTGCGTGACGCACGGTACGCACGGTGCCTGTTGTTGGTTGCACCTCTCGCACGGTACCTGTTGTTGGTTGCACTAGACTGAGCTGACAGGTTGTTTATTACTACTCTTAGCACGGGACTTTATAATAAACTATTGCCCGGCTGGGCTAAACTACAATCCTTGTTGGGTGATTCTTAACGAAAAGAACACACTTTTACACTAATAATGTAACGTAATAGTTATTTAATTAACGAATTAAAATATTATTTTATTCTGAAGGCAACCGGATGTCTTAAATCTGCTAGCTCTCAGAGCGGAAGTCTTAAATTTGCTCATAAGACGGAGCCGTTTTATACACATGATAATAGGCATTTCCGGGTGGCACTCCGGGCACTTCAGAATAAGAGCAATTATATTTAAGACAATAAAGATCACACGGGTCAAAAAAGAAAAATACAACCTTAAAGCTTGTATGTTAAACCTTGTATCTTATTTTACACCATCATCTTTACATAAATCACTTTGTTCAAAATAAATACAAATCCTTTTCAATACCAATAAAATGTTTCAATAATTATGTGCAAAATGTAAGCATATCTTTTACATCTGTCATCACATCACTGGTTGCAATAATAAACTTAAAATACCCATTAATAAATAGCAGATTAAATACATCACAATCAGATCACCCAAACACAAATAAACACTTATTGTTCCTTCTTTTCTTTTGTTTTACTGTGTTGTGACAATAATGCATCATCACCCTGTTTTTGTTTTCACCCCCCACTGCATTGCAGATGCTGGTCTCAGGGCAGCTTAAATGCTATACATACAACCATGTTAAATTGCTGCTCTCAGGGCAGCATTTGAATGCTGGTCTCAGGGCAGCCAAATGCTATACATACCCTAATGTTAAATTGCTGCCCTGAGGGCAGCATTTGAACGCTGGTCTCAGGGCAGCCAAATGCTATACATATCCTAATGTTATGCTATACATACAACCATGTTAAATTGCTGCCCTCAGGGCAGCATTTGAATGCTGGTCTCAGGGCAGCTTAAATATTATACATACAACCATGTGAAATTGCTGCTCTCAGGGCAGCATTTGAATGCTGGTCTCAGGGCCCTGAGCAATAGCAATTGGAGCTTGTAGATCCACGGCTTGCCAAGCCGTGTATATCCACGGATATCACATCCGTGACAAATACCTAAACATGAGAGATGTGCCATATATGCGCATGCACGATGATTCCATTCACACCTCTCTCTCTCTCTCTCTCTCTGCACCCTCTCTCTCTCTCTCCTCACATGACCATGACCATGAAATGGAAAGCAAAATACAGCACGATATAGTCTCACATGCGGCTATGCACACACCACGCATAGACTTGTTGGTGTAGGCTACTGCACAATGGCATTTGGCCTGGGTCCTTATTGGTAGGTTAATATCCACAGTTTCTCTGTAGCGCAATTAACCTATTGTCCAAGCTTCACACTCCAATACAAATGAAACTATTTTAATAAAGGTTGTAGGCCTACACATCAGTGAAATGAACCTCTGGGAAAATCCCTAATTGAGAGTGTAGGCCTAGCAAGCGCACCACAGATCATATAGGCTGCATGGCTAACAGGGCTTGGGCACTATAGCCGCACTACCCTATCATATGCGCACGCACGATGATTCACACCTCTCTCTCTCTCTCTGCACCCTCTCTCTCTCTCTCTCTCCCCCGGGCCGTGGCTCTGTGGTCCAGGCACCTTTATGTTTCCTCCCCATATATGCAATCAACTATGACCTTGGCTTGAAATAATTTACATTTACATGAGTGAGGGAATGTTTGAACCCAAAAAGAATGGATTCTGTTCAGTTAAGTAGTGATAGTTTGTTACCGCAAGCAGATGCCAGAATAAGACCAAAAGAGCAGGTTCTTTGTTGAGCAGTGTGTCACGGTACGCTCCTCTGCCCTTGGACTTTGTCTGTGTTTTGGGTCTTATTACTTGTATTTGTGTTCTGTACCTTATTTTGTAATAGTGTTCTGTGATTTCCTGTCTGCCTTGTTTTCTGTCTCCTGCCTTGTCTCACCCCCCTGTATTAGTGTAACCCTAGCCTTGAGTATTAAAACCACTTGAATTCACTCCTCTGCCTGTGCCTGGTTAGTTCTGCACCTGAGTCCTACACCTCCAGAACCACATCGTGACACAGTGTAGTGTGCGCGTGTGTGTGTGTGTGTGTGTCTCTCTATATAAAATACATAGTCCATACACGTAATGGATTTTATTTATAGCACACCTTACATTTGTTAGAATCTCAAAGTGCTACAATGAGCAAATGCATACAATAAAAACAGAAACACACCATTAAAAACATCTATGAAAAAGGAACAACATTTAAAACACAAGGGCATATCTATACAAATACATACTGTACATGCATACAGTATACTGCTATAATTATGAAGAATCATATTGTTTGGTTTCAGCAACCACACTAATAATCTAACTATTCTGCTCCAGTAGTGTCACAATTTCCTAACAAGTTGTATTCATGCACTAAGTGTTGTCACAGAGTTGGTCCATTGGCTAGTTCTGCTACCAATCCCTCCATGTTGTAACAGAAATTATTCTGAAAAGATTCTTGTGCCTAATGAAGAGAT
Source organism: Protomyctophum parallelum (assembly GCF_964188405.1). Taxonomy (NCBI): domain Eukaryota; kingdom Metazoa; phylum Chordata; class Actinopteri; order Myctophiformes; family Myctophidae; genus Protomyctophum; species Protomyctophum parallelum. The sequence goes on from NC_139706.1 coordinate 27,502,454, forward strand.
ATGCCCCAACCCCTTAGAACACCCAGGATAATATAGAGGACTGGCGGAGCAGCAACTGCTATGGCAACAGCCCTAGATACCTGTGAAGAAGAGAATCACAACATCAACAATACGTTACGCGTCAAATCATGTTACTTCTACTAAATCTATAGAAAGCATACATACCTTAATAGTACCAATGTAGTCTTGCTTGAATGTTTGTAAATATACATTGTAGAGGGCTAGTGTGCAAGGCAAGTAGGAATCTGTTCTTTCTGAGTCTCTGCATCTGCAAAATAATAACCCAGACTCTATGATTGATAGTTAGGAACCAAAATAAATGAACACTGAAGATTTTACCATGTAGATTAGGGTCGCAGAGATACAAAATAAAACCAAATGGTGGTCCGTGGCCTAATGGATACCTGGGGGTTCTTAAAATTAAAAAGGTTTAATATCACTGCTGCACACAACATTCATAGAAACCACCATACTCACTTGGTGTAAAGAGTAGTTAGAAGCACAGTCTTGTCTGATAGATAGAGCTCTGGTATACCCAGCTCAAGCAAAACAGACAATGGCAGCCTATATCCACCTTGAGCAAGGAGACCCAGATTATACCATCCCTGTGGAGAATTGATTTATTTATTAATGGACTATCAGATAAATAAAACAAGAATCCATGATACAGTGGAAACACTTATTTTAAACATGGTCCCAATTATAGATCCTCTTATATAAAAATGTAACGTGCAGTGGAAGGCTGTTCCAGACTCCGCCGGCAGGCAAATCTTTTTTGCCAACGGCTGATTCGGTCTGGCTTATTAGCCAGGCTACCACAGTATAGCAGAAGTGTTAAAAAGAAGTGTGTGTTCTACACAAACGACCATTTTTGGAGAACACAAATATTGAGGAGCATACTCGCTCACACACACACACACACACACACACACACACACACACACACACAGAGGACCCTGTACTGTAGGGTTTAATTAAGTAATTCGTTAAAGCGTACCTGTGGTTCATTTCTTAGTGCTGCTTGTTTGTACATCTGTGCTGCAGAAAACCCATCTTTCTGGCTCCCATCATGTTCCTCATACAACAAGTCACCCATTCTAATTAGGGCTAGAAAGGTGACAGAAGTTATGTGAAATGTTTGCAAACTAAAATTTTAATTTTTTTTAATATCCAGAAATTGTTTATTCACCATATGTATCAGGACTTTGACTCTGGGTTGTAAGGTTGTAATATCTCATCATGCATTTTGCTTTAAAATCAGGATCCAGGAAACCTCCCTAAAGACACACAAAGTGGATAAACTTCTTATGTTTGTGTGAAAAATAAAATATAATAATTAGGTATGAACACTGCGTGACTGCTATGCATGAAAAGTACACACACACACAGTCACACACACACACACACACACACACACACACACACACACACACACACACACACACACACACACACACACACACAACTTACTATATTTTGTTCACATAGATAGGCCACATTGAATTGGGCCACTGCAAACCCTGAATCAGCAGCCATGATATAATATACCAATGACATTAACCTGTTGGAAAGCATATTAATCAGATGTAACCACAATCAACACTCCTAATCAACATCATAGCATGTGTATACTGTATGAAGAAAATTAATCTCATTTACATATTGCTTTGGAAATAGGAATCCAGGCCTTTCCGTAAGACATTTCCTAGGTATCCATTGTGTTCAGCTGCCCACTTAGTCCATCTGTATTGCATCACAGAGATTTTAGCATACAGTAACACTATTATGGTATACTTATATCTGAGGTAACACAAAGATAATAAGGTTAGTGGCTAACAATACGGCATCTGATGGGCGCCTGTTGACATGGCCAGGTATCCCAGTGGTCCACATGTCAGCCAGATGAATTGCTCCACTGATATGTCCTCTCTGTGCAGACTTCAAATAGTATGTATAGGCCATGAACTGTGGGAAAGACGAAGGATTGAGACTGCATCCAGTGCAATTAAATGAAGAGTTGTGAGGTAGCAGTCCAGCAGGATAAAACAGATTGCATTAATAGTAGAGCCAAAAATGATAATGGTCATAATTTAACTACTTTCAACCTGGTGTCCTTATTTTGGTGCGTGTCATCAGTCATTACAGGGAAAACGTTAACAAAATAGCAGATTTATATACTCTGAGCTTATAGATCTGCTATCTTTTGAAGATTTAGTTTGTAGTTTATGTGTACATTTCTATTTGCGATTATTATCTATATATAAAAAATAAAATCTGGCATTGGTCAGGATCTAATGAACAATTGATGTAACCTGGTCAGCAGCCGTTCCAGGATAGAGGCCTTGTGAGTACATGACACCAAGATTCATGGCAGCATCTGGGCTCCCGTGGAGATCCGCCTGCTCCCACAGCTGTACTGCTTGCTCATAATCCTTCTCAAACTGCTCATAGTACCAACCAAGGGCATTGATTGCAGGTGCAAAACCCTGTCGAGAGCACATTATTAGCGGCAATGTAGGATGCAAATAGGCTCATAATTATACATGTATTAGGTGTCAGATTATGTTCTCAAACGCCCGTAACACACTGAGTATGAACAACACACAACCTGCTCCGCTGCTTTCCTCAGGAAAGTGACAGCTCTTGGGATATCTTTCTTCACTCCACGCCCCTACGGAGCAAAAAACAGAATATTCCATATTAGCTAAATACTAACCGACCATAAGTAGTGCTCTTCTAGATGTGTCATCTGCGATTAAAATCCGACCTGGAGTAAGACTATGGCATAGTCATACATAGATACAGGGTCTTCCAGTCGGACAGCTCCTCTCTCATAGTGTCTTATGGCCTTTTCAATGTTTGGAGAAACCCCCTGCTGGCCCCAAAACAGCATACGACCAATGGCTTGCTGCAAAGATACAGTAATGTATGACCAAGATCAAAGCATGCACATGTTGTTCATGTGACTGTTGTTGGAAACATTCTTCCACCATGGAAAAACAATATTATAGGTTTTATACGTTGTATAAAGTATAAATCAGGCTTAAATATTGCAGGTAAGTTATACCTCGGCCTCAGCAGCTCCATTGCGGGCCTGTAGTTTTAACCACTGGAAGACGTGATGATCCTCATTAGTTTGGAGCTTTAACGTCTCATCATCATTGAGGTAAACAGACTCAACAAACTTCTAATAATATGAAAATAAGAATGAATATTAATTTGCACTTTCTTTGAAAGCAGCAGGCTATAGTTCAAAATGCATTTATTTTTCCTGTAAAATGTTAGAAAGAAAATGTGGGTAAAATATTTGACCTATGACATTAACATAAGTCATGACAGTGATTATTGTTTATGCGTATGTTTCTGGCCATGTATTATTAAAAAAGCTTTGTTTACGGACCACCAACTCTTAAAATCACATTTAAGGACCCCGTTTCAGTGTTATGTGAGTCAAGCACTGTAGCTGTAAACTGAAGACAAGATTCCCATTTAAAAAAAAATATGTCAAGCCACAGTAGGAGGAATTACAGGTACACAAAAGGTTTTAGAGTTTACATGATTTTCTATAAAAGGAACCTGGAGGCAAAGTGGTGTACAGTACCTGCTGGGGTGTTGGGTTTTGACGGTCCAATGATGTCTGCTTAGCAATGTTGGCATAATAGCCATAGGCCAAGTCTGGGTCTAAGGGAACGCCGTGGTCACCCTGATGGTGCATGTGGCCAAGTCGCAGGAGTGCCAATCTAGAGTCCTTCTGGGCTGCCAACAGGGCCAATAGCCATGCCTAAATAGGGACAGGTACAAATAATAGAATAGGTCACCTTCACACAGGCGAACTGAAGGAAAAGAAATGAGGGGAGATGTTATCATCATAAGTCATCATACATCATTCTCAACCAATGGCACATCTCCCACCCAATCACAATTTGCGTCCTCACCTTTGTCTTCGTAGGAGGGGCAAGTGCCCCTCAAAAACACATTTAAAGAAATTGGACTCACCCCACCACAGGGATATGCTTGTGCTCTGGTTTACACATAAACACACCTTATTGGGCTGTTGTTTGACCCCAAGGCCACTGCTGTAGAGCACAGAAGATAAATGCAGAGCTTGGGTATGTCCTAAGCAGCCTGCTTGGAGCAGTAATGGCATTATTCTGCCAACTATTCCAGTGTGACCCGCTTTGTTCATCGTATGAAGTGATAAGGAGTAGAGGGCACTGCCCACTGATTTCAAATCAACCGTTCTGCCCCCTGCATGTGAGATCAGAGTGTGGATATCAACATTTCATCTTTGTCCATAATATAGGGACACTTTCATCAAGATAAAATAATAATAATTGTGTTGTTTCAAGCCTCTTACCATATTTGAAAACCAATAATTTGGCCAGTTTGACAGCTTGTCGTCTCTGAGGGATACTCGTCTCCCAGGGTTCACACTGTGACTTTAAATGCAGTGAATCCTTTTTAATCCAATTATAATAAGCATCAACACAACTGTCTAAAAAAAGAAAAAGAAAAAACTATTATTACCACCATTGACTCCCACAAACATTTCAAAATCCTTTACTAGCATCTAGTGGACAATGTGTGTAATACCAGACTCTGCTTTCTGCCCAGCAATCCGTGAATATGCACCAATTTTCACATTGAGCTCCAGGTGGAAATCTTGACATGTCTGTAGCCATCCTGTCAGGTTGATGCTCTTAATGAGTTCTGGAACAACAACTTCAGACTGCAGACCAGAGAAATAATGAGTTAAATTCTTCAGTTGCAGAATAAATATAGAAGAATTTATGGTATTCAATACCTGGATATGTTACCATGTGATGTGGAGGTATTCTGTTGCGGTAGTACACCAAAGGCCCAAAATAACCTTCCAACCCATTGACATATTTCCCTCCTCCGATCACAAAATACCCCTCTGTGTCATCAAACTCTACTGTGTGACTGAATCTGTAAGAGAAGATACATTATACACACTTAACTGTGCAGTGAAGGTGCAATCTCAACAGAGAAAAGAAGGAGAAATATGTAGACCATGTATATTGCCATGGATGCGTTTTATTTTTTAATGTCTTGCACTGTATAAGTAACTCTGTCATAACCTTACATGTGTTCTGCAGAATTAAATACACGTTCTTCCTTATCCATGCACACCAAGGATTCAGAAACCTGCGATACATTATGAGATAATATAGCTGTCATCTTGTTTGACTTTACTTTAGCCATGCAGTATCCATTGTATCGTCTACTGTAGAAATTACCTACCGTTCTACCACGCAGCACCACGTTGAGGTTACACCACTGACTTAGAGGCACTCTGAATGGAGAGAGGAATGCAGAAGATACTCCAGACTCTCCATTCATCTGGATGTGTAGCTGGCCTTTAGACATGACAAAAGGTTGAGAGAATCATTAAGTTCCGACCCTAATGGTGCATGGCTGTATTAGGAGAGGCATTCTGCAATATTTGTAGAAGTGGGAGCAGAAAACCTATTTTGACCTGAATTTGTAAGGAATATTAATGGTGTGGCATAGTCATCGTGGGAGTCTATATGATGAAGTATTCCACACAAGCTGTGTTGGCAGTGTCTGGTCACAAATATCCACACAGAAAACATACACCTAAAGGCAAATTAACAATTGGTGAATTGAGTCTTGCTGATGCTTGCAGTGATACATGCTACATTGCTTTTTCTTACCATGGATAAGAAACAGCCTTGAGACGCGAATGCTCTACAACCTCACTGTTGAAGGGCTGCAATGTCTTTGTCACACCAAACTTCTCCCCAGTTGAACCATACATTGATGACAGCAAATACACAGTTTCTGAATAACATGAGGTTTACACTGATGAGATAAGTCAGCACAACAATCAATGACAGGTCCATCGGAACCTGTTTTTTGTAGTTTAGTTCCATTATCGATTAGGTGTCATAGTGCCCCAAAATCCATGGACTCAAACCAGAGACCTCTAGTCATGAGATTACATCTCTAACACCTACCTTGCTCCAATGGGCACAGAGTCCTTGAGGTCATTTGGGTTAGCCAGAGCATCTGTGTACTCCAGTTCGGGCAGAGTTGATGTTGCTTGAAAGGACGACTGAGAAAGGGTACGAGCTGCATGTTCACCACATCCTGATCTCGGATAGACCTGTCATTTTCTTCACTGTCCCCGAGTGTCACTCGAAGGAGACTGCTCAACACCCACGGAGTGTGTGGAATTATATCATCTGCTTGGTACACCAACCAATCAGGCAAGCTCAGTATCAGAGTCCTTACTCTGGGGTTGCCAGGATCACAGCTCCAGTGTCTTATCAGAAGAGTGGAAGTGGTGCCAGTCTCAAAATATACAATGCAGTCCAACTGCACAGTAGCAGGGGTATCACATGAATAAAGCACTTTCAAATGATGGCCTGATACAGCCTCTTCCGGAGGATTCAGTAGTCTTACTTTATCCAAACCATAAGCAATCTGTGTATGACAAAAGAAAGAAACAGTGCAGAGCATCTATAAGGCTATAAGGTATCTGTTAGTACCAGTAGTTAAAAACAATGAATTTTTACCACATCTATAAAGAAATATTCCTACCTGTAAACTGAGGCAAACTTGAAATACATGGAATAGTGTATGGCAATCCATGGTAGACGTAGTCTTTTCACAAATAAGTCCATAAAATGTATACACAACTGAAAATGTAGGTAAAGTGCAGAACAAAGTATCAGAAATTAAATTGCACTGACATACAAAGCCCTGAACAGTGGAACAACCCGGACCTCATCCTGCTTTACCAAAGTGAAGTAGGTATACTTACACTAGGTAAATATTGAACACATGGTCACACCTATATTGTTTCAGTGAGAGCTGGCAAGAACTTCTGGGAACTCAGATTATGCATATTGGCATACTGTGTAGTTATGTGGAGCAAATTTCACCATTAAAATTTGAGTACGGTATAAATATTGTGATGGACCCCTAGCTGGGGCCTTTGCCAGGGTTTTGTGTAACTGTGTGTGTGCCTAATCACGTCTGTTGCATTGCTGCTGGTTTGGAGGGTGGAGTTGGAGACAATCAGGGGAAGGGGAAACACCTGGAGACAATCTCCCACAGAGTCCTGCTCCATCTCTACATTCCTCCCCCAGGCAGCCACAGAAGAGCATTTCAATTTGATTTAGTTTGCTCAGTTAAAGTGGGTAGCATGTTTCCCTGCCTGTTTAAGTTGGAAATAAATGATTTCCCTCTCTTTTTGCATACCCTGCGTGTGTTTCGCCTATGTATTGTGGCTTTAGAGCAGGCCATAACAATATACAAATGAAAATGAAAGACCCCCATAGATCTTTCATTTTCCACAGGGCAGTGCAGTATTTACTGTCAAACATAATTTCCCTGAACAAATCAGATTGACATTCATTCAAAATAGTTTATTGCTATCATGCAGAAGTGCCATAAAAGTATATAACGTCACAGAAGATGCAAAATTATTGTCTCTGTACAAATATATGTATTCATAAATAGAAGCTCAAAAGGAGAAATAGAGAAATACACAGGGTGGAGGGAGTAGAATGATCCAGTTGATCCACTCACCTAACCCAGCCAGTAGAGGTTTTGTTACAGCAGATGACATGCATTATATTACTACACTCAATTGTACTGGAGCAGAAAGGCAGACACACACACACACACACACACACACACTCACTGAGAGCAGTCCAATTACAGCTTTGTCGTGCAAAAGATGTACAAATTACATTATTTTAAAGTACCAGTAGAAAATGTGATTTCACCTGTCTGCTAAAGAAACCATTTAGAAATGTTTTACATCCATACCATCTGTTACACAATGGGCCCTCTTCACAGCAGACATTTTGACAGGTAAACAAAGCTCAAGCTAATAATGTTGAGTATGTTCTAGTATGTTCCAGCCTTAGGTTCCAGCATGAAGCTAACTACACAGGAGCTGTCCATGCTATTGCTGGCAGACATTAACACCTAAATGAACACACCCACAATAGACCTTTTTTCATGGCAGCTATATCGACATGAAATAGTAATGTAAACAGAGATATTACCAGTGATAATAATTAAGGCTCTGCACAATGGCAGCACCCTGACTCTTTGACCTGAATGGAACCTATTATGGTAAGACCCTTTTAATGTACATTTCATACCAATAATGCTGCTGTGACAATGGTTTATTGTATCAATTATGTCAACAGTATCACTTTTTTGGTTTTGTAAACACTGTGTACTGTATTGCGAGTGCCTATGACTTATGTAGTTTAAAATAGTCTATCACCAATGCATAGTTCTGTGTTCTCACCAAACTGAAATAAATGCCACAATATTTTTTGCTGTGGTAATCTGAAGACCGTGGATCTTTACAATGTGTGCACTTGCTGATTCTTATAGGTAAGCATTATAGGGGGTGAATACCTATGGTCAAAATCCTAGCTTGTACTGCTGGCTATTGAGGAAATATATCATATATTTTCTTTTGAGTAATAAGTGAACACATCTTCAAGAAGAAAAGATAATTGGTAACTTTTTGTTCAGTGTTTAAGGACCCCAACACATACCTGGCCTGATACAATGGTGGGCAATATTCACACAGTCAGCACATTGTTCATACTTCATACTTTATATCCAATATAAAGCAAGAACAAAAAGGCTACCGTGAAGAAATACAGGTTTTTGGCACTTTTACATGATAGGTCTCTTAACATCTGCTTGCACAACTTAAGAATGGCCTCTATAGATTGGCATGTAATTACATATAAATTATATTTTCCATAATTGAAACGGCAACAAAAATGAAAACAAAAAAATAAATAAAACTGGTGTACAGTTAATGCAGCTTATAGATATGGCAAATGTTTTGCTTTTTACAACTACATGCAATCTATTTCATTTCATTTGACTATTTTTACTGAACTGTATGCAAGTCAGAGCTTTGTGTATTATGTAAATGAAAAACAGACTGACTTGGTTTCATATGCCCCTCATGCTCACTCAGTGGGAGTTACACATTCTTCAGCCCTCATCAGCCCCCTCCTCTCACGGATCAATACTGACTGCTGCAAAGTATTCCATATCCACCATTGCTCCAGTGTTACACTAAACCCTATATACCTTGTTGTACGCTAATAGCGAAATGTCTCAATGTGATACAGGTGTTCTAAGCTTGTACAATCTGCTATATTCTCTAAATATTCACCAATTCTCTCAAGTTTGCTGATTTTTTGCTGAATGTTCACCTATTGTGATATGCCCAGAATAGGCATGATAGGGTTCACGTGGTTTAGTTTTTTTTGTGAAAGGGAGGATTATAGTAGTAGAATACAAATATCACCCCAGTTTTCATTGATTCAATCTTAATCTATTCTGTACCAAAATGGTGTCTCGAGAAACATTTTTGAATGTAATTTCTGTTATACAGGAACATTCTATGGACCGAAAGGTCCATGGATGCATAGATTTCATAGGAGAAAGGCCAATATTTCATCTTATTTGCTGTTGTTGCTAAAAGCATGTACTGTATATAGTATACAGTAGGTTCCACTTCCACAACAAAAGTGCCCGATTTGGTCTTTTTAGCTCTGTGAACTGAAGTTATGAACTTCACGGTCATATACACACTGGTAACACATGTGACACCACCCCAATATAAAAAAGCCACTTTTACATTGTTGCCCTCTGGTCTTGTAAGGTTATTGGTTGGAAACACGTTATGTGTCAATGTGTTACTGTACCAATGTTCAAAACTTTGACAAGCATTTAAAAATAAAGTACCAAATATATTATTGATGTCCTGTGCGAATGGCCATTTAAAAATGTCGGTCTCCATTCAATAACACAAGGGCACTTATACATTTAAAGCAGGCTTATTATGCTATTCCTTACCTAATGTTACAAGGTAAGATGTTCAAAGTGGTGGTCAAAGTTTTAAATGATGTAAACAAATGATAATTTAAGCCACTCAGGCTTTAGACTGCTCTGAATCCTCAGTTTCCAAAGTTATTTATTTTCTACTTCAAGATGAGTTGGTCATCTGTGAATTCTTTCTATGGTAATTTGCTCCAGTTACAGTACAACCATGAATGCAGAGTCGATTGAGCTATACTTATCTGTACAATTAGGAGACACAGAAACCCCCCACATTTCATTAAAATCGAGCTCACCCAGCTCTGAATGTCAGATAAATCAAATTCTAGAAAGGGTCTCTTTGTCCACAGTTAATCTTTGAACCGATCATTGCCACATTTCTTGTGCACGTTGCCGTTAGTCAAGCGAAGGAAGTGAATCCCCAAATATTCAGTTTTTACATTTTTCAAATGTAACTTTTTAAAGCTTTAATTTCGTACTGGAAGTCAATGGAGGTCGGATTGGGCTGAAACTTGTATGAAATATACTGTATGAAATCTGAGATCCACATGAAGCCACATGGTTATTAAACCAAGTCGTTTAAACTGTGATTCATGCAAAGACATTCTAGTGGAATACCACATTAAAACATAATATAACTGGAAATGAGCATAATAGGCTCCTTTAAGTTAGCAAACTAGTGTGTTCACAATTTTCACATGTGGCTAGCTACTCAGAAATACAGTATACTCTATAGTTTACCAGGCCATGCTGACCAGCAGGCCCATGTGCAGGAGGGGAAATGGCACATTAAATGTTGGCTAAAAACTAAACAAAAAAGTATTCATCATAAGAAATTAACAAAGTCTGTGAAAAGAAATAGTGTGGATTCAGTTTGGAATTGTAAGCTTACTGATGTTTTAAGGACGAATAATTAAGCAAGCACTAAGAGCATTCAAGTGTCAGTCAAACGAAGGTGAAGACATGCAAACTGATATAGACTGAAGTACAAGAGAAAAATCCACCCGGGAGTCTTGTTTTCCTTTGAGAGACTGGCACCACTTCCTGCGTAATAAATAGCATTTTACAGTCCAATATACAACCCCACCCATTACCCACATATTGAACATTGACAAAATAAAGAGTTATAACAGTTGGTTGCTCCCACAGTTCCTCAGAGGAGGTACCTACAAAATGACACAGCGGCAACAAATTGCCATCATTTGACCATTACTAAATCCCAACAGAACAAAGAAGTTAGTCAAACCGTTTTTTGACAACTTGTAGTTCATAGCCTTTATTTCTTCTGTTTCTTGAAGATCTTAAAGGTGTGTTTCTTGCGGCTGGCTGTGGAGTCAGTGTCTTCTCCTGTTGAGCCACTGTCCTCCTCCAGGGGGCTCTTCTTAGTGGAGAGCTGTGGGATTCGGGTACTGACTTTGGCTCCGGCGGTGCCTGCCTGTCCTGTAGGCGATGGCGTGTCGGGTTCAGTGGAGTTAGGGCTGAGGGAGCGGGAAGACTCTGACATTGACATACTGTTGATCTCTCCCAGGCTGGCAGACTTCTCTATGCTATACACCTTCTTCATGAGTATGGGGCTTTCAGGGACTGTCTCGCCCTGAATTCCTCCCTCATGAATCCGGTTCCCACCATTGGGCGTGTAGGCATGTGGAGAGGTGGTTTCGTCCATACGGTGGGAGGACGAGCTATGCATGAGAGAGGTGGGCTTGACCAGGTGGCCTTTGGAGCTGTAGGCAGACAGCCGATCCCCAACTTGGGAGAGGGACAAGGAGGAGTCTGAATCAGAGCGATTTAGGTCCCTGTGACAGAGAATAAAAGAAGTGCAAGGGAAAAAGGTATGAATAGTCACAAATAGAATAGTTAAGCCATTGCATGCCGGGGCTTATCTACACGATTATTGTAAAACTGTGGACATTGGTACTCCACACTTGTTAGTAGTGCAGTGCAGAGAGGACAAAGATCATGAAAATGGGGAGTGGGATGAAATGTAAAATGAAATAAATACATGGATGGAGATGGCACCATAAGTCTGAAAAACTCAAGAAAGCACCGCAAAATAAACAAATAAATTTGATTTAAAAGGTAGCAGAACCAAATGCCAAAGGCCACTAAAACAGTCACAGAAAGATTATGGGAAAACCATATGATTTTTTTTTAATTTGATATATATATATATATATCAATAGGTGATGGGGTGGGGTTGACGACATCCACGCACATGCGATGCGTGTTGACAATTGAGAGCAGATGGATACCCGAAGCTGCTGCTACGCGTGGTGCGCGCTTTGGGGACATCTGGAGATGTCTGGTCAGGGATGGTGTCCAAGGGCTGGAAATAAGAGGAGTGATAGATGTGGGCGGAATGAGGACCAATGCCCACAGAGGTGGGCGAGCAGGATGAGAAAGACGGAAATTGAGGATTTGGGTTGGAGTTGCAGATGATAGAAGGGTGCGAAACAGCCGAGGAGAGGGAAGGCAGAGAGAAAGCCTCAAATTGTCCAATAGGCTGGCTACATGACTGTCTCAAGGTAACCCTCGAGCGGGATGGGTAGGGGGTTCCCTCTCCCTGGTGTCCCGTCAACAGAGAACTCTCTACCAACCTCTGGGAGCCCATGGCCAGCTGGGGGTCAGTGTGGCGTTGGCGCAGGGACATCATACTGGGAGCTGTGGGCAGGAAATGACAGCATCTTTAACAATTACTCATACATTAAACGTCATTTCACGACATTGAATATAAATGGGACACAATGGGAGAGCAGTGATAAGATCAGGTGTTGGGATTGATTTCTTTAAAGCTTATGGTTTGCATATCTGTTAATATCATGTTGCATTTTATTTTGTATGTCATATTTTGTACTCTGTTTTCATATCGTATGCCTCTTCTATGGACCCCAGGAAGATTTGCTGTCACCAGTCATTCTATATCTTGAGAGCAATATGCTAAAGGCCAAATCCATCGAAGAATGTTTTGATTTGATCAGGAATATCAATTGATTATGGCTAATAATTTGTAATATATTGCAGACTGCAAAGACTTGAAGAACCCCAACACTTGAGTCTTATGTGTGCCAATGCATTATGGAAAAAGTTAACAAATAAAGGAGAGAGCTTTGGGGATGGTACAGAAAGGGGAAAAGTCTTGCTTGTCTTGTTAAGTGCATCTGCGAGGAAAAGGATTAAGTAAAGAAATATAGTCATGATACCCTTGCAAAAATAAACTGTATACAGAGTGTTGTGTAGAGGGTGGTGGATAGATTTGGAATCAAAGCAAGCAGTGGAAAAAAGGTCAGGGGTGTTTTGAATGAACGCAGCATTTAGTTAGCATTTGCTTTCAGCCGTTTCCATCTACATGGCCTTGTCCCATTAATAGCAGAAGTAGGTGCTGCATAGCTTTGACAGGAAGGACTCAAGGTAAGAGATAAGGATGCCAAACTCAGGAGGGAGTTCGACCATGAATACAGTAAATGGCCAACCAGAGTATTTCCACAGGGGTTGGTGGTCTGAACCCACAGACCACATGTCACTGGCTCTGCGATCCGATAACCAGGTTGAATCTGTCGTTGGCCAATGCCACAGTGGTGGAAGCCAAAGACCAGAAAAGTAATGGAGGGAGAGAGGGAGGGAAGTCAAATAGGGAGTGTAATCAGTGAGGATAAAAAAAAGACTTACTCACTACTGTGGTTGTAAATGGTTTCACTTTCCTCATCCTTCCGTTTGTGGCAAGTTTTACCATAACAACCCAAGTATTGACCAAAATACATAATGGAATTGTAAAAATCAAATGTCAGTCAATATAGTTTTTGTAAAGAATAACAATTTGTTAAATGTAATGGTTTGGCACAAATTGTATTAAATGTGTGAGAAATCATATTATATATATATGTATGTATGTATGTATGTATGTATGTGTGTGTGTGTGTGTGTGTGTGTGTGTGTGTGTGTGTGTGTCTCTCAAGACAGAAAATTGGGATATCAGATATTGCAAACATAATCCATGCTGCATTCTACCTTAATTGGCTTACAAAAGCCAAGGAGCACATATTAGGACACAACCATGAGAAATACATCAGCACAAACATTTTGTTGTCATTAAGACGCATATATTTTATCAAAGTTGCATTCCATGGACATAGTCATTGTTGGACATGGTTCCACCAAACCCATCGTAGATTCTTAATTGGGTGTCAAGCACAGAATGACCGAATAGAACATAAAAATACAGTCAGCTTGAGATAAAAGCAAAACAAAAACACATTTTGTGAAGTTACAGTTTATATATTACAATATGACCTCACACACACACACACACACACACACACACACACACACACACACACACACACACACACACACACACACACACACACACACACACACACACACACACACACACACACACACACACACACACACACACACACACACAGGCAATGATTTGTTGTTTTAGTAATTTTCATGTTAACTTATTTTTGGATTTCCCCAGTAGGCTCGTGGTGTGTTTAAGGGTTCGTCTGCTAGGACCCACAGTGGTGCTGACCGATTCGTATGAAGTCTTACATTGCAGAGGTACGGGCGGCATCATGTCCTCGTCCATGTCGTCCATGTCGTCCGTCATAATGAAGTGCTGCGGTGTTGAAGCAACTCTGCCGCCCATGAAGCTGGGATCGAGGTTCAAGGCCGAGGCTAAAGTTGGCAGCCCTGGGTTGTGGACAATAGTAAACCCCGTGAGGAACTCAATCTGCTGCCAGCGATGCAGCCTCTCCCTCAGAGCAGCAGTCACCTCACCCAGGGCCTGTCTAGAGGGGAGACAGAAGACAGACAGAAGAAATTAGTAATAGCATTGGAAATGGACCGAAAGGCCACTTTAAGTCTTATACAAAAATAAAGGTCTGAATAGCCGGCCGGGGCCGCCGGCATGACGAACTTTGCTGCGTGTCACTCCCCATCTCTCCCCATTTCCTGTCAGTCTAATCCGTATCAATAAATGGCATAAAAGCCCCAAAACAAATCTTACAAAAATAAAGTCTGAATAGCTGATCTATAAGCTCTCAAAAATAAATTTCACCTGTAATGACATGTACAAAATATGGAATGAAGTGGACATACATTTTTCCAGAGCCTTGACAGACAGGGATTCAGCCATGCTAGAACTTTGCTCAAGTAACAGTTTACTGCATTGTGAAACTTATTATTCTGATCAGTTTCCAGAACACTCTGACCTCAAGCAACAATGCTTGCAGTCACTAGTGCTGGAACCCATAAGCTGTCATCTGAACAATCACATTGTATCCACCTCCTTGTGTGTGTGCTTCACTTCCTTCAGCCAGTGAAGCGACCTTTGGCTTGTTTTTCTGTAAAGTTGCTTGTAAATATTGGTAGGTGCTGCTTGTGATTTTTGGGGCTTGTTTCTAAAGTGTACAGTACTTGCTTATTTGGGCTTGTTTCTAAAGTGTAAAGTACTTGGTTATTTGGGATTGCTTCCTAATGTTGTTTAAACCAGTGGTTACCACATTTCTTCACGTCAATTGTCCACAGACATCCATCTGGAAATATTTTGTGCCAGGGACCCCCATACAATATTTGTGTTGTTAAAATGTTTAAAAGAAATATTCAAAATATTTCAATTTATTCTCAATATTTTTGAAAATAACAGATGTACAACCTCACAACGTGTTACTGTGAGCTTGTAGATCTGCCATTTTCATTTTGCTTGTTTTCATAGCCCCGGCCGCTTGTTTCTTTTGCAAAATCTGGCAATACTGGTCACAGCAGCAACAGGAAGGTATGCACAAACAAAACCGCAAAAGCTTATGGGACAATCGAAACAGAAAGCCAGTGGCGGATTTAACAATCTGGGGGCTCCCAGGAAAGCTGAAGCAGGGGGAACCTCCCGCGCACATGAAGCGCACGCTGCCAGCGGTGGGACGGCAGAACCCCCACGCCTCGGGGTCCACGCAATATGTGTGGTCTGCGTAGTGCAATAAACTGGCCCTGTAGAAACCTTATCAGTGCAGGCACACTGTAGCGTCACAAAGATGCCAAAAGCCGCGAGCGGCAAGGCGTCTCTTCCTGGTTTTTAGACAGCTTGTGGATGGAAGATGAAGCTCGCGGGCGGCTTCCACTTGCCACGGGGGCAAGAGTTTCCAGGAATCTGTCTAAAAACCAGGAAGAGACGCCTGCCACGAGCAGCTTTTTGCCACGCCGTGACGCCCAAGTGTGCTTACACCCTATGAGTCACACTTTAATCTCCACTTTAGTGGTGTTTAATGTTTATTATTCTGCTGGTGTACTTAACTCTCCTTTTATTGGTCATACAACCAGGGAACAGGATCTGGGTTGTATACTGTCTATACTGTCGATTGTTGTATTTTTGTATTCTATACTCTATATGTTTTTAATGTAGGCTTCTCACTGTTTTGCAGTTCTATACATAATTACATATTTTTCCATTGACTGACCCATTACATTTTGATGTAGTTTTTTGCATTTTGCATATTGTTCTATATATGATGTAGAAATAAAGTTATTGTTGCCTTTCCAGCAACCAATCACCCACTTTGGGTGTTGGCCTGATTGAGGACACTCCCTGATCCCTTGTCCCAATCTTTATAAATATCTGGTGTACCTCCTTGTATGTCATTCCCTGAAGAAGGCAACTTGTTGCCGAAACGTTGGAAAAATAAATAATTTGATGGCATCGTGACTACGAGCTGTGCGGCCTCTCCTTTCTCAGTCATAGTTTTATCTCCTGCGGTCAGCACCTCCCCACTACTGGTGTGCGCTCCTAACTTTCTGTTTGTTCGATTACACCCCATGAGTAAAATATACCAGGCCACTGTAATATAGCAGCCCTATCTATACCTGATCCATAGCCTAGGCTTGTTTAGTTGTTTTGTTTTCTTTAAACTTTTATTTTTTACCATTACCATACATGTATATCTGGCCAGGGGTGGCAGCTTTTGGTATATTATAATGAAACTTGTTTATTTTGATTTTCAAATTTGTGAAACATTAGTGAAACAAGGTGTCTTGGTCAATTAAAAAAATTAAAATATTTGTGATAAAAATTATATTTACTTTGCCGACAGGATTTTGTGGTCCACGTCATCGAGGGAGGAGCTGTGTGCCACGTGGAAAGTCCCAAACAGGGTGTTCCTCTTCTTCTTTATCTTCTCTGCCTATAAATGCAGGACAATTTTACCTTCTGTTCCATCTCTAATCTTTCTCTAGTCTTAGAGAACCGGACTTGAGTAACTGTTCCTTTACGCTTCCCCCCCCCCCCCCCATCTACACCAAAAATAGCCAACCTGCAAGCTCACAATGAATGCATTGCAAACTTGTGGACCGGCTATTTTTGGCGAATAATCCCTCCAGAATATGGATGCTGGGGTTCAAGTGTTTAAAAGATGAATCACATCCGATTGTTATTATGAATGTAGGACCCAATATTATTCCTATGATCTAAGACCAGTCAGTATTTCCCCATATAAACAGCTCTCCCTAGGGGCCACAAATGTCAGTACTAACACTCAAACCACTGATGTCAGCAAGATACAAAAGGCAACTATAAATAGAAATAATAGTCGACCCACATAAGATTTTAATCCTTCGTTGCATTCCCTTTGGTGGATCACATTTTGACTCTTGATGCCATTATCATTTAATATTTCTCTGGATTTAGAATAGAGTCTGTCGAATGCATTATATTATAAATTACAACGTTCTAAAACATCTTGAAAAATGTATTAGTGAATTCCCTTTTAAAGATATGAACGTACCCCTTCTTTGGCTATCAGTAGCTGTTTCTCAGCATTCTGCTTCTTGATGTTGTAATACTGCACTTCCACCTCATGGGTGAGCTGCAACCACTTTTGAAGTGAGTCAGGAGGTGACCAGCTACTCCGTGACTCCAGCTCTTTCTCTGCTTTTTTCAGAGCCATGCGCACCTATAACAAATTATTTTCAAAAAGAATGAAAGCGTTAAAAACTTCTGACAGACAGTAGAAGTGCATCCAAAGGTAATGGACATTATGTTTATATGATATTAATAAAATGTCACATCATAATTGATGCGTCTAAAATGCTTTCTGGTTCTCCACTTTCAAGGAGAACATTTAAAAGGAACATGTAAAAGTATTTGTATCCCTCTGCTTTCTAAACATTATAAATAATATATCACCAAGATGTGCCAAGTGTCTAATTCAGAGGTTCTCGGACCAAATAAGAGCAACATTCTGGCCACTGTCACCTATTAGAAATGATTAAGTACACCACTCAGATTTTTCATGTGAAATGTGAACTATTAGTTATGTTCAGTAAGTGACAAATTGTAACACAGGATCTTCAGAATCAGAACCACGTGGGGGGGGGTATTTTGTCTGTGTGCCCAGAGCACCTCCATCTCTAGAGAGAGACATTAATGTACAAACCACCACATGACATCACAGATTTCTTGGCGCAATGTGTTCACGTTTGCCTGTGTCATCAAAGGCAAGTTATAGGCCAGAGTGGTGTAAATATTTTGCGTGAACTTTTTGCTCTTCTCCTGCTATTCGTATTATTCTTTATCCTCGTATTCTTATTTTGTCTTGCTCTTCTTCCACAACGTGTCAATTGAGGTGCCATAGTGGCTCAGTGGTTGCATCACCGCAAGTAGGCATTTCTGTGTAAACTTAATTCTTCTTGTTCTGAATTCTTGTTAAAATTCACCTATTAATTTTCTTCCCGGTCTTCCTTTTCTTCAGTAACTGTGCCTGGATCCATCTCATTGCTGCCATTATGTGTTTAGATTATTTTCTTAAAAGGTATATTCAGTGATTTCACTTAATTCAAATATCACTTTTTTATATATAATCCTGACCATATAAGGAGTTCCTTCCTGTCCCCAGTTAACCCCTGGTGTAAAAAGAAACCCTGTGGCCCTTTCTGAAACCAGTCCCTTGACGCGTTCGGAAATGCGCCCTGAACGCACTGGTGTGCTCTCTTGTCGTTCGTTTATTCAGTGCACTCAGTGAGCAACCCTACCCTCAGGGTAGGGTTGCCGGTGCGGGTTACAAACTGACAACATTCCCGGTGCGCATAGCCGAACGCGCCCTTGAAGTGCTCTCGGGAGGTTCCCTCGTCAGGAAGTGCCCCTCCAGCTGAATCAAGTTCCCTTGATTAGGGTGCTGGGTATAAAAAACTGTTTGGAAATACACTCGCCCTCCTTGTGCAGAAACAGGAAACAGACACGATTCGTTGCCATGGTTACCATCATGCAATTGTGTTACCTGTTATTTTGTTTGTACAGTTATATTGCATTGCATCGTGTATGTTTGTGTGACATGTGGATTTCATTAATATGGAAAAAGGAAATACAGCGTGACTGTCAAAAATGACATGTCATATTACATCCATGGTGTTTATAAATCATTGTTAAAAGTTGTTTTGTTTGTGTGGTTTCATTTATAGTTTTTCACGGTGGGGTAAATAAAGAGCCCTTGTGAACATCAGTTGGAGCGTTGTCTATTCTGCATCAGATGAAGATTGTTTAGGAGGAGTTTATTTATCATTTATTTGTGGTGGTACTTACATTTGTAGGTCGCGGTTTCCATGCGGACAGAGAGCAGGGCTGCACAAGGCAATCGAGTCTAGATCGGCACAGACTTGCTCTTGAGGGCTTTATAAGCCACTTCCACTCAAGGCTGCTTGGTTTTGGACGACACTTAATATGGCGCAGCCTCGCATGAACGCACATATCGAGGGCAAGTGTGTAGAGCGAGTGGCGAGGAGCCGGTTTCAGAAAGGGGGTGTAGGTTTAGTTTTTGGCTAGGTGGCCCAGCCGTCATCCAATCAGGATAGAGAGGGGCCTTCCGCATGTCCGCCCACTGTAGCACGTGCACATCTTGTTACCGGGGCGGACCGGGGTTTTTCCAAATCACTGAATGCTCCTTTAACAGTGTGTTCGCATGATATTACTGCCCATTGTTTATCATCTGTTTATTTGAGTGGGTAGTGCTGTTTCTTTGCCAGCCAAAACCCTGATGGCAAATTAGTTCATGAGTAGGTGTATTTATACCAATCTGAACGTTTCAATCTGAACATACTGTATAGCTGAAACTGGTACAGATTATTCGGTTACTCGGAGAATTTTATTCTAGCTCTGTACTACACAAAGTTTCCTAACTGGGCTTCTTGTACATTCCCTCTCTCTACAACTGTACAGCAGCAGCAGGAGCACAAGTACCTGTCTGTACCCATGAGCGCAACTCACAGTCACCACCTGTTGCGTTACCTGGTCTAGCTCTTCCTCTGCATATTTCTGTCGGCTCAGCTCGTTCTCGGTGCCTTCACGCAGCTCCTTCAGTCGCTGGGCTTCCTGCTTGGCAGAGTTGATCTCATCCCTCAGCTTCTGCTCCAGGTTTACCTTCTCCACCTCCACCGTGCTACGCTCCTCCTGGGCGATCTGCAGCCTGGGGAGACACAGGGGTCAAAGAGATGCACGTTAGATCTTGAAAATACTATACTTGCAAACCACTATACTAATAATTTGATTTTCTCTTCACCGCTTTTTCTTACTGCAGATGTATAATCTGAAAGGGCAATGCTGCAAAAAAAATTGTATTGTCTTCTATTGAATATTAAGCAAGAAATGCGACTGAGAAATAAGAAACCTTGCATCACCGGAAACATTGGCTAATGTGCAGAAGTCAAAGGGATTTGATCAGCTGGCAGAGAGCTCACAGTAAAGTGACATCAGGGACAGTAAGGCCAAAAATGGTGTACTTTAAGAACTGCCCAGTGTAATTATCCAACAGTCCTGTAATGACTCGCATTTGATGTAGTGTGACTGAAATAATAATAACACAGACAATATAAAAATGTTTAAATTGCATAATCATCAGTTACAGTATATTTAAGCTTGTTTGTCAAAATATATACTAATAAAAAAATCACACCTGTGTGAACCGAGTCTCTCTCTCTCCCTCTCTCCCTCTCCCTCCCCTCCCCTCCCCAATTTCTTCTCTGTATCGTTCCAATTTCTTCTCTGTATCGTTCCAATTTCTTCTCTGTATCGTTCCAATTTCTTCTCTGTATCGTTCCAATTTCACGCATGCGCACACCACTCGTGCTCATGACTACACACAGGTACACGGACATTAACACACAGGTACACGGACATTGCTGGTTGTAGGAGTGGTTGCACCACTCAAAAACACTGAGATTTGAGTAACATGTAAAGTGTACTAAAATACAATTTAATATTATGATTATGATTATGATTATGATTTGACTAACTGCATTTTATAACACAGTCAATAGAATAATTTCACTGCAAAGTAATAAGGCACAGGGATATTACACCACATCAACAAAAACCTGATACATGTCATTTTAGATTAGGTTTTAGTGTTGGCTGTTCAAAAATGAAACCAATAAGTGTGAGAAGAACCTCAGGTCTTAACCCATTTTGTTTTTTTGAATTGCATTGCACAGTAAAACAGCTCTCAAAGTCACACTTGTAGCTGGACAGTTGGACTAGTTACATGGTGACACATTACAACACAAACCTCTACCAAAGTGTCATTGCACTTTAACTACCATCTTGTGATCAATTTTGTGATTGGCACAACAACCTAATGCTCATCATATAATCTCAAATTCAAATTCAGTCCAACACAGACTGAAGTTGAAAGCAGAGAAGAGATCTAGTGTTTTGTCAGTTTTGGACACCCGTATAATAGTTTTGTGTTTGTTTATGATTGGACTGATGCTCATTCATTTACAGCCAAATGAGTGCCAGGCTACATTCGGAATGCTGACTTGTCACAGTCATCACTGAAAAATCTCTCCACCCTCAAGTGCTCTATGATGAGTGTTTTAGTTTAGAAGAGCACTTTGTGTTTTCAGCTGGGAAAAAAATACTTGGGTGGAGTACCTGGATGTACTAAACACACTTAACTGGTTGAGCCGGTATGAAATAATTAAGTACCATGTTGTGTATTGGAATTTATTTTTTACGTTTTTCTTGAAAATGTTAAAAATGTATCCTCAGCCTTTAAATCCTATCAACAATTGTGGGAAGGGGGATTCAGGACCAGAGAACAGGCAAGATAAAAAAGAATTATGTAATTTTTCTGACACTAGGGAGCAGTAAACACTTCCTGTCGAGCCATCATTGACGGCTGAGGTAGCCAAGCAGTGCAGAGGCCCAATGAAAGGTGATCCAGATGGCAGAGGGTGGAAAATGTGGATGACTGTCCTGCTAATGCCTTCGACCCCGACCTCTGTCATTCTCTGCATAAAGGCTCATCAGGTCTGCCTGTACGTGCTAGCTCTACAAGGAGGAAGGCTAAATGGTTTTTCAGTTGCTCTGCATGGCAGGATTCACAGGCAGATGCAGATTTGTCAGTGGTGGGTTATTGTTTGAAACAAATACACAAAGGTTCCATTTGCAGGTTTTAAATATCGATGTCAGCCAATCAATGTCTAGAAGTCAGCAGTATTTGCAATTTGACAAGGGGACAGAGACAGTCCTTTCCTGTCTGTGTGCACACCACACATAATCTCACCGGAAATGAGTGCTGGAGCTGACATGTTAAGCAGTTATACTTCACACCAGCTTGTGTCATAAAAGACACCCAGGAAGCAACATGCAATACAGCTCTCTGGTCAATGCCACAACCTACTGTCTCCCAACAGGGAGGGCGTGACAAGGCCATGCCACTTGATATGGCCACAGGATATGCTTGAAGGTCTGGAAAGCGAGCAGCTGGCAATAGGGATCAGGAAGAAAGGCACAGCTACAGACAGAGGACATTACCAACCCCCTTCTCTCTCTGTCTCTCTCTCTCTGACAAATACTCTAGGAGCGATGCCAGCCTCTGTGCCATGGCCACATAATGAATAACCAAATGCATGCCTTACAGAGGCTCAACAGTTGCACTGCTTGACTGTCCAGATAAGAGGATCTCATTAAGGACATTTAAATGACCAGAGGCAAAAGGTAATGCATTAAAAATGGTGGTAAAATGTGGGCTACTGGTCTAATCACTGAAAACATGGGCTACATCTGAGTTTTCAAGTTATCCCAAACCATTTAAAACCAAGTAATGTACATCATTGTTGTCCTATCCACTAGACCATATATTCAAATCAAGTTGTTCAATTACTATTGGGTAATCCAGAGATACTTTAGTCAATAAACAGGCAGAGCATTAGGACCTGCTACATCCAGCACATACTGTCACACTGCCCTGCCTGTCAGGAGGCACAGCGTTAATCTGTTCCAAGGCTACGCTCGGCAGAGGAGAACAGTGAGTCATAATAAGCCACCTAAAATGGTAATACAACACAGCAGGTTATAGGGGGATGTCCATTTAAATCTAACTTGCAGCTAAAAGCGGAGTACATCGAACTGAATTTACCAACAGCTTTTGATGACTTGACAAAGTGGAGCTGGACATGCAGCATTATGACATGACGTGGCAAAGGGCACACTAAGAGGAAATGTTAACAACCTTTCTCTGTCTGTTCCAGTGAGATAAGGATGGGCCATGGCTAAGAACGAAGGCAATACACTTCTATGTTGGTATCAGCAAACATGAGTACATCCTTTGGTGGATTCAGCATGAAACACCAGAGCCAAATAAATAGACTGGCCTGTCAGTCTTTTTAGAGGGATCGTTTGACCTCCCTGGCTTGTCCTGGTGCAACACTGACATGGTTGGTTTGTAGTCAAGAGGCAGTTTGATCACACACACAGAACAGCTGTCTGGGACATAATGTAATACCACAGGGAGACTAATAATGGTATGGACACAGAGCCAGTCATACTCAACTGAAACACAGAGGGAAGGAACTTTAAGTTAACAGACAAACATTTGTATTGTCAGTCTTCTAGCCGATAAACAAACATAAAACTAGTTTATAAAAAAAAGAAAGAAAAGAAAATCATGGCTGCTTCATGGCCATTATCTTTGCACAGGCAATGAAGCCTGAAAATATATTTTGAGTCCTACAAATGGCAGTTGCTGTACACAATTCTTATAATAAATGATAGTTTGTGTCCGTGCCAGATTTAGAGGCACATGACCTGCAAATATTCTGGATATGTACACCTACTGTATACTGTAGTTGAGTTAATGACATGCCTAAAATAGGGACCCGAGGTTAAAAGTGGTTAAGTCTGTTTGTGGGTTCTATGAAAACAAGACCCCCCCCCCCCCCCCCACCATTTCCTGAAAAGTAATAGTTTTGTAACGACAAGGTTTTCAACCCAACAGCGACAATATGCTTAACTGTAAACTGTATGTGTTCTGAAGATTCATAAAGTGGAGCAAATAAATAAATAATATGGCCATCGGATGAGAGGTGATGCATCAGCTGATGCAGGAAGCTCAGCCCTTTGCATGAATACAGCCTGGGATCGAATTTAAGAAGTATTAAGTCTACAAATCTGTGTAAAATGCAGTCAGTGAAGAATGTGTGCCGTCATTTGCCAGCCAATTATTCAGTCCTGTTCTTACAGCCAAACACGAGTTCTTAACTTCCTCTTTGTGATGAATAGGCCTCTGTACATGAACTCTGTGAACGTTGCTATGACAACATTATAACTAAATACTAAGGGTAGGCTGGTACACCGCTTTCACTACATGCAACTGTTTCAAGCAATCTTCTCTGAGAACATGACTTTTTGTGAAATCTGATCAAGTTTTTGCTATTAGCACGGGTATGAGCTGAGCTCCACATATTTCAGAAATACTAACATTGACAATGGTAGCCGTTTGTTGTCTCCACCAGGCCGAAGGCATGGGGAGAGAGTATGTTTTGCACGTCCGTCCGTGTGTGTCCGTCCGTCTGTGGATAGCTAATGTCCGGCACCATTGGCTTGATCGCAGCCATACTCTGCACACACACTCTCTGAATGCCACAGATGAACCTCTGCCCCAAGGTTTTCACATTGGCCTCTTGTAGCACCACAGGAGGCCACTTTGTGGAAAACAAGTTTTTGGACAGAACACCTACAGATTTTGTTCAAACATCACGCAAATTGGTACACAGTCTCTCTAGAGGCAGTCAACGAAACGCGTCTTAGAGTTTTCAGACTCCATCCTGATTGGCTGAGATTGGCTTCCAAAGTTCGCAGGAGTGCTCAGTTTCAAACAAAATGCCGCAAATCATGAACATATCATGTGATTTCCGTGAAATTGTGCATGCACATTCCCACTATGCCGAGGAAGAACATTTTCAACTCATGGTGGTGCTATAACTGGCCGATTAGTGTTTTTACCTCCAACTGCACGGATCTGTGTAAAACTTTGTATGCACACTCCCTAGAGGCCAAGGAAAACTTTGCCTGGAATGTTTCACATCTGCTCTTTATAGCGCCACCAGGAGGCCGACATATATAAAACACATTTTCTAATATTACTCCTTCAGATTTTATCCAAATCTCACGCAAATCGGTACATATGCTCTCCATAGTCATGTGATCAAGGCGGGTTTGTTTGATTTCTCATAATCCATCATGATTGGCTACGATTGGCTTCTAAACCTTTCAGAAGTAGCCCGCTTTGTACAAATCACCACAACTCCTCAACGCAGCGTCCGATTGCGGTGAAACTGTGCATACATATTCCCACTAGGCTGAGGAAGAAATGACAGTTGACAGTTTTCAAATCAGCCTCATGGTGGCGCTACAACTGGCCAAGTCTCGTGTCACATATCTATATATATACCTGTATATATCTATATATATATATAATATTTTTTTTATAGACACAGCAACACTTGGTCTGTCAATTAAAATTATTTTTGCATTGTTCATGGCCAGTAGTTGGTGCGTCTTCCCTTTTTAATTTTAAATGAAACGATGTGCAAAGATAAAATGTGTGTGACACATTTGTAAAAGACTTGTGGTCGGGTGCAAGAAGCTTGTATTGTGCATGGTAGGAAAAAGCCTCACTTCTGTTGTAGGCCATGCAGACTCTGTTCAGCCCTCTGCAAACCCTCCAGGTCTTTCATCATCTTCTTCATGTGGTCCTTAGAGTAGCGGTTCTGGATGTAGGCGAACCAGCAGCCACCCATGCCGATGACTATCGACACCACCAGCATGAAGTCTTTCAAGTGATTATGTCTATTCACTGGGGGCGGACAAATAGAAGACATGTGTTTAGTATGGTATCATGGTATGTACCAAGAAACTCAAACTGCCTAAATAAAATGTGAGCTAAATAAAAACTAGGAACACTTTGTATTCACCAGTGAGCATTTAAATAACGGTTTTGCTATGGCCTCTGCTCATCATACTTAACTGTCCAGATGTCATGGAAATAGGAGGTATTAGTAGTACAGCAAATGTTGGTTCGAGTAAGAGGGCGCCAAACTAAAAGACCAAGCTAAAGCCAGCTTAACACAATCTATTTCTAGTATGGTAACTGATGCTGACAAACAAGTATGGGAATTATGACATTTTGCTACACAAGAGAGGCAATGACTCAAAGTTAAACCATTAATCTCATTGTTGCCCCACCAATAGCTTGGAAGTGAAGCGTTAATATCATAATGTTGTTAATGTCACAATGGTGTCATCCTATTTTTTAACCCATAGCTTTTCAAGACAGTCACAGACAGTCCATGTGGGGAAAAAAGACAATGTGGCGCCAACCGGAACGTACCACCGGAAGACAATTATTTTTCCCTTTGTTCTAAACAGTATTACATGGAAAATACCAGGCTTTCCTCTGCGGTGGGAAGCCTGGTTATGTGAGGTTAGAGTAGGAGGGGATGTTCTACAACTAAATAGTGCAGTACCCGTTTCCGTCTCAAGTAGTTGCATGTTGCAAGGAGTTGCGTGGCAAATCATTGGTGTGGTTTGGGATTTAGTACAGTACCCTTTATCCAAAATCAAGAAACGGATATCATCATCATCATCATCAATTTGGTGTGGTGGTCAACTCCAATGAGGCACATTACTACTGCACCGTGCATTATGTAAAACATATTCACATCTGGCATTTTTATCTGGTAACGGAGAGTGTTTTAGAAGATAATCAGTTTTAGGAGAAACAGCTTTATACTTCATTGGCCAGCTTGGTGGTGGTGTCGCACACTGAAAATAGCTGCATCTACAAGCTGTCGATTTCTGGTGTGCAACACCCACACACAACTAAGTAGGCTACCTGTTGCTTGCCTCATCAACTGAAATCTCTCCAAAGTTTAGTATAGCCTTCAGAGTTGCCAATACAAAAATCACTTTATTAAACATTATTTACAAGTTAGAGCTTTGTACTGGATAGTGTTGAATGTGAGTATATAACATCCAACAAAACAAATTGTGAACATCATTAGGCCTTAAGGTTCGTCTGCAAAGACCTGCCAAGAGGAGCCTGTATATTCCTGTAGCCATGTCTACACAATCCAGAGCAAACACAGGTAAGTGGGAGCCAAGAGAACTTCATTACAGAGTTGGAGCAGCACAGTAAAGTTACTGGAAACAGGCAAAGAAGCTTCGCTGAAAAACTAACGAGCGTGAGGGCCTACAACTGGGACTAAATGGCCCAGTCTCTTTTCAATCCTACAGAATCTACAGACCACAAAGTGGAGATAACGTTATACCGGTAGTTTATTTTACATTAACTATGGTCATCACAAGCCAATTCTTAATTAAAAGAGCAAAGTTCCCAAATATTAGGCTATATTGTCACAAAAATAATCCCAAAACTCACATCAAGATAATGGTAATTCCTAAACATTTTAGAAGTTAGTTTCAAAACCTTGTCTAATTACTGTGCCTTCAACATGGCCCATTTCTAACAATCTATTCTATCCCATTTCTAATCTGTGTAATATGCTACTTCCCCACATACTGCTTCACTGCCCTTAAGGAATGCTACCAACAGTCCAAAGTGACATTTAATCATCCATTACACCGGGAATGACTAGCTTTAACCATGTCTGCCCTATTATGTCTCGGTTAGACAGTCCATTTTCATGTAAAATGAGGCACAAAAAGGTATGAATGGGTCCACTTTGGTTAAACCATGTTAACCATTACACAAGTGTCCACTTATATGCCACATTTAGCATCAATCCATTGTAAGAGGTGTCTTAAAATGATGCCGTTAAATCCAGTCAGCCTATGTGACCATTAGGAGGACCTCCCTGGCTTTGAGGGCCTGTCAACTCCACACAGCCCTCTAATGTCTTCCCCCAGCTGGGACTCGCTTACAAACACATGCACAATGACACATGCCAGACGCAGCCGACTGTGCACTTTCTAAATGAAACTATCCTTTGAAATTGTCTTTTTGATAGTCATTATTTTTCCTCTTCTTTGTACCACAGAATTGTTTACGTGTCTTTGCTTTCAACAATAGCTACAGCTCAACTGCAGCTTCTCTATTGTATTAGGGCTGAGTCAAACTATGTCTGTTGAGACACACCCGGTAAAATCCTTAGGGGGATAACAAAACTGTTGATGTTACAACATGTTCCCAGGAAGAGATGCAGCAGCAAGTCTTTGTTGTAGAACCAGAAAGCTCACATTCTAGAGTTGCAGACTGGAGTAGTGATGGTAGATAAGGAGCAGGAAAGGACGAATAAAGTATTTATTAATCTGCATGTGGCAGAGTGGCGCGTCTAGAATACAGAGCAGCCCAGTTACCCCTCCACAAGAAATGTGTTCCTAGGATGATCGGGGTATGCAGCTTCTGATTGGCTGAAACAGGGGTAGGGAGCGTTCGGCTGCGTCAGCTTGGATTGCATGTCTAATATCTGCCGTTGTATCCTACCGACTCACCTGCCAGTGAGGAAGCCCCACCGGGAGGCCGGGGGGCCTCATCCTGGTCCTCCCACCCAACATTCCCTTTTTAGACGTTTTGTTTTACTTCTACACAATCTTCTGGAACATATTTCAATCTTTTCAAACACCTTTTGTAGTAAGGCAAATAAGAGATAATTGTTCCCAGTGCCACCATACGCATTCACTTTAAGAGAATGAGTCCCCCCCCCCCCCCCCGCCCTCCACACACACTCACTACACACACTTTAGTATCATTGGCACAACCACACATTGTTTACCTCTCGCCAGAAGCATTTACATGTCAGGAGCGACGTGGTACAAAGGCACAAATTACATCCGAATTTTGGAGATCTCTCCTGGATTCCGATTTATGGAGGTTTGAAAATCCTGCTTGTAACCGATTTAAAACGGTGAAAAGATTTTACGTCCCATAGCTGGTGGTGAAGGGGTATTGCCATAGCAACCGGACCAACGTTAAAAGCTGCCGTGGGGCTCAACCATAATATACATATACATAATATACATAGTATACGTTGGGGTCCGTATAAATACAGACCTGGCTGATAAGGTCCACTAGCATCCCCTAGCGGCTATATGGACCTAGCAGAAAAATAATTACTCTTGAAGGTCTGAGGACCTAAACAATGATTATTATAATACATTATTTTTGGAAGTTCAACACAGTGAACATAGATTCAGTGATAATTTATTTCAACTACATTATTTGATTATTTAAAAAAAGTAAATGATAGATTAACCTCTAACAAAATAATCAATGGAGAATAATCGATTGCAGCCAATTATACTGGGGTATTGCAGGAATTGCATGTAATCCAATTGATTCCCGCAAATGTAGCACGGGAGATTCTCGCGCACATTTACAACGATATAATCAGCAAACGCGGAAGTGCGGATGCGGGAGTACTGTCTGGAGCTACCATTCACTCTCTCCAGAGAATCTGCCTCGCTCTGCAAGGCTACGATCCCCCTCGACCTCCCGGCTCCCGGCTGGCCAGGTTTATTTATACTCCGTCGTACGACTGTGTCATTCAACAAAAATAGCCGATCTACAAGCACACAGTGTGTGACCTTGTGCTGCACTCTGAGGTTGTAGAGCGGCTATTTTCGGTATGCAACACCATTAATTAAACACCCACAACACCAGAGGGAGTGCAACAAACCATGTACAACCCAGATTCGGCACAAACAAGGGACTAAATTATTTTCGCTCCTATGCCACCAAAATGTGGAACGCCCTACCAACAGTCATTAAGACATGTGAATCCCTTGACTCCTTCAAAACCGCTCTCAAAGGGCACCTACGGATGGCTGCAATTCGAAACTGGCCTCTGTAAAATCTGAATCCTTCCCCCCCCACCCCATTTCCCCTCACTGTATATGTATCTTTTCCCTTTTTGCTTCCTATATGATGAATTCCTGTTCTGTTCTTTAGCTACATATAAGTGTCTATTTGTATGTCTCTAAATGTTTTGATGAATTGAACAATGTGGACCCTGTTGTAAACAAGTGTAATGCTTAATTGGGTCGTCCACTCACAGTTAACAGTCTTTGTATTGAGTTTGTGCTTAAAATGTACTGTAAATTCTACAAACTGTTAATAAATATTTCAATCAATCAATCAATCGATAATGTATAAATCAGGCTAAAACATGAACACATCATCTGAAGGGAATCCCGCTCAGTAAAAAGAAAACATCACGCCCAAGTGACATGGGGCGCCCACTGTGGCTGCCACATGTCACTGCTTAAAGCAAAGTCCATAGATTTGGCTGCCACATCACGAGTGTCATCCTGTTTTTTTCTGAAAGACGTTGGCTTATATGGCTATATATATTACTTTTATATATGAATAATAAGGAATTAGGTATGAATTCTTTCCATCACTTACTCAGTGGGGCTCCAAAAAGTACAGTATCCAAGGCTTTGAGTTGTAACTTCTGGACATGGCTGCGATCCAGCATCTTTAGAATAGATACCATCAATGTGCCATTCTTCACAGCCAGCCTGAAAAAGAACAGACAGTGAATTTACAATAACAATGAAGAAAGAACAGAAGACTGTTTTTCTTTTTTTTTTCCATGTGAGAGAGAGCTTCCAGCCGCAAAACCTACAAGCTGAACTTTAGGAGTGCATACCCAAATTTGGACAACAGAAACCCACACCACCTGACATTAGGCTGGAGTAAGGACGTCTTCAAGGACGGCAATGTCAGTCCAACAGTTTGATTGTAAACAAGATATCTAAAACTAATTTCTGGATTACTATGTACCCGGATGATGAACCCTACTGATTACCTATTCTCTAGCACACTGGTTCCCACACTGGGTCAGGACCCCCTTTATGGGTCACCAATAAAACATGTATGGGTCATGACTTGAGTAAAAAATAAAATGTCCTTTTCCTACATTTAAAAACATACATTTCAAAAGATTTTCTTTTAAATTACAAAAACAATACATTTGAATTTTTTTTTTTTTAAACAAAGAAATCCCATAATTAAATAAATAAGAATTAAGAAGTAGTAGTAGTAATAGCCGATCTACAAGCTCTCAACGTTGCGTGAAGCTACGCTCTGTGCGCTTGTAGATCTGCTATTTTCACTAGTTTGGTCCCGGGCAACCATATATTTGAGTCTCATCCTGAAAAGTTAGGGAACCACTGCTCTAGCACCATCTTTAGATCAAGAATTAGGTAAGGTCGATTGCCATGAAACTTTCTGAGCACGTTCATTTAGTTACCAGGGATAATGCACAGTTTCACGCTCCCTGGACGACGAGTGGATTGGGAGTTGGGACACACTAAATGCACCCGAAGGGCATACGTGAAGGCAACCCCATAACTTTACCCTAACCATGACTAAAGCCATGTCTAAACTTAGACATATAAAACATTGCCTAACATTAATGCATCGGAGGCACTTAGTATTTCCTGGGCAGATTGCCATGAAAATTGCTGAGCTCATTCATGCTCTCCGGAGAATGAACCGTCAATATTTAAGTGACCCCATAGCCTTTTCTCAAGTGCCGCCCCCAACTTCATACACAAATCTCTGATAATCTGACAGGCAGATTGAAGGATAAACCCTACTGATATAATACAAATAAAAACTACTACTTGTAATGTTAATCGGTCAGTGAGTATATAATATGTAACCCCCAACCCATGTAATGACGTGATGTCTGATAAAAGCAGTTTAATTAATCACATTCTACTGAAAAGAAATTGTCACCTACCTCGGCATGGTACTACCATTAAAGCGCATCTTGCGAAAGCCATCCACATACTGTGGCAGTTCCACATAGGTAATCAGCCATTCCACGACCTCATCCACTGTCCAGTTGTACACTGAGGGAAAACATATAGAAGATATATCTGCTGAAAAATCTTCAAACTCACTCCTCCGAAACATTAAATATTCTGATTCAGGAAACATCTTCTCCATCCCAGAGTATGCAACTTGAGACTACTGTAGACTGCATCTGTTTCTACTCAATACTTCATGGCTGTATGCACCTACTATATAATTTGTGAAATTAGCCAAGACATATTCTCTGTCATAACATGCATGCATTGGCCAACTGTCTGTGAATAAGTCAACATTGTGGGTTGCAAGTGTTAATGTGCAGCAATGCTGCTGGACTGAACAAAGACCCAGTTTCCTGGTTCAGAACCTCCTCTGAGGCCTGACAAGAAGCTGCAATGCAGGGTACTTTAAACAGAACCACAAGCAAACATATAGGGGGGAGGGGCTAGAGGAAAGGGTGTGAAAAGCCAGGAGTGCAAGTATACTATACAGTGCAGGCGTGAAATTATCTGCAGCAAAAGGTTGAGCAAAGA
The DNA here is from genome assembly GCF_964188405.1 of Protomyctophum parallelum. Taxonomy (NCBI): domain Eukaryota; kingdom Metazoa; phylum Chordata; class Actinopteri; order Myctophiformes; family Myctophidae; genus Protomyctophum; species Protomyctophum parallelum. The sequence goes on from NC_139706.1 coordinate 27,534,972, forward strand.
TAACTAGAAGGAGGTGAGATAAAGTGAGGGTCTGCTATGAGACATCTTGTTTTGTTGACAGATTCAATAATGCCCCCTTGAGTGGGTAAGTGTTCTGCACTTTGCTTGACAATCATATTACTGCCTCTGATGGAAACTCCTTGGGTGAGAAAGAACTGTGTGCTAGCCTTGTTTTTCAGTCATGGGAATAAAATATGAAGTTTAATAACCGATGAAAAATAAAAGTAGGGATGCAACTATTCTATCCATTGCTTTTTTGGTTAATCAAATAAAGTACATTATATTTAATTTGTTTTAGATGATACTGGCAACTGATGTAATGGTGGAAACAAATTTTAAAAATTGCACCCGTGCAAACTGAAACTGAGAGGTGCTCTGTGTGTGTGTGTGTGTGTGTGTGTGTGTGTGTGTGTGTGTGTGTGTGTGTACAAACAGACATTCAGTGCTCAAACAGACAGACGGACCTACACACAAAGCTGTTCCTTGGAGCAGCTAGCACTGCTCAAAAATGCATAAGGACAGTCAGCATAAGAGTTTCATTAAGAATTAATGATTAGTCTTCAAACGAAGTGGGCAGAGCATATCAAGGAGGAGAGTACAGTGAGATTCCATATCGCTGAGTCATGTACTGTATTTTTTTTTTTAATGCAGAAGTGTGAAATCTGCCTAGGGACAGGTTTTTGTTCAGATAGAAAAGACAACAACAACACGTCGCCGTACCTTCAGAGCCCTTCCAAGTCCTCCACAAGTCCTCCACACTGATGAACTGATCATCCCCATGGAAGCTGTTGTGTTTGGCCTTGGGATCATGGTAGTTCAGATCCTCCCTAAGGAACTGTGGGGTGACAGACAGGGATGTTTGATAGTGGTGTTAGAAGGATTTAGATAAGACATAACCTTGTAAATTGGTGTTAGAAAGATCACATTTAGATAAGACATAACCTTGTAAATTGGTGTTAGAAAGATCACATTTAGATAGACATTACCTTGTAAATTGGTGTTAGAAAGATCACATTTAGATAGACATAACCTTGTAAATTGGCTATTTGTTTTACCATTTTGAAAAACATTTTCGAATAGTTCAAATAGCCAATCTACAAGCTTACAACGTGTTGATGTAGATCGGCTAGTTGAACAATCAATGTTTTTCAAAATAGTAAAAAAGGCAAAGAAGTTCAGAGATAAGGGGTTTAGCACTGACGGAAATAAGGCCCTTAAGTGTGTTATGCCTTTGCTCTACTCAGTGGAATGTTTTATTTTTACCTCATTTGCACGCATGCCTTTTAAACACTTGTTTGCAGTTTTACGCCAAATATGGGAAGGTGCAAAGAGTAGTGCTACAGTACATGGTTTTGGTTGAGATGATTTGTTTCAATTATTACACACTAGTCCTTACCCGTTCTGAATATATGAACAGCAAATTATGTTCAGTGTGGGGAATTGTTTACAGATGGTCTTGGGAAGTTGGGTTGGGCACAAAAGTAGGCTAATAGAGATGGATGGATGGATGGATATGTTGCTGGGTGTCCAAGCGATAACTTTAATGGCTACTGGTGAACCGTGCAAATAAAAACAAAAGCGAATTCCGAGGGAAAAGTACCTGAAATGGAGTGTTTGGTTTTCCTAGTGAAGTCAATGGGAAAAATAATAAATGTAGGCCTATATAAATTAAACGTTTTAGAGATCCATATAAGCTACTGGTATTAAACTCTGAGGTTGGCTTTTGGGGCTTCAAAGCAAGTTGTAGTTTGTTCTTTAACTAATCAGGTTAAGAATGAGATGTTTTTTGTGATTTAGGAATGTGTCGTTCCTGAGCTATTGAGCCAGCGCTGGTCATTGCATCTGTCTGTATGTATTTTGTCATTGTGTTGTTCCGACGGCACGGGATCTGTCTTCCCCTTCCGTCGAGTGGTGGATTATTGATATGTTATGATTCAACAATTCAATAATGTAGCTTTTGCTACCTCCCCGTCCGGGGTGGACTTAAACCCTGTTGTTTTTGCGTGCTAACGGTAGGCGGTTAACAAAACGTCTCCATTTATACAGATAAGCATTCCGTGTGATTGTGCTGTTCAGTGTGTGACGCTGGGTGCGTGCAGGGCTGTAACCTGTCGTTGTCAGTGTCCAGGCTTTCAGCCTGCATGTAGCCTATTTGTATGGCACGGCGAAGGAGGTGGTGGTCTCGGGAACGGACAATGTGGTCTCGAATCAGCGCGTGGGTCCACGCTAGCATGCCCCCGTCCAACTGTCAGAGATGGCTTTCAGGTGCCCGTCTGCCACGCAACCTCCGTGTTGGCCGCGATGCTTCCCCAAAGATTCACCCGCTTCTGGTAAGTTATGTCGATTGACGTGTGAACATTAAGAAGGTGTGGAATAGCTGTAGTATGCGTCTGAGTTGTTTTCCCCGTGTGGTCAGATGCCTGCCTGGGGGCGGTGTGAAAAAGGGTAGGTGCGTTGGAGAATGCGCTAGGGTCCTTGAGGCTGTTCTTCGTGGCATGTTGTTTGTTGTATGTAGTAATTGTGTCGATGCGTAGGCTACTGTTACTAAGGTAGAGTGTTCGCCAGCCTCAATCGCCTGTCCGTGCAAAGGACAGCAGCCAGATGGGGCCTGAGGTGAGGTGAGGTGAGGGGCCTGAGGTGGTGTGGAGCAGATCAGCGAGTTTGGACATTGAGGGGGTTGGAAATATCCCGGTCACTGTGAAGGCCGTAGTACTGTAAATATGACATGAATATGAATGCAAACGGTGTAGTTTAGTAGGAGAAGACGGCCAAAGGATGCAACACACACACGCACACACACACACACACACACACACACACACACACACACACACAGTCAGCGGCGCCAAATTGTATAGGGCACTCTTTGTTGTGTTGCGGCGGTAGCTAGAGGAAGCATGCCAGTGGGGTAACGGTGAGAACGGTGGCCTGTGATGCAGGGGCGGAGGTGTGTGAGGGTGCGAGGTTAATTCACTAATAAATTCATTATTAATCAATAATCATTAATGTGTCAAATCGAAAAAAGGGCTTCGTTAAGACCTCCATATTCATATGGTCAATGCCTGTGTGAAAAGTGGGAGTGATTGGTGCAGGCAATGAGGAGATACGGCGGTGTTTCTGACAGACAGACATTGACTGAATTATAGTATGATAATTCCATGCACTTCTTTGGACTTCTATTCAACTCCATGCACCTTTTACCACTTATGCTGTTAAATAGCAGATGCATAATTGCTCCAATTGGCCTCAATGCAGAACCTGAACACCCAAAGTGCACCTCCACTTTCAAATAAACATTTATTTATTGTGACAACAAAAGGTACACCATAAAAGGCAATATATGCCAATTATATACTGTAGCCATCTCCTAGCTTTTGGGACAAATTATTTGGTGAGGCAAAATCTAAGAAGATCTCACTACAATGACTACAACATAGTTTGAACTGCAAGTGAGAAGATATATTCCTGAAAATGTATTTTGTCAGATGTTTAGAATGAACACTGAACAGCAGATGGCTACAGCGGAAGCAGTGTTGTGGTTGGAGAGTATTGGCCAAATACATTTACACATTTCTGGATGTGTTTGCTACACTAATGGTGATTGCTTAATGATGCTTCCGCATGTTTGTCAGCTTCATACTAGCCCTGAAGAAGACCAGTGGGTCGAAACATGTTGGCGTTTTAAAACTTTACTTTTTTTAATGAATTAACACTAGGGATGCACCGAAATTGAAATTCTTGGCCGAAACCGAATACCGAATATAGGAAACAGTTGGCCGAAAACCGAATATCCCAATATGATTAATTATACATATTTTTTCCTACCATTGCTGTCATGGCCGTACCTTAAAGCTACCTGATTTATTTAAAATAAATGATTATGGCAAAACTTAACTTAAATAATAATCACTATTGTGAACATTTATTCAGCCCTTTTGAATGCATTAATTGCATACACTATTCGGTGATATATTTTCTGCCTATTCGGGCTGAAACCGAACATTTTCTGCGGCTGAATATTCGGGGGATAACTAGTTAAAATAGTATGTTTATACAGAGTAAGTACAGAATAAATAATCTCTCAATCACCGGGTAATGACTGTGACACAGTCCTGTATCTGAAAGGTCAGAAATGCAGTCCTTGCAACCACAATGTTTCCAGCCAGACAGGTCTAGTCCAGAATGCCACGTAAGCACTATAAATACTTTGTTGTACAACAAATAGCAAAGATTGTTGACCTACAAGCTTGTAGATGTTTGGAAAATTTGAAAGATTTAGAAAGCTTTTGCCTATAATGCCATGTTGAAAGTGGTTATCACTTAACATACCTACACCCGCACAGTATCATTGGTATGAAGTGTAACTGAATATCGCTGTTTTAGTATCCTCACTTAACCCATTAACCTGAGTTTGATTCTACAAATGTTATATTATGGTTATGGCAAAACTTAACTTAAATAATAATCACTATTATGGATCCATAAAACATTTATTCAGCTCTTTGAATGCATTAATTGCATACACTATTCGGTGATATATTTTCTGCCTATTTGGGCCGAAACCGAATAGGCCGAAAATGCATATTTAGCCATTTTCTGCCGAATATTTTCTGCGGCCGAATATTCGGTGCATCACTAATTAACACCCCGAATGCCCGTGGGTATTTAGGACCATTAAATCAGGGCGCCAAGCGATTTGCAGCTTCAGGACCTAATCTTTGGTTAGAATTGGAAGCATTGATTTAGATCAAGAGTTATTCACGTTCTAAGATTTTCGATCTCATCCACTAAAATGGAGGGGGACTACTTTGGAATCTGGATGTCCCAACCAGAAATGACATTGAATGTTGCCCAACAGGTACTCCCAGCCTGTGGAGCGGTGCGCTCGGTTATGAAATGATTAATGTTTTATGATTAATCTCCGTCCTGGACACTGAGCATAACTATTTGTTAGGACAGAGACCCCCGTAAATTCAAGGGTGTAAAGTACCTTGAATTTACGCCCTCTCCTCCCACCATTTTCCGAGTGCTCAGAACGCTCTGCTTTTTTCTACATTTACACATTATTGCTAATATGTGCCCTCTGCATTTAACTTATCCTTCCAACTATTAGGAACACTGTCTTTCATTCCCGATTGTTTCTAACCAACGTGTTTGTGTATGATTAATGGGTATATGCAATAAAATAAAAAATAAAAACTATGGTAAATACAGCCCTGGCTCATATCACGAGAGTATGAAACTTGCAGGTGTGGATCCTACCCTCATTTAGCAATCTTCTGTCCTCATTATTCAGTCTTTGAAACCAAACAGGAACCAGGCCCATTGTCTTGGAGTGCTCTAAATTGTGAGCTGTCTAAATTGTGTATTGGCTCAAGGCCACTGCAGATGAGTGCCTACTGCACTGCACTTGATTCCCAAGCCAGAGCAGGCTTTATAATGCAAGTGCGTCTCCTCCAAAATTGTATAGCATGCAGCAGAAAAGCAGCAACATTTTAACCACGTGGGCTTGGCGAAGTTGGCACTCGGCAGGGAACCTCTTCAAGACTGCATGATGTAAGCAAGACTAAACTAGGCTTAAAAAGGGGGCTTCAGGCTGAAGTCCCCCAAACAGTAGAATACCTCAATATAGTTTACACATAAGGCCATGGTATACTGAGCTTAAATTGCATTTTCAGGATAATAGCACCCTGGGGGCTACTACTGACATAAAGAAGCTATGTCCTAGTTTATTCCATCTCATTGTGTGTTGTCTTAAATGCTGATTTTGTAGGGTATTTATGTTAAAGACTACACAAGGGCAAAAGAAAACATGGCAGGTGCTTGACAGTACAACATGATGTAAGCAACACAGCTGCAGATAATAAAATTCATAATGGGTGCGTTATATTTAGGTGTGTCAATGTGCAAGCATTGTCAACATACTGTTAACTACCTGTACTGTCAATACCATGGCACACCCAGAGTGGTGAACAGAGAATGGTGACAGTGACAACTCCGATGGACCAATTCTTTCACAGCAGTTTTTTCATAATTTCCGGAGCATGGAGCTTCTTTTTAGTTCCCAGAAGTTAGTAGTAATCAACACTAGCACTGCAGTAGAGTTGCAGCATAACAGACCATTTGTTAGTTTGAGACCACTTATAAAAAGGTTAAGATGTTTAAATAATCATAATCAGATTTTATTGACCAAGTAAAATATGTCACCAACACCAACGCAATTACTGTTGCTGTTCACACTCGAATATGAGAACATTCTACATTTCTTTTAACCTATTTAGGACTGAGGCCGATTCTAAAAAGATGTCTTCTAAATCCTAAACGTTTTTTCATGTCAAGGACCCACAGAATTATCTGTATTTGGCGGCGGACCCCCCCCCCCCCCCCATCTGAAAAAATGTTGTTCCAGGGACCTCCAGAAGCAAAGATTTGAGTTAAAAACGTTTGCTCTGAAAGAATATATTCAAAGATTTGCACACATTTTCATGATTTAAAAAGAATAGCAGATCTACAAGCTCGTCCAACATTCCCTTTAAATATGTCAAGCAGAGCACTGAAATTGTTATTAATTGGGAAGTTGTAGTCCATTTACTTTGACAGTATGTTAATAGGATTATATGGCCTTTATAAACTAATCTCATTTACTATGGCCTTCTTAGAAAGGAATCCTCACTGATGACCAAGGTTTACTGTAATGACACTTTATTGTAATGACACAATGACACATCTGAAGAGGCAGTAAGCCTCTTCAGATAATGAAAAGCCTGACAGTGTAACCATATACAACGCATTAGGGGTGTGCATACTGCATATGACGATATTAAATCATGAACGATTAAAATGCGAGAGAGACCGTTCTATTGAGTGTTCATTCTATCAGTTGCAGTATACCTGATTTTTTTAACAGTGTCACTCACAAAATAGAACATAAATCTACAAGACAAAATGTCCTGTAGACAAAATCTACATTGCCACTGCAGACGGGATGGTGCTCCAGCCCGTCAAGGACTTCAAATATCTCGGGGCTTGGACTGCCTCAACTGAACAGGACCTGGAATGCCTTGCATGGGATATGGAGTGTGTGGAAATCAGACATGGGAGAAGACCTTAAGAGGCGGCTTTTCATAGCTACTGTAGTCAGTACTGCTGTATGAGGCTGAGACATGGACCCTCACAGCACAACGGGAAAGAGCCCTGGATGGAATCTACACTAGAATGCTACAAATGGCACTAGGTGTCACATGGACGACCTCTATGGGGACCTACCAAGGGTGGTCACAGACAAGTCAATCGACTCTATGGGAGCCAACCCAGGTCAAAGCCAGGAGGGGAAAGAAGCACACCACAACGCGACAGCTTAGCTCTAGACTAGAGCATACATGGGCCACTGGCGGCCCGGGGGCCACATGCAGCCCCCACCATCACTTAATGCAACTAAATGCATTTGAAATTATATAAAAAGGTTACTTTTCAGGATTCCAATTCAAAAATGGCAAAAAAGTATTCAGGATTTCAATTCAAATATAGCACAAATAACTGATCTACAAGCTTAAAACGCGTCGCACAACGATGCGTTTTGAGCTTGTAGATCGGCTATTTTTGCTACGACAGTACCGGTAATATGCAATGTGGCCCTCTGAGTGAGTGTGGAAATATAGTTGCCCTCTCCATTGTCAAAGTACCCCTGCTCTAGAGCTCAAAAACCTGATAGATAGGAAAATGTGGAGGGCAGCGATCCAGGAGTCCAGAGTCGGTGTTGGCTACTAAAACTAAATCTACAAGCCTAGCCTACCCCGCGTAGCATTGTGATGGAGGAGGGCTGTTTTACTGCGACAACATAATCCAGGAAGTAAGTGAGCCCAGTGTCTATGACATCATGGACACTTTGAAATACTAAAATATCTAAAAACATATATTACTCACATAAAAGCCCCAGGAAAGTGTTCCTTGTCTTCCAAACTTCATTAAAATAAGTTGCAAAAGGGGTGAAGTGTCCCTTTAAGATGGTAGATCCTGCCTAAAACCATTATGGTATGATATTGTTGCCATATCGCAACAACAAAGCCATGTATCTCCTCCAACAGAACAGAAACACCTGTAGGAAATGACATTCTGAGATGTAGTACTTACACCATCTGTCTCCGACACATCTACGTTGCCGTTTTCATCATCATCCATCTGCTTGTGGATGTTCCGGATAGCCTCAAAGCTGAGAATGGCATTTTCATCCAAGCACAGTAGCTCATCAATGCGGCAGAGTTCTAGTGGATAAACATAGTCATGCTAGTCAGTCAAAAGAAATGAGAAAATATTTTACCACAATGTGGCAACTGTTTAGTTTAATTATTTTTATTAGAGTATTTGTGTAGCCTGTTACAATTACTAATTGCGTTAATTCAATGAAATACAGCTCAACTGGATGCTATATAGGAGGTGTATAGGAGGCTTCCATTTTGTACCAATAATCATATATTTCAAGCTAAAAAGACTCTCACTGATGATTCTGTCCAACACAAACTGAGTAAAAGTGTGTGGCACTGAGACCCCAAAGGGTCCAATTTCAGGTAATTTTTTACACTATTCCAAATGTTACTACCTAATTCAGTGTAAGTATTACGATTAAAATGGCTTGATTGAAACAGGCAAAAAGGTATACAGATATCTAGCACTATGTTCATGTGCTAGTTGTGGTGCTTTTTCTGCTGGAATCTGACATATCTCTTTGCTCCACCATTTCTAGAGCCCCCAAACAGCGTGCGGAAGTGCAAAACTACCTGCATATTGCATGCAAGAAGTGACAAAGTCATTGTGTTCCTGTAACCACAGCTAACATTAGCATGCTTAGCAGATGTTTGAAGTAAGTCCTAGCTCTTGCAGTAGCTATGCAACTGCTGAAAACAAAATATGAAGTTGAGAATTCTAAGTTTCAGTAGCCAGGTGAAAGACTTTTTGCAGTGGCTGCTTCAAATGGCAGTGTGATTTGATTTTATAACCTCTTCTCACACTTTGTTACAAATATTCACATTGGGAAGTAAGAGCAGCCATAGCATCTCTACTGCAGTTTGAGGTTCAGTGCTTTGCTCAAGGGAACTTCAACAGTGATTGTTACAGTAGATGCACAGAGAGATTAAAACAAATGAGAAAAATCTAAAAACACAAAAAGAACAGACACCAGCTGGGAGACATACATTTTTAATTAAGTCATTCAAGAGAATAGAATAAGTAATGTGTCTTGGTTTCTGGGAGGGCATATTCTTTCTTGGACCCCCAAAATACACTGAGAAATTATTCAGTGTAATGGGATCTAGGGGCCAAGAATGAAGACGAGAGAGACTGAATTGTATCATGGTGAAATGAAGGCTTCAGTCAAGATTAGGTAAATTCCATGGACTTTTCTAATTTTGTGTGTTTTGCATTATGAATTTTGGTTTCAAATATCAGCTAACACAAGGTTCATTCAATTTCAGTAAGGCACACTGAACTAGCTGACTAGGAGGTTGACCCTGGCCTGTTTCCACATCTCTTGTGAACTTATCACATGCCCGCAGCAGTCTGTTTGCTCTAGTCATGGTTATGAAACAGTCTGCATTCTGCAGGTGGAGCCTGTCTGCCCTCATCTTCCTCCTCTCTCCAAAGGGATTAGAAACACTCTGCCACAGATCAGCCTGCCACTCGCACTGAAAGGAAATTTAGTTTGGCCTTTACTGCAGACACTCGGGGGGTGTGTGAAAGATCTACTTTTTCAGTCAAAAATGGTCAAACTGGATTCACAAGAACCACCTCTGGAATTGTGCAAAATGCATCTCAGTCACAACAGGTACCAGACATTTAAGCAGCAAGTTAACCTTTCACTCAAGCAGAAATGTTTGCCACTTCCCCAAGTCAAGGCATGTTTGTCAGCCTTAACTATCGTTTTATATAACACAGGAAAAAACTCACTCAATGGCTTATTATAAGACTTTTATAACAGAACTTTGTTTGACAATCTGAATTACAAAATCATTACCCTCTCCAATACAAAGAGTTAGGCGACACAAATGTGCCTCTGCAGTGCAGCTAAAGTGGGATGGAGCAGGTTTTTTGTTGGACACCTGGCCCAGACACGCAGGTTTAGAAAAAGTGCTGACAACACATAAGCGTTGCTTTAAATAAATACACTGGTGAGTTTCCACTTTCCAGGTCACAACATTGCATTCCAGATAACTGGTTATGCTCACAACATACAATAGGAAATACATAAGTGAGTAGTGAGTCAGTCAAAATGACGTTTTAGAAGCTTAAGACATGTATTACTATAGTATGACACCATTACTATGACCCTACCACGACCACCTGTAGCTCTCTCACGCACCAAACTTTCATTCCATACTCATTTGGTTTGCAAACTTCCAGAGACAAAAGATAAGATATTTACATACCAGCCTGCCTTTTTTAAGCACAGTTACGCAAGTCATATTTGTGCTTGTGTGTAGATGGGAACACACTCTTCTCTGAACCATTCTAAGCCAAAGAATTAACACAATCACAGATTTGTTTCTGGCAAGACTCGAAGGCCACAGTCGGGAATCAATTCTTCCCAGGAGGACCATACCCTCTTCGGACAAGTGATACACATTTGTAAACTGTGCACAAGGTGCACAACAAACCTGTGTACAAAACCTGAATGGTTTAGTGAGGAACGTTGTGTTCCGTACTAGTCCTTTCCTTACTACCGTTTACCAAATGAATCCTTTATTATGTGAAAAAAACTACCATTTCAGCTACAATTTAACCAGGCTCCAATGCTCCATCCATGCTCTTTAATATTCTCACAATATTACTGATCGTTCAATAAATTAATTACAATAGATTATCAAGGCAGATAAATTATAAAAGCAACAGTTAACACAAGATGCAGCAAAAAAAAATAGTTTCCTGTGCACTTCACTAAAAAGGGTAGGGTATGCTCCGTTGTGTTCATTCTTGTTTTGCTGTTAGCATGCTACCATAGAACGTTTGCGTTCCCCATTTTTCAAAAGCACTATAATGTATAATATACATTATTCCATTTAGATTTTTTTCCATATTATGGAAAAAAATCTAAATAGAATAATTACTGTGTGGACAACTGGACATTACTATGGGGAAGTTGTATTGCAGAATGTAACCCTAAAAGCAAAACAATCACTTCCTGTAGCTGCGCTGATTAAAGGAAAGTGAAAACTGAATTAATTGCAACAGAAGAATGGTGGGGCCCAAATAGACATTTGTCAGGTATCTTCCATGTTGCTTAAGGTGTTATAGTCAAATAACGTTAAGTTAAGAAATGCTGTGAAGTGATTAAAAATGCCTGTTGCAACTTAAGATTTGTCTTCTAACTAAACTGTGGTGATGTGATGCAAAAAGTTATTAATTAAAATGAGGACCCGTCTTACGCCTCACCTGACTACCAAAATCAGCTAGTGGGTACTTCTCTTGTTTGACTGGGTGCCATGATGATCTAAGTCTAAGTTAAAGGACAAGGCTTAATGGTGAGTACATACCCTGACTATTCTCAGCGCAGCTACATTTAGAACCTGTACAATTTCACAGATAGGGAATGCAATCTTGGCAGTGCAAATCTAGTCTGTACAGTTACCTAAAAGGAATGATGAAAAAAAAATACAATTCTCAAAAGGCACTGATTTGATCATTTATTACTCACCTGACAAGCCATCTGTATGTCTGTCCAATGTGGCCATACAGGTTTTTTCAGCCCAACTTCCAGCAACAGTACACAGAAATAAAATCCATGTAGTCACCAATTTCCTGAAGTCCATAACGAAGGTTTGCTGTAAAATAGGAAGTAGATTAGCGTGAAATGTCTCAGAGTTTCACAGATGCATATAAAAAACCCAATTTGTGCATTATGCACTCGACCGGTTCAATGGCCTTGGCTTGGGGTGAGATCTGGGGTTCAATCCCCGGCCGAGTCGTACCAAAGAATGTACCCAATGCCACCCTGCTTGGCACTCAGCTTTAAGTATTGGATTGGGGTAAATCCATGCGACATACTACTGTCCGTAGCGTAATGTCCAGTGGGTGCACTTGTAAGGAAACAGGAGATTAGGCTCCTCCTGACCCCAATGATCCCAATGCTAGTATGCTACTATGCTCTCCATCCATCTTCAACCACTTATCCGTAGTCGGGTCGCAGGGGCAACAGCTCCACCGCAGAGCTCCAGACTTCCCTCTCCAGAGCAACATTAGTAACTTCCTCCTGGGTGATCGCGAGGTGTTCAAAGGCCAGTGTGGCGATGCAATCCCTCCATCTGGTCCTTAGTCTTCCCAGGGGTCTACTCCCAGTGGGACGTGCATCGAGGACCTCTCTAGGGAGATGCTCAAGAGGCTTCCTAAGCAGATGCCCGAACCACCTAAGCTGGCTCCTTTCCAGGCGAAGCAGCGACTCTACTCAGTCTCTCTCGTCTGACTGAACTTCTCACCCTCTCTAAGGGAGATGCCAGCCACCCGTCAGAGAAAACTCATTTCGGCCACTTGTATTCGCGACCTTATTATTTCGGTCATGACCATAGTTCAGTTGAGAGGTTAAAATAACGTTTTATTCATTGAAATCGGTTGGGTTGTATCTTTAATAATGTAATGTAATCTAACTTGAACTTTTCTTTGGTGGTGTTCATCTCGACCAAAAAAAGTGTCGTGTCGTACGCACAAAAATAACGTATTTGGCCGAAAATAGCCGATCCACAAACTCGGCAGACCTGCAAGCATGTGAGCTTGTAGATCAGATATATCCGGTGTGCGGCACCGTCCTACAACTAATTATAAATCTGGCTGAAATCCAAAGGGCCGTACGACCCCACCAAAATACAACATACGTAGACGTATTTTCCAACTGTACAAAGAGACAATGTCCACGCGATTAAGTTCCGCTACCGCAGTCTGACATTCTGGCTTCTCTGAGCAGCTATAGCCGTGTTAGCTAGGAGGTTTCTAGTCTAGATGAAAGGAAATTACAAAACATCACCAAGCCTTTGGGATTTAAGTTATCGTTATAATAACAAGGAACATCACTGTAATAATGCATGCATGAATGGTACAATTAGCACGTCAATGAATGTAACAAATGTGCCAGAGCTCTAACCAGACACGGCAACGCCTTTATACTCCGTAGTACGACAGTGTTGCTTGCCCGAAAAGAACAGATCTACAAGCCAACAACGCGTCGCGGTGCGATGCGTTGTTGGCTTGTAGATCTGTTCTTATCGGGGGCATTGCGACAGCCTCGCACGATGGAGCTTATACGCGGAAGGCAAGTTTTGGTTAACGTTATGGTAGCAAAGCTACACTTTTCCCATGGGTTGTAAACAGCACAATTATTTATCTATGTCTATAAAGTACAATAATATAAACAATGTACCTGTCATGTACCCTCCCTGGCCAAAACGATCCGTGGATTCAGCTCTGTTTGGACATTGCAGCAGATGGCTGGTGGTACGTGGTCCCTCAGAGTCGAAGCACAGCAGAGCAGACTCCACCTCTATCTCCCTCTCTCTTTCACTCTAGAAAAGGTCTGGTTCTATGGTTGGTTCTGCTGCGAAGCAAGCCACCCGCATTCCAGAAACAATAGAAACACAAGACTGTACGTATCGCTTTGTTTCCTGTATCTGTGTGAATGTGACGTACGTGTACGCGTCCGCCCCTTTAGCAGACCAGAAGTAGGTCATGTGTCTCGTGAAAAAGTGGAGAAGTGAACGAGTGGGGAGGAGGACTGCAGAGATAAAGGGCTGGTCCTGGAGGCTGAAGGGCGGGGAGGCCACTATCAGGCCAGTGGTGATGAAGCGTGGGACAGGCTATCTTACCAAATTTTACCAAAGACACTTGTCTTCTTCTACAAAATGCCTTATTTTGGTATTACCAGAGCCACTGCCAAACGTGCTGCCTCCTATGCTTGCCTTCACTGGATGTAGGTTATTGCAATTTTGTGCTTGTTTGAGAATGTTCAATGTTTCAATGCCATCTAATGCCATCAATGTGATGTACAAAGACAGTTTGATAAGTAGTCTTTTCACGATACTTATTTCGTGAAAAGACATGATAGTAATATGGACCTTCTGGCTTGATCGAACAAATGCCACCTTATTCTGAAGAATATATTGTTGGTGCACTACTTACATGGGAGATCAGTAGTAGCCTACAGAATAGGAATTAGGAACGATCTTTCACTTGGTGATACAAGCGTGAAATTTGGCATGAACATTACTCTGGGTCATCTCTTTAACTTGTTAAACCGAGCCAACCAAAAATCCAATATGGTGGCCGCCAAATGAAAAGGCCTTTTGTGGCGGTTCTGGAGTGGCAAATTGCATCCTCGTGCAGTTTACTACGGTGAACATTCTACCCTGGTCCTGCTTGATTTAACAGCTGTTTTTACTCCTATAGACAGCTATGTGTGTCCCTGGGTCCGTCCCTGGCTGGCTGCCTGGGTCCGTCCCTGGCTGCCTGCCTGGGTCCGACCGAGTCTGGTTCCGTCCGAGCACGAAAATAGCGTTTGGCTGGTATTCACGCACAGCCTAACACACACAAATACAAATTAACTGTATATTTTGATGATTTGGAGTTTGACAGTACAGTACAGAATCCAAAAGAAAGTACGCACATCTCTAAAAAACTTTCAGGTGCTGAACAAGAAGATACGTACAGGAGATACGGAAAAGGAGATGTTGTAATCACACTTTTTAGTAGCTCCCAATGCATTTTATTAAGGTTGACAATGTTTCGACCCCAAATGGGGTCCCTTGGGGACCCCCACACGGTAACTCTGTCATTTCTCAACTGTTTCGGACGCGGGGCGGCTCGCCGGAATCGTGCCCGTCCCCTGGGCGCATTCCTGGGGTTCTGGATGTTCCGGGGACCCCCGGGGACCCACACACAAGGCACGAATTCACCACCGAGTGTCACTGAACATTGCGCAGCCTAACACACAGACATATTAACTGTATATGTATTTTGGGTGTGGCAGTACAGTGACAGTACAGTACAGTAGAGGGACCCCCTGGGTCTGGAACTTGCGGGGACCCCCACACGGAGTTGCACCACTCACTTCACATGGGTGTGATTTGTTATACTATTGATAACCTCTAAATATGTTAGGGGGTATCTCATGCTGTGCTTCAATTGGCTAATGTACTACTGTCAAACAGTATGTTTCAGTTCTTTGTATCTTCCATTGTCCTAATCTACAGAGTCCCAGAGGGTTCAATCATTGATAGTTGATACTATCCTTTTCTCACTTTACAGAATTCTCAAAGTGCTACAGCAAATGAATAAAAGCTAAAGAAACAACACACCATTAGTGTGAGTGTCATCTGTGAGTGTCATCCATTCTTTAAAAGCAGCCAGGCAATCATGGTATAGTTTGGCTTAACTGAAAATAGCCTACAGCATTTTTAAAGAATGGATGACACTCACAGATGACACTCACACTAATGGTGTGTTGTTTCTTTAGCTTTTATTCATTTGCTGTAGCACTTTGAGATTCTCACGTAAATTAAATCTATTATTATTATTATGTCTTCTTCTTTTGATTGATTGATTGATTGATTGATTGATTGATTGATTGATTGATTGATTGAAAGTGTTATTCACAGTATGTAGAATGGGTACATTTCAAACGAAAGCACAATACAAGTCAATACAAAAACGGGGGGGGGGGGGGTGACTTTTACTTTCAACTGTTCCCTTTCAGGGGTCACCACATGCTAGCAGTACTTAAGCTACATTCAAAACCGGGAGAGATGGTTGACAGCAGGAATGTAGACAGCACCCTGGAGCAATATATGGAGGAAGCCCAACAGCCCACGCGTGGTAAGGCCTTTAGGAGGGCCATTCAAGCCGCAGTCTGTCACTCCTGAATGAAGTGTCTGGTGCTGGGAATTTGGCGCAACGCACAGGTCCTCGCTGCACCTGGTGAGAGCAGGAGTGGGCCTGGTGAGACGTAGGAGGGGGCCCGGACATGCAGGAGTCAACCCACAGAGCCTAGACCTTCCATGCACCGGACTTCCCAGAGTAGTCCCAATGGGACTGATCGTGGGTAGCTACCGGGACGAAAGTCAAGACTTGATCACCCCGGCTGGGTCACCTGAGTGAGGGGTATGATGTTGCGAGACCCGAAACCTTGGCCCTTTGTCTCTGAAATTAAACCTTGTATCAGCGTTCTGGCCTCCAGTGTTTTCTGCACTAATTTCTTGACTACTAGGCCTGGCTACAATAGTCAATCTTTTCTGTAAGCAGATACAGTATCTTGCCTGCAGCTTGTGCAAAATGTTGCAGCCAGATTGCTAACCAACTCACACTCACATCACCCATCCTGCATAGCTTCATTGGAATAAAAGTGCATACAAATTGTTTATTTGGAATACCCTTACTATGTTACTGTGTTACAATGTTTGTGAAAATGGCACCCATGTGGTAAATGGTGCATTCATATAGCGCCTTTATCCAAGGCGCTTTACATAGATTGTGCATTACATTCACCCATTCACACACACATTCATACACCGATGGCGACGGAAACCATGCAAGGCACCAACCAGCACATCAGGAGCAATTAGGGGTTCAGTGTCTTGCTCAAGGACACTTCGACACTGACTCTGGGGGAGCCCGGGTTCGAACTGGCAACCTTGCGGGTACCATCCAGCCACTCTACCCCTGAGCCACCGCCAACCCCTTTGTAAATATGTAAAAAACTATTTCTAAGTAAAGGACAAAAACAAGCTTCCTATTGGCACAAGTTTTCTTTGTTTGTTAACTCTGATATGGCACTACTGGGACTTGATATCAACATGGAAACAGAGAAATCCCCTTTTTATATCCACCCATTCAAGTTAACATGTAATACAATGTATGTGTTCATACAAACAGTATAGGATAATAAACCAAATAAAAGCAACATTCCTTAAACCTTGTAAATTACAATGAGAAAGAAATGCATATCAAGTACAAATGCTTCAAGAAAAGCTTCAAGCAATCATAATGTGATGTATCCTTCATCAGTTGTAGGTTGAGTGATTGTACAACATAGACTATCTTTGTTTGACTCTCAGAAGTTTTTATCCTCAGAGGGTGAAATGATCATGACCTCTCTGCTTTTAAAGTCCCACAAAGCTGTTAGATGAAAGGCCATGTTGGACAGGACAACCAAATATTCAAACAGGGCAAAGAAGGTATAGCCTGTGAATGGTAGGGAAGAGAAAACAGCATTATGTAACGAGTACCTCAATACAGGTTTTGTACATACATTTGACTTTGTGATGTTTTACTTAACTTTTTATTTAAAGTCAGAAATGTATAGTCTGCCCTTCTCATCAAGATAATTTGAGCATGTATCATTAATATAATTTACAATATTTAGTTTTTAATCCACGTTTTGCAGACAGAATTTACCACTGTGATACAACAACAAAAAATGTAAGATTATATTGTGTCTACAGCATCTATTGATCTATCTATCTATCTAATGATAGACCTAGCTGTAGCTTTTTATTCATTGCTTAAAATTGTGGAAAAATCTACTAATGTAACCACATGATATACAGTTTTACTCACTTCCTGGTTCACAGTACATGTTGTGTTTCCAGAAAAAAAAAGCAGCAAAAGCACAGAAGGATATGTAGAGGACTAAGAAACGCACTTTCCAGTGGTAAGATTTAGTATCCTGAAGAGGAAATATTTTCATAAAGAGTTACTGTTTTATTATGCAACTTAACAGTTGTTTCTCCAAGGACATTTAAAATATTAGATTTTGTGTCAGATATGGAAGTGCTGTTATCATAAAATGTACAGACAATGCAGCAGGATAATTGTGAACAATAACTACCTCCAGCAGCCTCTAAGCAGTGATCACTTCATGAAACATTACAGCAGTATACTGACATGCTTTACCACAGTGCCACATTGTGGTGGCTCTTAACTTAACACGTAATACAATGTACATCAGGAGAGTGACTCGGATAAGACAAATGTAATGGCAGCAATTTACAATTTGAAATAAATGCATGTCAAGTTTAAGTACACTGACAAAAGCTTCAAGCAAACATAACAAGACAATGTGTGGCTAACATGAGAGATGTTTGTGTTTTGAGAGGGAGTTCCTTACCTCAGGACTTAGTGAGTACCTCTTGATAGTATTCCACAACCAGCAGGTTATCGACATGTGGATAAGAGCACTGATAAGGAACAGGACAAAGCCTTCCTTATGTACAACTAAAATGGGGTGAAAGGATGCCAATGACCATGAATTAATGACATGTTATGAAAAGTAACAAAGACAGTTTAGTATTTTGTCATCCTTTTGACATACTAACTAACCCACAAATATTTCTGTAATGACTGCAACCAAACTATGCATAGTATTTCTGTGAACTGTTGGAGAGCGCAGTGACTAAACATGCTTTACTATTATGAATAATATGAACAAAACAAGCTGTGGGGTAACAATTCAATTAAGGGCTAAACACAAACCATTGATTCAGCTTGAAAATATATTGATTACTCACAGTATGTCTCACTGGATGACACATAAGTAAGGAGCAAGAGACCCAAGTTTTCAAAGAAGGCAAAAACAAGATTCAGGAAGCTGAGTAAACTCTCAGGGAACCTTGATGTGAAGCGTCCTTTATACAACTTAAAGTATGTCACGGCTACAAGAAACCTTGGTGCTGAGTGTAGTCCAATACAGAATCTCCAGATGTGGCATTCAGGGCTTAGGCTTATTGAGGCACTAATAGATGGCAGATAATTAGGAACCTAAGAAAAATGATAGACTATATCAGGTGATGCTGTAAATGGACATGAACATTTTAAAAAGCAAGGACCCTCCAGGGACACTCAAGGGTCCTTGAGGGGGTTCTAAATTACAATATTGCATAAAAATCGGTTCAACCTATTTCATATAGCTCATTGAGAACAGCTGATAGGCCTACAAGTTCACAATGTGTTGGGAGCTATTTTCTACAAATCTTATAAAAATGAAAGAATTGAATTTTAGTGAATGTGATTGTGAGGATGAAAATATGTTTGGAAACATTTTAACACCAATCTTGTATGGAAGTAGTTGGCACAAAATAATTTCTGATGGGGGGATCCGCAAGCCAAATGCATTAATTTGAGGGTCATTGACATGAAAAAGCACTGCAAGCAGATATACCTGGCAATGCGTTCCAGTAGAATCTTCGAAATGGAAAGCAGAAGATATGAAGACACAACTTATTAAGCCAAGCAGTGGCAGGAAGACAGCACCCAAAACACAGGTGGAGAATGATATTCTGACGATCAGGGGTCTCTCATACCCCAAGGTATTTGGACTTTGTAGCATCCTAAACTGGGTTAGAAAACATTAAAATATTTTGGCTGATATTCATGCTTTCTTCCGATTTCGTGCAGTTGGATTAGTGAAATAGTAAATCGTGAAAAATACAACCAGACCATGTAGGCTATATATAACATTGTATATAGGAGGCTATAACCTACAGCTCTGTGCAGTGATCAATCTTAAACACAAATGTAGATTTGGTGTGGAATTCTTAAACAAACCTTCGTTTTCCCGCAAATAGCTCGAAATGCTCAGCCTAACATATAGCAGCCAACGTGAAAATTAAATATGAATAGTCTACCCGGAACAAAAAGCAAAACAAGCGGCCGCATTGCAATGATAAAGATGGTTGACGCAGCCTATCAAAAACGTGCACAGACCTTCGCGTATAAATTATGCAAATATGCAGCCTGCCCTATATCTATATGGATGTTTATCCTTAAAAGTTAAAAAAGGAAACTACAAATTAAAGCAATCCATTTTCCTAACAGCATACAGTTAGGATGCGGACGCGGAATAGGTTCGTCTGGAACTGTCCTTGGTGCTGATACTGTCAGGTTGTTGCCAAACAAAGAAAACATTATTATTATTTATGTTTTATTCATTATTCATTATTAGCCTGCAGTTCAGGTTTTAAAATGGAAAGGGTAGCCTCCTAAATTATTGTATCTCAATCTTTTGCCAAATAATACGCGGTGTGTGTGTGCAGGATTAAGCTTTGTCGACCCGCTGCCCCGCCTCTATGGTGAAAGGAATACCCCGTTGAAAGACCGTCTGTATAAGGTCTGTCCATACACAGCCCATATTTGAAATAAACTGCTGGTACTGGTAGGCTGTACTGCATTGTCATTTTTCATATACGCGCTCAAATGATCGAGTTAACCTGTTTTGCAAGATGAGAGTCCAAACATTAGGCATACTTTTGTTAGCTATAAATATCAATGTTTTTCCTGGTAAGTTTTTTCTTTCTTTATTTCTTTCTATCAAGAAAATTAATTGCGCCACATGCACAATAATTGTCAATCTTTACTAGTCTACCAAAAAATACCGCAAGGCTGCAAAGACTGAAATGACAATTATAAAGAAAACGACACATATATAAGTACTGCTGATCATTTTAAATTGTAGTGATATACGTATTTACTTAAATTTAGTACTCATCCTATATATATGTGTCTATGAGATGTTAAACAATTCCCGTAACCTGTTACAGGCTATATAGAATAATAATCGTTAGAACACAATTATGTGTTCAAGAAAGTGACATGTATTATTGATAACATATTTGTATGTGGCATGGAGGATATAATAGCCATTTCCAAGAGTTCAAAAGTTCAAGTTCGTGAATTTATTTCACTTAAAATGCTGTCATCTGGATTAGGCTACCTAAATCCAGAGGACATTGTAAACAGGCCTAGCAAGTTGTATTTGCAAATGTTTCTTTTTTGTGTGTTTATTTGTTTGTTTGTTTGTTTTCCCCACAAATTACAGAAGGATCTTTCCTTAAGTTATAAATTATGGGAATTGTTTTTTAAAGTATTGAGCACAATTTTAATGATCATAGCCCATGTTATGTTTCAGTTTATTTTCCTTTTCTCACTGATTCAGTATGTGTGCCAGCTGGGATTAAGAGCTAGGTCACCCAACACATATTCACTAAGGGTCAACAGAGGGATCCTCAGTCTCTGCATGCTTCATGCAGGGATTTGCCTTATCTCTAGTGTTATGGGGCAATCCAACCTGACATCCATTCTGAACCTCTTACACCATCTGTCATGTGTCCATGGCACATTCTCTGATACTCTTTCTCCAAACAGAGCATCCATATTGGTTTCACTCAGAATGTTAAGAGACAATGCTTTACCGTCAACTTGAATTTGGTCTGTACAATCAGATTATCTTTCATTCATTTCATGAATTTATTTTAGCAGGGAATATATATATTATTATTATTAATTATAACATCACTATTCTGTATATATTTTCTTGTATATCTTGCTGCCATAGTTCGACGTTAAAAGGTCAAAAGGGTTAAAAGGTAAATCAAAAAATTAAAAAA
This sequence comes from Protomyctophum parallelum, assembly GCF_964188405.1. Lineage (NCBI taxonomy): Eukaryota > Metazoa > Chordata > Actinopteri > Myctophiformes > Myctophidae > Protomyctophum > Protomyctophum parallelum. Next base: position 27,556,379 of record NC_139706.1, read on the forward strand.
AGAAATTAGAAGAAGAAAACATTTAGTGCACATTCTGCTCAATATAAAATTAGAAAGCACATTTAAAAATGTAAAAATAGGCACATACTGTTCATCTGGATCACATAAAACAAGTACATGCTTTAAGCGACCATAACTTTGAAGTGGTACACAACAGTGGTGTAAAGTAACTAAGTACATTTACTCAAGTAGGCCTACTATACTTAAGTACAATTTGAGGTTGTATACTTTACTTGAGTATTTACCATTTTCAATACTTTTACTTCTACTCCACTATACATCTCAGATCCAAATATTGTACTTTTACTCCACTACATGTATTTTCATGTATAGTTATAGTTACTTTGTAGAATTTGATTATTGCTATAAAACACACTGACCAGTTCAGCCCTATATATAGGCCTATTCCAGTCATTTGAAAATAGCAGATCTACAAGCTATTTTCAAAATATGTTTTTTCAATACTTTTTGAACTTGTGGAATGAGACATTCTGCACAATGAGTACTTTTACATTTGGTACTTTAAGTAGGCCTACAGTACATTTTGATACGGATACTTTTGTACTTTTACTCAAGTACATTTTTAATTCTGGACTAATGTCTTTCAGAACAAATGTTTGGCTTTTGTCTTAACTGAAATGTAGGACAAATTACATCATCATCAAGTCAAATACAGCAGCAAGCCATAAGCCTGAGCTGTACTTTGTCGTATGATGGTGTCACTTTCTGACTAGAACTGTTTTTTTAACTGTGACACAAAGTATAAATTAGGTTTTAGAGAGATTTACTGAAATGTTTCCTCTCTCCTGTCCCAGTGTGTTGGTGTGCTAAGGCGAAATATGCACAGATGCTTCTGAATGATATATTTGCCAATTACAGCAGTGCATTGAGGCCTGTGGAAGACACTGATAACATCCTGAATGTCACCCTGCAAATTACTCTGTCACAAATCATTGATATGGTAAAACAAAGCACTGCTTCCCAATAAGCAGAAAACAACACAACTAGCTAATACAATTGCATTTATTTTTATTTTCTTTACACAATTTCTTTTTAATGTGGTCATTGTTAATGACCTCCCATTTCTTACAGGATGAGCGTAACCAGATTTTGACAGCATATTTATGGATACGGCAGGTGTGGATTGATTCCCTCCTCACATGGAATAAAGATGATTATGACGGACTCGATACCATCCGCATACCTAGTAGTTATATATGGAGACCTGATATTGTCCTATATAACAAGTAGGTCGGAGCGGTGTTGTGGCTGCTCTTCTGTTGGTATAGAGGCACAAGCTGAACATTCCTTGAAGCTGTTATTCACGGGAGTGTTCAGGTTCTTATCTGCTTTTTTTACACCAGTTAATATTCCACTTCTCATCTGAATGAGCGAGTATTAAATTGTGTTGACATGTAGTGTTGACATCACAACATATAAACAGAGTGTATGATGCAGATAGTCAGAGCATAGACTGAGGCATGAGTGCAAGTCAACTCCTCCCTCAGTTTCTGTACTTGTGCCTTATATCATTAATAACATTCCTCCTGTAGTCCAGCCACTAGACCTTTCCATAGTTGTATATTTTCTGTTATTGCCATGTGGGAACTGCAGTATGAAAGGAGATATCGCGGCTACATTTAAATAACTTACAAGCAAACAAACTAAAAAGTACGTTTTAGTAGAGTTGTGCAAGTCATGGCATTACAGTTGTCTCTGTATTTCAGTGCTGATGACCATTTCACTGGTTCCATGGACACCAACGTGGTGATCCGGCATGATGGACAGATTATGTGGGACTCTCCAGCTATCACCAAGAGCTCCTGCAAAGTAGATGTGGCATACTTTCCGTTTGATGCCCAGCAGTGTAGGTTTACCTACGGCTCCTGGACCTACAATGGTAACCAGCTCGACCTCCTCAATGCCATGGACGATGCTGACACGGCTGACCTTGTGGATAATGTTGAGTGGGAGGTACAAGGTATGTCCGCTAAGAAGAACGTCATCACGTATGGCTGCTGTGCTGACCCATACCCCGATGTGACATATACACTGAAACTGAAGAGGAAGGCTACGTTTTACATATTTAACTTGCTCATTCCGTGTGTGATGATCTCTTTCCTGGCCCCGCTTGGTTTCTACCTGCCTGCTGACTCTGGAGAGAAAGTGTCGCTTGGTGTCACAGTGATGCTGGCCCTCACTGTCTTTCAGCTGTTGGTTGCAGAGATCATGCCACCTTCTGAGAGTGTACCTCTTATTGGTAAGTACAATAAAATGCACTCAAACGCACATATAAGAGATCTTTGTGTGAAATAAATGTCATGGTTGAGGTGTTGTCATTTTCCATTCACAGGAAAGTATTATATTGCCACCATGACAATGATCACAGCATCCACTGCCCTCACCATCTTCATCATGAACATACACCACTGCGGCCCAGATGCCAAGCCTGTGCCCAAATGGGCCAAGACAGTCATTCTGCAGTATCTGGCCAGAATGTGCTTTGTTTATGAAGTAGGCGAGAACTGCATGTCACCGCAATCGGAAAAACAAGAGCCAGCGCCTGTAAAGAACACAAGCTGTACCATGAATGGCCAAGTTGGCAGAGAGGACTATGCATTGATCCAAGAGGACGTGTTGGAGCAGACCATGAGTCCAGTAGGCTCAATTGGCAAGAATCCTACCAGTAATTACAGTTCCTGGAAGAATGGCGTTTACATGAGCATGGACTGTGGAGACACACAGACGTCCACAGGCAGGTGCAGGAAGGGGGGAGTGAGTGATGGAGAGAATACTGTAAGAGAAATTAACTCCATGACCCAGTGGCAGGAACAGCAGCTCCTACGTAACATTGAGTACATTGCCAACTGTTACAGAGATCAGAGGGCCACACAGAAAAGAACTGGGGAGTGGAAGAAGGTAGCCAAGGTCTTGGATCGCTTTTTCATGTGGCTATTCTTTATTATGGTTTTCCTTATGAGTCTCCTCATCATGGGTAAATGCATCTAGGTGTAGAGCATCTTAGTCTGCGTATTTTAGTACAAGATTATTTGCTCATTTATCATGATGTGTAGATAATGACAAGAAGATGTAAGGTAAAGAGTTCAATCCTACTTCTAGAACACATGTAGCCTACTGTACCTTTATGTTAAAAAAACTAAAAACTAAAAATAGTATAGGAAATTGTACTATACAGTATTTTCCCACTGCTTCCAATAGGATGGGTTAAATGCAGAGGTATGTGCTAATGTATTTGACAAATACCCGAACAACATCAATAGAATAGAACAACAATAAACAGATCATGTGGATTTATTGTTAATTCAACCACCATGAGTAACATTGTATTTGTTATTGGCTTGTGTGAGTCTGTGAGAACTCACATTCTGTATTCTTCCTGTGTGTTCAGTCAGACAACTCAAGGAGGATGTAATATATATATTTATTGAATATAAGATAATCAATGCAATATATTTATTATGGTTTGGCGATGTATTGGATCTGCTTTTTAGGTACTCAGGTCAAGCGCATCAGTCCCGACCATAGGGACTCTGAATCCCCCGTACCTAAACAGTAGATCCAAAACGACAGGTGGTAGCTGGGGTGGAGGTGGGTGAGCACTTTGTATACAGCAGCACGCAGTATACAAAAAGGCAGCAGCAGCAGAATTGAGCGCAGGATGTATGACAGCAGCACGCTGATACAACAGCAGTAAGCAAGCAGAATTGAGCGCAGGTTGTATGACAGCAGCACGCTGATACAACAGCAGTAAGCAAGCAAGAAGGCAGAGGAATGCAAACCTCTGGTTCAAGTAGCCGGTATGAGAGATTGGGTGAGCGTGTGATTGGCTGAGTGAATCATGTGGATGAGAGCCTGATGCTGCGGTGGCCCAATTGACGGCCGGCGCGCTGACTGAGGTTCCCTGACTGAACTTGCTCTGCGCATGTCTACGACAGGCGCAAATGCTCATATGGCTAATTAATTAGTTACAACTGATGCCGATCACGAATAGAAAATGTCAGTCTGAGATAGCTTTGAATGCCTGCTCAACCCAGCACACAAGAGCAATTCTATAGTCTATAACACTATGGTTTCAAAGAGTACAGGGTAGAGAGGGTTTATACCAAATGTTGACGTAATATGACATGCCCAGAATAAAGACGTGATGATTCATGTGGTTAAATACCTGTAAATTATTATAATTATTTGTTTTGAAATAAAAAGTGAAAATGATGTTCAAGGACAAGATAATGTTCCAAGGACAAGTTTTAATTTGGCTGTTAGTTTGAAGGTCTATTCATGGCGATCAACATTTATAAGTGTGGAAATGAGCAGTTAAAGAAATGTGTCTAATCTTTCAGAAACAACATGCACAGAATATGACAGCTGATATGATATCATTGAGATGTGTTCAGGTCCAGTTGAATGCATTAAAACTTAGATTAGAATATTGACGTATACAAAATATCACCATACACTAGAAACTCCCATGTAGAATCACCAATATAAAGATTTAGCATTGCCTCCAACAGGGTATACATTTCTTTCATCAAATGTTGCAGGGAAATATAGATAAAGACATCTGTAGACACTAGACAGACATGTATTGATCCCTGTATGGGCAGAAACAACAGCATATATATAATAGACTTATTCTGGCCTTCGCCATCTGCACTTGGCCTGACAAAGTTTACATAGTGTATATTATATCTAAAAACAAATACATTTAAGTATAATGTACATTCCTTCACCAGTGTCTATAATTGCATGAATAATATATAATATACTGTATACAGTACATTGATCCCCTATATGGACATACTGTATGTTGTTCAGACAGTACAGCGAGTCAGCGACACTGTACAGTATATGAGAGTCAGAGGGCCTACAACAGTGTGCATCAGCCTATCAACAGTGAATATGATGACTAAGTAGATACAAGAGTGAACCTTAACATACGTCTGTCATGGTTCTGTAATGTACTTCCCAGAAAGCTATAATATAACCTTCCTATATCAGGATTGCTACAGCATATATTTGCACATATTATGTTCAAATATATACTGTAGCAATCCTGATGCTGGTCAAATAATCACCTTACCTTCACACCTTGATTTAGATTAGTATTGAGTCACTTTTCTGTTTAGAATTTGCATGATTTTATCTCGTAATGACTTTGTTTGCATTCCATAGATAACTGGATTTAAATTAGCAGGAACAACATGAAACAAAATATATGCAATTTTCCTTAGATCTGGATAATTTGGGAAGCGATGTAGAATGATTGTTAAAAATCCCGTCCACAACATAATAAGATAAAGGACAAGATGACTAGCACAAGTTTGCAATGCTTTGCTATTCAAGTCTTTGTTTTTCTTAGTCCAGCAGATGACAGCAATCCTAAAATAGGTGACAGCTATGCTTCCCATTGAAGAACCAAACAACATTACAGTAAAAATCAGACCATATACATTGTTGATAGACACGTCCTCACAAGACAGCTTGAACAACGATGCATTGTCACAGTATGCATTTTGTATAACAGACCTACAGCGGGACAACCTGACAGTGAGCCCTATCAGAATAGATACTAACATCACTGAAGCTGCCCATGCAGATGTTGACAGTGCAATCACAGCTCTATTAGTCATAATTGAACCGTACCTCAGTGGGTGAACTATTGCCACATATCTATCAACAGCCATAATGATCAGTATCATATGTGAGGCTGAGCCAAATGTGTGACTATAAAATGCTTGAGCAACACATTGGTTGTACGTGATGAACCTCTCTGTTGATACGATGTCGGACATGAGACGTGGCAATAAGACTGTGTTGCCTATTAGATCATTGATAGACAGGTTACAAAAAAGGAGGTACATTGGTTGGTGCAAACTCCTCTCAGTGATAATGAGAATGAGCACTGCAATGTTGGAGACAAGGAGACAAAAATAAACAAACATCAGTAAGAAAAACAATGGGTATGTGAACTCTGGAGAAATGTTGAAGCCCTGGATTTCCAAGATACCACTTGGAAATGTATTGTTGCCGTCCATTCTGTTTAATGCTGAATATAAACCTGTAAAACAAAGTTATTGTTATATGGTTGAGGCAGGTATTAGAAGATGATTAGCTATATATTAAAAAAAAACGACAACAAAAAGAAAATCTTTATCATAATAAAAGTGCTGTGTATGCTTTAAACTTGAAATAAATTATTATTATTTTACCATGACAATTTGTTGTTGCATTATTGTTGTATTATCATGTATCATGCAACAAATACAATACTCTAATCCTAAAATGTAAATAATAAAAATTAGCCATGTGGATGCATTACCTTGTGTTTGAAGGCAAGAGTTCAGACTCAGGAGCAGATCTGATTTCTTTTATCCTGGACTAATACTTTTCCATCATCAAACAATTATCAAAAATAAACACTGAGGTCAGAACATGTGACATGAGCTCATGTCGCACGCACGCACGTCGCACGCACACACGCACGCAGACACATTTTGCCTGCCAGTATAAAGTAGAAAACCATTCACATGGGAGGGGATTCTATAGGCCAAATAAACCTCATGCACGCACTTGAGCACACGCACACATAATTGCACACACACATGAGGTGTGAAGGGTTTTTATTTCCCCATGTTTTTAGATTGTATCAAAGCTAGGGTTAAATTATGATATCTTGGTTAATATCTTGGCTCTGCGGCTGCGCATTTCTTAGAAATGTGGTGCATGAGAGATCCTTGACCAGGAGGTTAAAATAGAATCACTGTTGCAACGTCACAATGTTTGAGGGCATGCACAGGATAATTACTGTAAATTAAAGGGCTTATTAGTCTAAAAAGCCCTAAAATAACAAATAACAAGAGTCAAGAGTCTATGTAAGGCTATAATGATAAAGTCTCTTTCCTGAATCTTTTTTCCTCAGATTCACATATGAAAACATTTACAGAATAAAATCAATGAACTCCGGGTCTATTGTGTCCATTTCTCTGTGGAGAGATGATTAGTCTGTCCTGACTGCCCTTTTTAGTTCACTTGGTTTGTTCAGAATGCCCTGATGTGACCATTTAAGTCACATGTTTAGTTTGGCCTTTCTGCTTTAGTTCTCTTGGGATACAATTATGAAAATTGATACATTTGGCTGTGTAGAGTATTTTTGTGATTGAGAAACATTCAAATGTTATTTATAATAACATGATAACGATGAAAATTATTATTATTATTATTAGAGGTGTCCCGATTCAGTTTTTTCCCTAACCCTCTATATTTTTATAGGACACTTATGCCATATCACAATAGTACAATATCCAGTCTGATATGGATATAATATTGATACTAGGGATGTCCCGATCAATTTTCTTTGCTCCAGATCCGATTCCGATCATTTAAAAATGACGTGATCGGCCCCGATTTCCGATCACGTGATCGGGACAACCCTAATTATTATTATTATTATTACCCTTATTATTATTATTATTATTATTATTATGTCACTGTTTATGGACCTGCAGTATATGGACAACATGCCTATTTTTTAATGCTTGTGCTCGTGTACGCTAAAATTAAAAACATTAAAAGGCCATTCACACTGAGCACTATAACTATAAAAATATAGTTTTAAAAATCAATCAAGTGGATGGCAAAGTTCACACCAACTATAAAAAGTATAGCCTACAATGGCAAATGATATAGTTATATTATAGTCCTTAAGACATGTACTGTATATTAGCGGTTGTTTTGAACTGCAATACTAATGAATTGTAATAAGATGACCTCATATTGAATGGTAGTCTCCCATGAGTTATGAGAAACAAAAGCACCCTCAATTAGCAAACAACAAGCAATGTCATCGTCAACAAGAGGCCACCAAATGATCAAGGGATTAATTACAAAGTGAGACAGTTAATAACACATCATTTAATCATATCTCAAAGGGGATCATTAATAAATGTGTGTTTTTACAGAATAATGATACACTCTCTGCTAGCTGATGTAATCATGTTAATGACATAATCATATTCATCTCCACCAGACGAAAAGGCCCGGTGCATGGTGGAGTTTTGAAATACAGTCTCTAGCCATAGAAAAGTATGTCTTTTGTCTTACTTTATTATTTCTAGACTAGACCTGTACGTGCCCGTCACAGTCGGCCACCGGCCTACATGGGAACGATGCAACTTGGGAACCTAATGATATACGTTGTCTTAGCACCCGTTTTAACTGGCAGACGGTGTCCCACATGGAAATCTGTGTATGCAGTGCCTGTGTGTGAAGACTGCAAACTCAAAAGTGTACTTGGCAATCAATTCGGCCCACTGGCAGAGCCTGATTGATTGAGCCTCAATTGGCTGAGGCAGAGGCTGGAAATTGCACAGGTGAAAGGAGTTGGCCTCATTAGGCCCACTGCCAGAGCCTGACCAGAGCCTTTTGTGGTGGTTCTGGAGAACCGTGGGTCCGACCGACTCGATACCTGGCAATGCACTCCCTGCGGGGGTGTGGACCCTGTGTGTCGAATGTGAAGTCGGTGGGGTAAACGGTTGTCGAGTTCCGTGCATTACAACCGTACACACACGTACGCGCTAATTTATTAAAAAAGTTCATATCACCTTACAGGGGTGTTATCACCTTACGTAGCGTGTGGAAGGAACATGTTATTCCAACCAGTTCCTTTCCCCTCCATCAGGCAGTATAGAGACCAGGGTTACTGCATGTTTTTGGTGAGGGTACCTATCCCTATAGGGGCTAGGGGACACAGGGAGAACATGCAAACTCCACACAGAAAGGCCCTTTTGCCAACCCCACCTGTGGATGTGGACGCTCATGACGTGGAGGAGAGAACACGGCCCCCAAGCCAGGCAGCACAGCGTCTCTGGTGGGAAACAAACCCCGGGACCTTCTAGCTGTGAGGCGACAGCACTACCGACTGGCGAATGTGTCACTCAGAAGTGCAAAAACATCACATTTTATTAACACGCAATTGTTTTCCTGGATTTTCAAGTGGGCTGATGCTATATGTGCAGTACAGCATAGAAATTGTCAAAACACTTTCAAAACTACTAATCTTTTAAATATAACCTATTTCAATATCGATACTTACTACTTATTTGTAATTTATTTGTATCACTGATAATCTGAAAGCAGTGTCAGTTGTTATGTCTTTAAACTTTGCTGAAGAAAATTAGGGTGATCAAACTACGTATATGATCTCAAGGGATTCAGAGTAAGTACTGAAGTAAACAAGCCTGGTGGTGATATTTAAGACAGCTAGGTGACCATGCAGTTCTCAACATCAGAAGTTGCAGCACTTAATTTGCGACAAGTCATGTTTTAACTGGAAGATGCAGCTCAGCCTATACTTTGTAAATGCTTGGTTTAGTGTATTTCGATTTCATGACAATTTTTCCTTGTAAAGGTTTAAAGGAACACAGCTAAGATATGGAAAACAGATCCTTCTGGTTCAGTACTGAGCTAAGTCTGGACCCATTCTTTATTCCGCACAGAGGAAAGTATGCCATATTTTTTCTAGGCCTCACAATCTATTTCATTGGCATTTTCTGCAACCTCACCTTGTTGGCATTAATTATCTTGCAAAGGAACCTTCACAAACCAATGTATTTCATTCTCTTTAGCCTTCCGCTCAATGATCTGATAGGCATCACTGCAATGCTTCCAAAGGTACTTTCTGACATAGTGATGGGGACAAACAAGGTTTCATATCCTCTCTGCGTCTTACAGGCATTCTTGCTCCATATGTATGGAGGTGGAGTTCTGTTCATTCTGGCAGCAATGGCCTTTGACCGTTATGTTGCCATCTGCATGCCACTACGATACAGCTCTCTTATGACACCGAGAGTTGTCATTTGTATCATCTCTCTTGTTTGGGGTCTTGACTTTGTTTTGATCTTATCAATTTTCTCTTTGCAGACAAGGCTTCCCAGGTGCAAATTTACAATTTTGAACGTATTCTGTGATAACCCGTCTCTTCTAAAGCTCACTTGCGGTGGCAACACCACAATCAACAATGTCATGGGTTTATTTAACACAGCTGCCATGCAACTTATCAGTGTAACTGTTCAGGTATATTCTTACGTGAAGATTCTTATTGCTTGTTTGGTTACAAGGAAATCTGAGGCAAAGACTAAAGCTATTTACACATGTGTAGCACAGTTGGTTATATTCTTCATATTTGAAATTGTGGGGACTTTCACTATTTTATCACACAGATTCAAAAATGTCTCAGCTGACTTGCAAAAGACAATGGGAATGCTCATATTTATTGTGCCTCCACTGCTGAATCCAATTGTATACGGGCTGAACTCAAGTGAAATACGAAACACACTTCTTAGAGTCTATAAAAATGTGTCAGGCTAAATAATTTGTATACAGTAGTTTTTAAATTAATAATTTTAAATCTTAGAGCATTGTTATAAATAATAACACCAAATGTTTACTGTACCATTGTTTATTTTGGTAATGCTCTTCTGAGCAAAGATACAACAATGTCTAAAGAAATATCTCAGTCTTTCAAAAGTAAACAGAATGAGAATTTATTTTGGGCAATACAGCATGTGAAATGCAATGTGTCATTGTGTTATTTGGCAATAAAGGTTTTATTTATCTATTATTATTTTTACTTATTATTGTAATGGAAGTAATGAATAATCATTATCCTTCAAACAACCTCTGAAGTTTACTTTCCTGCTCTGTTGAATTCTGTTGATTCTAGTATACACAGCCTGGCTGTATCCAATACACAACACAAAAGTAAAAAATTAAGAAGCCCGCTTACCATGGCTGCTGTGGCTTGATAGTAGGCCTACTGTATATGAGCATGTGCATTTTTATGCTAAATAAGGATTTGTCTTGCATTTAGTAATTGACATATTACTTGAATTAATACCATTGAAATGATAAATGTGTGTAGTGTTGTTTATGCTTTTTGTAAAATGGGAAAATGAGTATGGTTGGTCACTTCATTAGCTGAGATTAAAACATTATTGTGATCAGAATAAGATGCTTCTATTTGCATGTCAATGCTCATCTTTGATGAAGATAGGCAAAACAGTTTCACTTGTTGCAGGCGTTTTTTTACTTGGGAAATTAAATGTTTTTATTGGGGGATTTTGTTCCTTCATTTGGACAGGAAACGGAGAGAGAGAGACTGGGAGTGATACACAGCAAAAAAGTCTAGCCTGGGAACAGGAATCAAACCCATGACTCACTGACAGGCTGTACTACATGTGGTAATATGTGCCTTAACCACAAGGCCAACAGCACCCCTTGTTTTGGTTGATTATTATTTCTATTTCAAGTGTTGAGTTGAATGGCCTTGAGTACTCTGTAAGGAATTCCAGCTACTATTACTTTGTTTTTTTTAAAGGGTGGTGTGTGTTCCATCCTAACTATACTCTTTCTTAATATTTCATTGTGTTTATACATGTATTTTGTTATTGGTACAGGTGGGGAGACTTGGCATGCGTCTTCACACTGCCATGGTCATTTAAAGCTGCTTGCCCAGACAGTGAAAAGTTGTATAATATCATCTGGCCAATTAAGGTGGTGTCACTCTAATATAGAATCCATCAACGGAATGCATTCTCGATGGCCAGCTCACACAGGCTTGCAAAATAAGCAAGAAATCCTTATGTCATGTTGCATAAGTATGCAACGTGAACATATTCCATACCACCAATGTGAATTAATATTATCTAAACCGTATCTCAAGTCTTTTATAACCATCTAACCAAGAGAAATTAACACCATAGGGTACCAATGATTGTAAATTATCTTCGTAATGGCAATGTAGTGTACATGTACCAACTATACTGTACTACAAAACAGAGATATGGCTGCGACATGTTATTCTGACATATAATTAAGGAACTGATGAAGGAATTTGCTTCATTACACTGTATTCTTGTAAACTGTAAAATAAAAACATTGCTTCACCAGCCAATTGGGTTTCCAAATTAATATGGTTTTTCATATCTCAGAATGGCATCGTATCGGAAATCCCATGCTACTGTATCTTGCCAGAAATAGAAAGAATTTGCACTTATTTGAACAACTAATAAATCTGAGGCAAAAAAAATATGATGCAGTATTCTAGATCAGGCCTTATTCAACACCAATAGGCCCATCAATGCTGTATCAGATGAGTCAGTAAGCACCATATTAGTGTAAAGTTAAGACAAGTGTGTGTATAGCCCATGGTTCTCAAATGGTCTCATGTCAAGCACCACCAAATTAAAATACCCCATACAAGATTAGTTAAAATATATTCAATATTTAGCATATACCCGATCTACAAGCTCCCAACGTCTGGGCAACAGCCGATGTACAGTATAGTGTTAACTGGACAAACTGATTTTGATGCTATATTAAGTTAACACACCTCAAATACAATTTACAATTTAGGCATTTAGCAGACGCTCTTAATCCAGAGCGACTTACATTAAGCAATGTAAGTCCCTTCTGGCTCCAAAACTGTGGAATGCACTTCCCATTGCAGTCAGAACTGCAGCATCACTCCCAATCTTCCGCCGTAGCCTGAAAACCCACCTTTTCAGACTCCATCATGGCCCATAGCACTTACCCTAACCCCTTAGATAGCATTTCTGTTGGCTTAGATAGCATTTGACACAGACTTATAGCATGTTATGTAGACAGCACTATAATTGTATTGTATATAGTCATAGCACGCCATAGTACATATGTATAGCATAGTAGTGAATATGTATAGTTTATTATGTATAGTGTATGTATAGTTTCATCATATAGATATTCCACTGTTACCTTCTTAGCTTACGCATGTTTCATGATAAATGCTTTTATGTGATGTATTCCCATGCTTTTGTTCTTGCTTAAATGTAAGTCGCTCTGGATTAAGAGCGTCTGCTAAATGCCTAAATTGTAAGCAAGAACAGAAAAGCATGGGAATACATCACATAAAAAGCATTTATCATATCACATGCGTAAGCTAAGAAAGTAACAGTGGAATATCTATATAATGAAACTATACATATAAACTATATACTACTATGCTATATACATATGTACTATGACATGACTACACTACATACAATGCAATTATAGTGCTGTCTACATAACATGCTATAAGTCTGTATCAAATGCTATCTAAGTCTACAGAAATGCTATCTAAGGGGGTAGGGTAAGTGCTATGGGCCATGATGGAGTCTGAAAAGGTGGGTTTTCAGACTAAGGCGGAAGATTGGGAGTGATGCTGCAGTTCTGACTGCAATGGGAAGTGCATTCCACAGTTTTGGAGCCAGAAGGGAGAAGAATTTGGGACGTGTGGAGCGTTGTCCCAAACTAAAATACCCAAATACCCTCAAGGACCCCCAGGGGTCCCCATACCCCACTGTGAGAACGACTGGTGTACACTACCTGGAACATGCATGTCATTTGGTGGGATGATCTGGAGGAAATTAACTCATGTGAACAGACACCTCACAGGAAGGCCCCAATCGGCCCCCCGAGTGGGATTCAAACCGAGGGAGTGCTAAGTTGCTAACCACCAAACCACTTAATGTTTTGTGTAAACCACTTTGAATTGCCTTGTTGTTGAATGTTATACAAATTAATACAATGCAACATATTGTAAAGGGGAAAGCTTTAAAGACATGTTGAACCTGGGTTTGTGTTATTCTTATTCCGTTGTATTGTTCCGCATGTTTTCACACTATACTGTCCATGACTAACAGAAACAAACTTTTCAGTATTACCCGTATTGCTTCCAAGATCAGTGGACTTCCTACACCCACATACTCTCTGATATGCCATCACACAGTTAGCACTTTGGATATCAAATAACACTGATCACGCCATGCCATCTGGACAGAGATACAGAACCTTAGCGTGGAAAAAGGACAGCTTTAGTAAAGGTGGTGAGGTGACCACTGAACTACAACATGACGTCACAAGCCACGGTGAAGAGCAAACCACCGCCACCACTGCAGCCCTTCTCTCTGTATTTACTCACCACCGCTCAACGTTATTTCAGCTCCGGTGGTCAGCTCACCACCGAAAATCCTCTTCACCGCGGCTTGTGACGTCATGTTGTAGTTCGGTGGTCACCTAACCACCGAAAATCCAGACTTTGAATAGGCCTTTAAGAGTTTTGTCCCCTCAGCCATCGCGGCATTAAACAAACTTTCCCCCCGATAGGATGGTTCGGTGAGGGTGCACTGCAGACCTCATGTATTGTCTTGGTGAAAGGTTTTCCGTGCTATATAATCAATCAACTGGTGTGCTAAAGTAGAACCCAAATGCAGTACTTTGCAAGAGTTTAATAACGACCAAACAAAAGGGAAAAGCTTACAATGTGAAGCAGGCAGAGGTCAAAACCAAGAAGGCAGTCCAAAATAAGGCAAACACGTCAAAAAGGAACAAGCAGTAACAAAGACCAAAAACAAGCAAAAGGAATCATCAGGATACTCAAAGAGACTCCAGTTTTATAGTGGCTTGATTGGGGAAGTTGCCACAGGTGAGTAATGAGAAGGAAACTGTTGGGCTGATGAGGCAGTTGGAGACAGGTGTGTAAGTTAGTTACTGAGTTCCTCCAGGGTGGTGGAAAGCCTGGTGAGGCGAGGTTACTGCGAGAGTGAGGCCTAGCCAACACCAAATTAACTTGCGATTCCTGGATCGCTGCCCTCGACAATTTCCTATCAGGTTCTTCCAGCTCTTCTCCTGCCTAACTCAACTTGGAAAATGCTGTACTATAGTAGTTATGTCAAGCTGTTTTTCTGTTTTTTGTTGTTGTTGTTGTTGTGTGTTATGTTTTTTGTTTCTTTCTTCTGTTTTTTGTTTTCATTGATTCGTATGTTTTACTTGTGTTCGATTATTCATTATTATTTGGTGTAAAAAAAAAGAAAACTTTTGAATAAAAACAAAGTTAAAAAAATAAATAACATCAGGTTCTTGAGCTCTGTAGTGTTGTTACTGTAGCTAAGCTGTCGTGCCGCAGTACGTCTACGTAGTTGGTACGATTCTTTCCCCTCCTGGCTTTACCTAGCCCAAACATTTAGATTCTCTTAGAGGGTTTTTTTCGATTCTGATGAATCTCTCTACGAGAGTCTAAAAGATAACCCCGCCCCTAACGTCGAAAAGGAACGTTTGTGCCTCAAAATCACTCTTACCTTGTACAAATGCAAAATCTAAGCTGCTTTAAATGTTGCCCCACTTGTTTGTGATCTGTGCGCACCCATATTAAACACTGCACATGCTTATTTTTCAATAGAAAAGGTATTTTAATCCACTCTGTTTCGGAATCCTCCATTGTAAATGCGCAACAGAACATTGCCCGCGCCCCTAGCGGCCAGGGTTCTCTTGCGCATCTACAATGGAGAGAAAACCAAGATGGCTGCCAGATTCCGAGACTAGGGCTAGGCTTTACCCTGGGTAGGCTCCCATATAGTTAATTTACTTGCCTCAAAT
This sequence comes from Protomyctophum parallelum, assembly GCF_964188405.1. NCBI lineage: Eukaryota > Metazoa > Chordata > Actinopteri > Myctophiformes > Myctophidae > Protomyctophum > Protomyctophum parallelum. The sequence goes on from NC_139706.1 coordinate 27,571,850, forward strand.
TCTGGGTGCCTGATGCAGTGCCCCAGTGCCCTCATCCTCTCTCTGACTTCTGTGACCTGTGGTAGGTCCCCATAGAGGTCCACAGGTGTGTAAATGGGACTGTAGTGTGGTGGAATTGAATGTGGGAGTGGCCAGCATGGAGACACATACGTTTGTGGAGAGCCAGAACGTGACAGTAACTAAGTATATTGTATAGAATAATAAAGTATGAGACCTGCACTCTTGGGCAATCTAATGGGTTGTCCTTCTAAATCCCAATAAAATAGCATATGTGTTACTCTAAAATCTCCACTGTGGTGGAGGAATATGTAGGATAACGTATCGTGATCATTCATTATAAGATAATGGTCTGTATTTGTTAATGATACTATTGATTTAGTCAGAAGTTGTCTCTTCCTTGAAAGCAGGTGCTTAAATTCACTACTTTGTTTTTCTTTTCTTTTACATTAACAGCATGATATAATCATGCCCACACGGAAAGGACTTATATGTTACATATATGTTAGACATATATGTCTAACATATATGTAACATATATGTTAGACATATATATTACATATATGATAGACATATGTAACATATATGAAATTGGACCCCCTGAACATATATGTGCATATATGCACTTATATGCACATATATGCACATATATGTGCATATAAATAATAATATAAATAATATAAATAATATAATATAATAATAATAATACAATTATAAATAATACAATAATAATAATAATAATAATAATATAATAGCAACAATTTTATTTACACAGAAATTGTGTATGTGGTTTGGCAACCAGTGATGTAGCCTATTATATGTAAATTACATAATCTATATCTTTATCTTTCTGAATAAAAAAATATGTGTCAGAAAAGAAGACCTCAGAGATGTTTCTTGGGAGAATAAACATTTAATTGTGGCATTGGCATATAAAAATAAATCATAATAAATTATAATTAGCTCATAAATAACAAAAAATACAGGTGGGGGCTCCAGGACACCATGCAAGGCTTCTCTCCGGCACTCGTCATCCCCGAATCTGATTTGATCAAAAAGAGGCATCATTAGTTCAGAAGCAAGCTACAAAATGCACATCACAATTTGCGTCATGTCATCATGACGGTACAATACACTATGATGTATCATTCTCCATTCATTGTCAATCTGAATTTAATGTTTGTGTAGTGGACAGACATTAAAGCTGGATATAGGAGGGGCTGTATCAACAGCTTTATTTCATTTTAATAATATCATTACTTGTTTGTCTACTTCTTGTGGAACCGCCGCAGCTCCGTCAGCTTTCCGTTTACTGCTGTTCCCAGCATGCCTTTGGTTGACTGCAGGAACTTCTTTAATGTGGCTTCTACATAGAATCAAGGAAAAGGCAATAATGAGAAGACAGTGGACCCGATTTATAATTTAGGCATTTAGCAATGTAAATCGCTCTTAATCCAGAGCGATTTACATTTAAGCAAGAACAAAACATGGCAATACAAAAAAATACATGCTTGAAGTCAACTAGAATTCAAGCAGTCCATCTGTTAGTGTGTACACAAACCTATTGTTGACGATTGTTGGCCTTTAACCAAAAAGATGGTATATGGAATGAATAGATTTAAACAAGCTTTTCTAACAAATGTCACTTTAATTAGTATTGGCGACGTGACAGCACTCATCAGCACAGGTTATTTAGTGATAAGACATGCAAATCAAGCAAATTAACTAAAAGCATGATATGGTGCAAATGGCATGATTAATGATGAACCCATTTAGACCTGAAATACCCTTCATGTCAAAGTGCAATTCAATCTGGGAGTCATTTTGGACGTTACTACATTATACAGGGCTGGGTGTTAATGGACAAATTAAAATATCACAGGCCCTGTTATTTGTAGAGTGAGTATATATAGTTATATGTTCATTGAATGTTAACAATATTCTAAAAATAAAAACTAAGGTTACGACTGCGTTTTGAATTGGCCTCAAGTCTAAATGGGTTATGGGTGAAGAAGGGTGCAGTAGATGTAGGGAGGCATACTATGATCCGACGGAGCAATGATCCGACGCGCATTGGTCCGAGGTTAGGTTTAGGTGTGCTGCGCCCCGGGGGAGGTTAGGGTTAGGGTGAGGGTCTGCGCTGGGGGTCGGGAGAGGGTTGGGGTTAGGTTTAGGTGTGCTGCCCCGGGGAGGTTAGGGTTAGGGTGAGGGTTTGAGGTAGGTTGTCGATCACACCAATGCATCGGACCAATGCTCCGTCGGACCAAACACATGCACTCGTAGATGTAGATCAGTTTTTCCCAATCTTTTCTTGTGGCAGAACCAACATGAAAATCTTCAATTGTTTTCACGGCCCGCCTATCTGATCACATAACCTGGCAGTAGACAAGTTGATACTGTAGGTGGGCCACGTGCATTTTCTTAAGTTGTTTATTTGATGTTTATTTAATGATCAATCAACTTGTGTTCTGGCTTAGATCAATGGAACATAGTATACTTATTCCATTCTAAGAAACACCATAAAATAGTATCATTTTTAAAGACTTCTTTAAATATGAATGTTATATTTTAATAACATTCTAGTGTTTTGTCAAATGATTTGGGGGCCCACTTGAAATCCCCTTGCGGCCCACCAGTTGGGAACCACTGCTGTAGGACAACAATTGTTATTGACTAACCAACTACTGTACATGTTCTACAACCCAGAAGACCACACTTATCTCAGTGGAAGCACACTAGTAGCCCAGAATATAGACTATAGTGAGCTGCGATGAAGTGAGCAAATTAAGTTAGGCTTTTATAATTACCAGGTGCTACGCCGTGCAGATTTCTGCAATGGGTGTCATCACTTACCTGATATTTTCTGACTCCAGTGATAAACTACCACTGATGGCTAATAAATAGTGAAAATAGGGATGGTTAAAGTAGTCAACTCAATGCATATCTATGAACTGTTCTTTTTCTTCTTGAATTCTTTTTTTGTACTCACCAAGTATGGCGTTCTTTTTCTCTGGATCCAGGGCCTTCAAATGTTCCCCAGTGCCACGCTTTGACATCCCACCTAAATAAGATATTTTAAACATTATTTTTCAAAATCCCCCTAACTACATGATGTTTCACTTAAGCAATATCTCAGATTTATGTTATGGAGGTACAAACGGAAATACATTATCCCAAGCAGGTTCAAATCTTAATTCTGCATTAGTTAATGGATCGACTTAAAGAGATTTTGGGGAAAGAAATACCGCTGAGGTTGCTCTCCAGGAGTTCCTCAATAGGGAACACGCCCATCAGCAGCAATCACACCATTTGGGTTGGAGTGGTGCTGTTGGAGGCGGAAAACCAGGTTGTCCTGTTGCACAGGACTCCTGATCCTTTCACAATTTCAATCTGAAAAAAATAAAAAAATATCACATTTAAGTTAACAATTTAGACCTGAGGAGGAGGATTCTAAAAAGTGCAATTTCTTCCTCTGCCTAGTGGTATTGTGCGTGCAAAAGGTCACGGAAATCACACAATGTGTTCATGATTTGCAGCATTTTGTACTCCTGCGAACTTTGGAAACCAATCTTAGCCAATCAGGATGGAGTCTGAAAAATCTGAAAGACATGTTTCGTTGAATGGCTCTAGAGAGACTGCATTGTACCAATTTTCCGCGATGTTTGGACAAAATCTAAGGTGTACTGTCAAAACATTTGTTTTGCACAAAGTGGCCTCCTGGTGGCACTATAACAGGCCAATGTGAAAACTTTGGGGCAGAGGTTCAGCTCTGGCATTCAGGGAGTGTGTGTGCATAATATGGCTGCGATCAAGCCAGCGGTGCCAGAGATTAGCTGTTCACAGACGGACGGACGGACGGACGGACGGACGGAGTGCAAAACATACTCTCTCCCTATGCCTACGGCCTGGTGGAGACAATGACAATGTACTTACTTTCGGGGGACCTTCAGGTGCATTTGGCCGGTGTTGCTCGCGACAGGGAGGTCTGGAGCTCTCTGCTGGAGCTGTTGCCCCCACGACACGGCCCGGATAAGGGGTAGACGATGGCTGGATGGATGGATGGCTCTTAAAATTAAACAGTGACATGACAAAAGTGTTAACTTTTACAGTAGTGGGCAGGACAGCACTCTACTACTGTAAAACTTCAGTTACTTTGCTGCTGTTTTTATTAGCCTGGCCAGCATTCCTTTTTGGGTTCACACAGAACTTTTGTAACACAGACCAGGCTTTCCTCCGAGGTGGAAAGCCTGGTGATGCGAGGTTACGTTTTTATAAACTGTTTCCTGAACGGAGGTTTTTTGGTTGTGGGACAAAAACATAGCAGGCTGCATAATGCTGCCTTCACATTTACACCAGCAATATTATTTTGCTGCCATGATCTGAGAAAGTAATGAGGGTCAATGCATTGTCTACAGATAATTAACCATTGTCCCAGGAGGTCCAAAAGCAGAGCAGCAAAGTTGAGGATAGTTCAAAATTCTAAAAAGAAAAAAGATCAATTGTTGATCAATTGTTAACATACCTACCTGCTGGCAGTGCAAATACATTGAGCATTTTGTGAGATCAGCCCTTAACAAACCAATTTGCCTCCTCTAGTCAAATATAAGTAAATCACAATCCTTCTGTCAAATATTACTCACCTGCAATGTTTGTGCTGATGTGTCTCTATCAGTGTCCATGTCTCTAATTGGTCGATTCTTAAACAATTATAAACACAAATGCAGCAAGTTAATTACCCTACCAATGAGACCAACATCATACAAACGTATCTATGGTGAAAAAAAACAAGTAGGCCTACAATAAAAAATAAAATAAAAATAAGCCAGAAAGGCGATGTCGTCTTTAATTTGAGGTATATCTAGTGTAGGGATGAATAGGAAAGGATCAATCACGATGATCAGATCAACAGACAGTAAGTAATAAGTATAGTTAACCTTGGTACTAAGGCTAATTATAATAACCTTTGTTAAGGTATACCCTTGATAGTAAGGTAATAACAATAAAACATTGTGTGATGGCACAATCACACCATCACACAACGGCCCATAATGTCACTGCGGTTCGGGCTCTTCCCACTTTGACATCTGAGCGGCTGCGCTCAGATGTCAAAATGGGAAGAGACATAGCCTTGTTGACAGAGGGCTGCAGTTTAAGAATACAGCAATGGCTGATTCTGTCACTGAATACAATATACATTTTAGACGATGTCTTTGTTACATAGCGTTTGTATTTGTGCACGCACCTCGACAGTGGGTGCAGGGCCAATAAGGCAATCATGGAAAGAGGGAGCTGGGCCTGCACACCGGTCTCCAGGTAAAATAATTACTTTATTGAGAAGAAGACAATGTTTTCCATCTCACACAATCTTCATCAGGTCAGAAATTATTTTACCTGGAGATATTTGTTACAACAACACAGGAGCTATGGAGTTGCTCCTGTGTTGTATTTCATAATGTGTAGTACTAGTATCGATTCATTTTGATTCATATTACACAATCTATGTAATATATATATATATATATATATATAAAGGCACCATTTACCAATGGAAAAATCTGACTGTACTGTACTTCCAAAAGGGCAATTAGGAGATAGATGACGAAAAATATCTGAGTGCATTAATGACGTGTCATTTAGAATTAGATACTGCTTTAATTAGAATATTGGATTACTTTGTGGTAGCATGTACTGTACATAATAAACACACAAAAGACCACACTTACCTTTTTCTTAGAAAGATCCATTCCCCCCTCCTCCTCCACAAATTTTAGGTTAGGCTTGGGGGTCCGTTTACTGCCCTGCCCCTGTTGCTCTCGTCTCTCCATCTCCTCCAAAGTCTTCTGAATTAGCTGGAACATGAATAAGTGTTATGAAACTATAAATTTGTTCTGATCTTTGTCATTCCTTGCCAGTAGGCTCCGTTCCCCCAGTGTCTTTGTGCCACACATAGCCACCGCAAGTAGCCTTGCCGAGCCATGAGGCCCATAGGGCAGGAGCCTATCTCCTGTTTCTGTACCGTGAGGCAGCTTGATGTACAAGTACACCCCCTGGACATGACGCTAGTATGTCGCAGGGACTTACACCCCAATCCAACCCTTGATGCTGAGTGTCAAGCAGGGAGGCATTCTCAGGACACTCTAACCACAAGGCCACTGAGCTGGTGGCTCAGTAGCCACTGCAAGCTCCTTTAATGATGAATTGCATTTTTATAGCGCTTTTCCAAGTGCTCAAAGCGCTTTACAATGGTTCATTCATTCATACATTGGGAGGTGAAGCGGCGAACAGTCGACGCCAGCGTCCTCACTTCCCACATTCACACACCAATGGTGGCAAGCTCACACCGACCAACTCATTGGAGGCAATGTAGGGTTCAGTGTCTTGCCCAAGGACACTTCGACATGTGGACAGGAGGAGCCGGGATTCGAACCGCCGACCCAGGGATCATTGGACGACCTGCTCTACCTCCTGAGCCACAGCCGCCCTGTTACAAATAACGAATCCCTTGGAGAATTTTGGATTCTGGCCCAAGCCTCTCGCCGAATTTTAATGTCTCCTCCCAAGTGAATCTGACAAGAAGCACAAACAGAAATAATCAGTATTACTACAGTACATATTTCATTACATATAATGTAACAAATGTTTTAATTTTGTCTGCTGATGTATTTGTTTCACTTCCATTTTTGCTTATTTTTATATTGTAACATGTATGACTTCTGCTGTCAGGATTTAGAACTGTCAGGATTTAGAAGACATTTGTAGAATCGTTGTCAGGTCTAAATGGGTTAAGTGAGTGTGTGTGTGATTTATTGTACATTTCTTTAACAGTTCTCTTAATTTTAACAAAAACGAAATACCTACAGCACATTTAACCAATCCACTAAGGCTGTACCCTAGCACATAACTTTGGGAAAGTGTCATAGTAGCTTGTTTACAGCTGAAACAGACTTCCTGTGCACTAACTTCCTCTTCAAAATAGGAGCAACATGTAATGATTAGTCAACACTAGTTTTATTTTAAGTCTACTTACAGGACATTAACATCACATTTGAGTTCCTTTTGAATGCCTGTCAGATTTCTCTACATAACTGTCTCAGCTTTGGTGCGCAAATGCGCCTTGCATGCCTTTGATCTACGCACAGAAAACATTTTGACGACGTATGCGCACTGGCACATCGGTTGTGTGCCCCCCTGATTAGGCCATTAATTAAGATTCGAGTGCCAACCCTAACGAGCGAAGGTTCGAACCCCGAATGTTCGGGGACATCCTTACAATCCACACAGATCTAAGTTGATTTGTATTGTAGTGGCAATGTATACCTACACCCTACAGTATTTTGTGTGTGTGTGTGTGTGTGTGTGTGTGTGTGTGTGTGTGTGTGTGTGTGTGTGTGTGTGTGTGTGTGTGTGTGTGTGTGTGTGTGTACCTCGTCTCCTGTTGGAGATACTAGATGGAGATGATTCCACTGCGTTGTCACTGCCAGACTCAGACTCTGAAACTACATATAGTACAGCAAAATGTAAACATTATTATTCACTTATACCAGTTTGATCAGTAGCCATTTTCAATGTGTGCGTAATGTTTTTCTTTTCCACTTACTTTGTGATTTTGTCTTTGGGTTTGATAACACTGCATCTGTGACAGTTAGAAAGAGAACAACAAAGCAAAAGATTATGTTAAACATTATGCATCATAAATATATTATGGGAGAAGTTTGTGTCTTAACCCATTCTGACCTGAGATCAGATTCATACGAGGTTTCCACTGGACACACACTGGTCTGATTAACCCATTCTGACCTGAGATCAGATTCTAAAAAATGTCAGTCGTTCTTCGATTTTTCCAAAAATAGCAGACCTACAAGCTCGTATCGCGCCACTCGGTGGCGCGATATGAGCTTGTAGATCTGCTATTTTTAAATAGCTAAAGCATAACATGATGCTAACACCAAAATGGGTGCCCGTTCAGAATGGGTTAAACTGGCTTTAGAATGTCTATGGACTTATTAGACAGATAATATGCAACAAAATTACACAATTAAATTAAAGTGGTATCAGTAATTATGACAATGACAAATAATGTTTCTTCACGCATTGTGCATTGTGCATTGTGCCTATAGGCAATACAGCTTATTATAATTTATAAATAGCTAGTGGGATTTTATTTTTATTTTTTATCCAGTTAAAACAGTTAAGGAAATGTAGTGTTTTACCATATTTATTTTATGTCATCGTTACAGGCTAGACTTTTTTTTAATATATATATCTATCTATATTAATCCAGAGGGCCAATCCAAGTAGGCCTATGATGTATCTGTACCTTAAGTAGACCTACTGCACATGTAAACAGAGCTATAAACCTTACATCTTATTTTAGTCTTGAGAGAAAAAATGCTGCTTTGTCTAAATGACTACAAAACAAAATGCTATTTTTTTTCTTCAAAAAATGTATAAAACGATGCAATGTGATATAGCTCTGTCTACAAAATGCTGTACCCTCCAACTGTATATACTTTCCCCATTTTCAACTGTTTATTAAAGGGACACTTAAAAAAATATATGTTAATGACGTTTAGAAGCTTTAGATCACTTTCCTGGGGGTATTTATGTGTGTAATATGTGGTTTTAGTTATTTTAGATTGTAGCAGTAAGCCTGTTGTCTCTGATGTCATGGACACTGGTCTCACTACCTTCCTGGACTACAATTCCCATAATTCTTTGGTGCACTGCTCCTCCTTGTGGATAGGGGGAGAGCTGTCTTACTGAGACAACATGTAGTCCAGGAAGGAAGTGAGCCCAGTGCCCATGACATCAGAGACAACAGGCTCACTGCTACAATCTAAAATATCTAAAACCACATATTACACACATAAAGATCTCCAGGAAAGTGTTCTAAAGCTTCTAAACATCATTAACATATATTTTTTGGCAAAAAGGGTGAAGTGTCCCTTTAACTATTTTGATCACAGCCCCGCCCCCGCTAATCATTTCAATGGAAGTAACGTACGTACATTCATTGTTTATTTGTTTTTAGCATCTTCTCTCGGTGCACCCGGACTGCTGTGGTGTGATTTTTCTTTAAAAGTTTGCACTCGAACTCTTTTCCCCTTCGAGAGAGGAGTTGTTCTTCTCTTGACTCTGAAAACACATAAGATGTAAGTACAGAAAACGACCTATAACTATAACGTCGGCATACTGTCTGTCCATTTGTGGCCATATACTGAAGCCACGTTAGCTTAACCAGCTAGCTAGCTAGCTGTGGGACAGCTTTAGCTAGCCAGCTTTAGCTCTAAGCTAGCTCTGGTTTAGCTTTAGCCCAAACATTTATCGCCGCCTCCCGGTTCCGAATTCCCGTAGACATAGTATACAAGTATACAACACAAAGCCAGCGGTTTGTTTCCATTGCGGTCCTTTCACGTGTATATGAATGTATTGAGTCTAATGTGCGTATTATAGGCTAGTCAGCATTATGAAAATATAGCTATTAGCTTGACACAAGTTACAAGCATGATTTATATTTATCCGTACCATGGTATCGCGCCGAAAGCTCGAGCGTACTAGTGAACTATTTTCCACCGTCTACGGGCGGTAGACTGTCTACCTACCCCCAAATGCATCTGTTTTCCAAATTAAAAGACTTAAGTTAGGTATATTTTTAATACTTATTAGTTATTACTTTGAGTGTTTTAGTATGACTCACCTTTCAGCAACAAAATTTGCCCCTTGTCCTGCCAGCGCACCCAATAAACCGTAGCAATATGCACTGCTGCTGTCAAAATCCTTAATGTCAGAGGTGGGAACTATTGCTTTACAATTCTCATCTAAATATTTTACATAAGCAAACATTTTTGCTGTGTGAACTAGTAGACGCCGGACTGTCTATAGCAAACGTGAAATGATAAATTGTCGAGTCTGAGAACAAAGTATGAGGTAAATTGGACTTGCTCCGTGGCTTGTGTCGGTGTAGAGTAGGTTCTATTCGCCACTCTGATTGGTGCGTACTACTGTCCTCGAGACCTTTAACTTTAGGCGGTAATAAGCACACATTAAAACTTTATTGAGCATTACAGGATGTCCTATTGAACAATGGGGGAAAATAGGCTATAACACCCTTCTGTTTAGTTTATTTTTTTAAGTGTAAACTCACATTCTGTTCAAGAATCTGTCAGTTACTAATGTCGTCTTTTTTTCTCCTTTTTTTTTTAAATTAAAGAATGTCTAGACGTAAGTACAAATTGTACTTGGAGCCTAACAGCAAAATAAAATTGCCCCCTCCAAGACTGAAAAGAGGACATTTGGATGTAAGTCACTTTATGAGAAATGTAGAATAATACCCCATATTCAGAATTAATCAATTATGAGACATAATCTGATGTTTTAACTGATGTTATTTGTCTTGAAAATGTTTTCAGGGTGACAAAATCAGTTCATCTTCGGACTCTTCGCACACTGCAGATGCTGAGGTGAGAGATTAATATTGTGAGTTTGTAGATCTGCTATTTTCACTATTCATTGCATGACACCGTTGTACTACTTATTATAATATAGTATAATCAAAACTTTTGGACGTGTTTTTATTAAAATTGTATTTATTGAAAACATAGATTTTTTTAAAATTAATAATAATTTAATTGTATTTATTATTAAACAACCTACTGTTTGTTAAATACATTATTTCGTAATTTGCATTCAGGCAATTCTTACTGCTGCCAGCCGTTTGGAAGATGAAGTCGGACCAGGTCCAAATGCCGAGGTGAGTTCATGACACGACACATGGATTCAAATTCGCCATGACTGAGTTCAATTATTTGGATTCCATAGAAGTCAACAGGTATTAACAAAATGAAATAATGCGAAGGCATGGCCCGTTAAAATTGAACCCCTTTTGGTGTTTTAACTAAGCATTATGTTATACTTTATATATTGAAAAATAGCACTCGGCACACCCGGTGTGCAGCACACTGGATTTTCGAACTACAACACACCGAGTGCACTGAATAAACGAACGAGAAGAGAGCACACCAGTGCGTTCAAGGCGCATTTCCGAACGCACCCATGAGGACACGAGCTGTGGTTTCACTGTTAATGTATGTAGGCACAAGGACTCATCAATGTGTTTTGTCATTTATAGCCATCTGATGACCGAGATTCTCTACCAGTTCAATACGACGAAGACCTGTAAGGGTCGAAACGTTTGTGTGCGGACATCCCTTCCTTTTCATTGTACGTATATGTTTTTGTCCAGCACCTGTATAATTTCTGGAGATGTTTCTGGAGATGTGTGTGTGCTTCCTTCTGGATCCTATCTCTAAGCTTTTCTATCAACCACACCTGAAGGTGGTTTCATTATTCTCATGCACCCTAGAGTCCCTATATTTTGTTGCTGAATATTTAGCAAAAATAGCATCTAAAATCTCACAGCATGATGCGTTGTGATTGTAGATGAGACTATTTCCGGCAAGGGGTTTTGGTGAAGGAAAAAAAATCGGGCATGTCATTACAGGCGAAACTTAACAAAATATTAGTGAAAAAAGCATCAATGTGTTTTGTCATTTATAGCCATCTGATGACCGTGACGACCGAGATTCTCTACCAGATCCAGACGTCATGACTGACCAGGTAAGGCTTTCTATCAACCACACCTTCATTATTCTCATGCAGTCCCTATATTTTGTTTTTGTGTATTTGGTAAAAATAGCAGATTTAAAATCTCACAGCGTGATGCGTTGCAAGGCTATTTCTGGCAAAGGGTTTCGGTGAAAGAAAAAATCGGGCATGTCATTACAGGCTAAACTAAACAAAAATTGTGTAAATCTACAAGGTCTGATGTGAAGCATTGTGAGCTTGTAGATCTGATAGTTTCACTATTTCTTGTATGGCACTGTTGTGTGACAAAGTATAAAATGGGGCTTAAGTGGTTAATCTTAAATCGTTAAGTGGTTACATATTTTTATTTGATTGATATTGATTTCAATATAAAAAATAACTAGACCTGTGCCTGTCGGGCACCAGCCTACTCGAGAGTGATGCTGGTTGGGGAAAGTTAGGCTGCATCCCCACCCTGTTATGCAATAACCGTTATACTCACCCGTTGTCAGAGTAAAGGCTCATACATAGTCTGGTTTTACGGTGGTGGGGTGACCACCGAACTACAACATGACGTCACGAGCCGCGGTGAAGAGCCACCGCTCCAGCCCTTCTCTCTGTTTTTACTCACCACCGCTCAACGTTATTTCAGCTCCGGTGGTCAGCTCACCACCGGAGCGGTGGTCACTTTACCACCGAAAATCCAGACTATGAATAGGCCTTTACTGTTTGTCTGTCTACCTTTTGTGCCCATACTGTATATTGGAGCACTTATGAATGTTTTGTCATTTATAGCTCACGTCTTCATCTGACCTTGATGACCAAGATCTTCCATCTGATCCAGATGATACGACTGGCCAGGTGAGTTCTTCTACCAACCACGCCTAAGGTGCGTTTCATTAAAGATGTGTGTCAGTTAAGGCTATGCACATGGCTAACTAGTGTTATTAACCCTAATGATGGTTAACGGCAATTGGCAAAGTAACTACTTTTGCATGTTTATACCGTCTGCCTTTTGAAAAAGGTACCACATTTTATATTAAACCTATGAGAAAAGCTGTGTTCACTGTCCTATGCAGACATATGCACTCATGTGGTGTTTTATTTTGCAGGTCATGAATCCATCTGGATTCTTTCTCCTTCCATCTGAGCGGCAACCAAGTGACATGGTCCAGGAATCTGGTTGTGAGTCATCATCAGAGGGCAGTGCTGAATCTGAAGTGGTCCAGGAATCTGGTCGTGAGTCAGAGGGCAGTACTTGTGAAGTTGATTCAGAAATGGAAGAGCTTCCAGAAGATGATCCATTCGGACAGATCGGGTTTGACATAAATATGGATTCAGTACTAATGTCAGCAGGTACAAAGGCTGAAGCTCTGCTCATGCTAATGAGTCATGCAGCAAAGCATAATATAACTGGAACACAACTTGAGGACTTGTTAAAGCTAATTAATATGTTGTTTGGCAAAGAGGTGTTACCAAGATCAAAATATTAGTTCAACAAGGTCTTTAAAAACAACTCTGACATAGTGGAGTTCCACTTCTACTGCAAAAGCTGTAAATGTACATTGGCACGCAAAAAGAAATAACCGATGCAAACATTTTGCATTGTGCAGTCTGTTCTTCCATGAACAGTGCAAGCTTCTTTATCAACGTACCAATTGCACCTCAAATTCAGGCACTTCTTGAAAATCCAGACAAAACACCACCAGTTTAATGGCTACTTTGGTTGTGGCTTCTGTTTACATCCTGGTACTCTAGTAGAGAAACAGGTGAAGTACACTGTGACTCCAACAGTCTATGCAGACAGAGAGGCCAAGGCAATGCTGTTAGACATGGAGCAAGCAGTAGCACAGAACAAAAGTGTCATAAACATGCCTTATTTTGATATAGTGTGGGGGTTCGTACCAGATTATATGCATGCTGTTTTACTTGGTGTCATTAGACAATTCACAGAGCTACTTTTGACAGGAAGTGGTCAACCATACTACCATACTACTACATAGTCCCAACACTATGAGGAGGCTTGAGAACAGGATGAAGGATATTAAGCCTCCACACCTGATAACACGACTACCCAGGCCCCTTGCAGAGCGCAAATACTGGAAAGCTTCAGAGTGGCGGGCATGGCTCCTATATTACAGCTTGCCAGTCCTGAATGGAATACTTAAACCATGCTATGTGAAGCATCTAAGCCTTCTGGTGTCTGCAGTATTTTTGCTTTTGCAAGAAAACATCAGCTTCCAAGATGTAAACAAAGCAGATGACATGCTGTTTGAGTTTGTCACCAAGGTTCAGTTGCTGTATGGGGAAGCAGCTATGACATTTAATGTACATCTGCTAACTCACCTGGCAAAGTCTTTAAATTTGTGGGGGCCACTCTGGGCACAATCAGCATTTGTGTTTAAGACTGCAAATGGTGGTCTTTTGAAACGGCTGCATGGAACTAAGTGTGTAGCTCTTCAGATAGTCAACAAATTCCTGTTGCACAGAGCAGTACCATTCATCACCACTAAGTATGCAGTTAGTGAACAAGTTAAGGAGTTTTGTTTGGAATTGACAAACGACAGAAGAGTAAAGTGTTTTACCAAATATGATACAACTGTTCTAGATAATGGCAGGGTGACAGAGACTACCGCTGATGAGAAAAGTGCCTTCATTTCTGCACAAAGAACAGCACCAGATGAAGTCGTAGTGCATAGGAGAATGGTACATAAAGGACTGATTTATACCAGCAAAAAGTACACCCTCAGTAAGAGACGTGAAGACTTTTTCGCAAAGCTGAGTGGTGGTGGTGGTTATGGAGAAATTCAGGACATAGTATCATTTCCTTCACCAGCAGGAAGTACAGAAATTGCTGTACTTTTGAAAAGGCTTCACGTTGTACCTAGTTTTGTGGAACACATCAGACGTGTAAATTAATGCCTTTTTTCGCCTGTGTGTCTACTTTCCATAGACCAGATAGAGCAGAAATGCATTGTTTTAAAATCCGGTGATGAGGTGTACATTTGTGACTTCCCAAATGCACATGAGCGAGACTAGTCTATTGTTTTAACCCATTCAGGACAGGAACCCCTTTTGGTGTTTTAAACATAGGTTTCTTCAGAAAACTGTCATATTTAGAAGACATTTGTAGAATACGTTTTCTATCCTAAATGGGTTAATCGATCATTAAGAGATTCTTCATCAAAGTTTGCAATGAATCACATCGAGCTGTTCTGCTCTAGAGTTGTCCCGATACCTTTTATTTTATTTTTCAGAGTACAAGTACTTATTCAGTCAATCACTCAAAAGCCCCCACATACTAACTGTATGGTGCCCAGGTCTCGTGACATCCGGGATGGAGATCCCTGATGTCATAAATGCGACCTGCTGTCGCAAATCGCAATTGAGTCCATATATAGAGATCCCTGATCAATATTAGTACTGCATATGGATATATGTCAGAACCTTGTGGTTCCATATGTTGATCCTTCTACATCTATCCTTCCTCTTTGATGTCTCCCTTTTGACTGATAGCCTGTCCATTTAAACTTTAGATAGGCCTGCCCCAAAGTTTTGTGCATCTCATTATTTGTGTTCTCAACAGGCCTGAAAATTAAGGCCCGGCCCTACCTAAGCCTGTACACTCAAGACACTTCCCCCGCTGACAACCTTAGATCTCCATATATGGAGCTGACCTGTTCTAACATAAAATATGTTGATCTGACCTCATCAAACCCTGTACACCCAAGACATGCTCCATATATGGCCAGTGGCGAGGTCGTTCATCGCCCTCAGTGGTCTTACTGGTTAGGCTGTTTTGAGTGGTGCAATCACTCCTATAGACAGGTCCCTGTGTCAGAGCACGAAAATAGCGTTATAGCATTTGTTCACCACCAAGTGTCACTGTTGCACAGCCTAACACACAGGCCAGGGAGGAGGGCTTGTACATATGTACAGCACAAGTACTGTACAGCACCACTCAATAAAGACAGGTCTGATTTTTGAAAGGCATATTATGTGAATGGAATCTCTTTTTTCTTTTTTTTTAAGGTTCTGTCGACAGCCTACAGAAACACCTTTGGGTTTTTGCACTTTTGTACGTTAGACACAATCAGGGATCCCAGCATTGTAAATGTATTTTCTAACCTATACAATTCAATATGCTTTATTTTTAATGTGCTTTATTTCAACTTTGAAATTTCACCCAAATGTGGGTTTGCCAAAACAATGTACCTGTGTTTTAAGGATGTGTGTGTATAATATGTATGTATGCGTGTGACTTTTCCATTTCATTGTATTCCTCACAAAGATGCCATTGACTGGCCCTGTATCTCAAATGGTCAAATAAATACTTGATTGAGGAATATAATATGCCTTTTGTATTTATATCAGCAAATATTATGTCTAACATATTTTATGTTGGACATACTAACCAGTTAATCGATAAGGTTATCAATTAATTGATCATTCCCATCCCTATCTCAGTCATATAGTTCACAATTACGTTTAGTAATCAAGCACCAGCTGCAAGCTGAAACTGATGAGCTGCGGTTTGAACAGTTTACTTTGTCTTTACATTGCTTAAACCTATGTGAGCAGTAGTGGAAAACATTTCTTAAGTTGAAGTATGAATACTGCAATGTAGAAATACTGTAAAGTATGGTAATAAAACTTTACTTAGGTAAGATTACTGGTATCAACTTAGGTAAGAGTATTGGTATCAAAATGCACTTAAAAGTACCAAAAGCAGAAAGTACTCATGTAGAAATGCTTAAAATGTCTAAAACATTTTGAAAATGGATCTACAAGTTCACAATTGGGAACATGTAGATTGGCCATTTTCAAATGGCCTATATCTAAGGTGGTTTCCCTACTGTATGTTTAGTCTCTTGAGACAAACTGTTGACTCAAGGGGGTGCCATTTTCCCTTTATTTTTGCAGATGGGTTCCCAGATTGCTGTAGGTTTTGTAATAAAAATACAAATTAACTAGTAACTAAAGTTCTCAAATAATTGTAGTGGAGTTAAAGTACAATATTCGTCTCTGAGATGTAGTGTAAGTGTAGTAGAAGTTAATAATAATAAATTGCAATGTTTAACACCCTCCAAAATACATTACATAGGCCTACACAATGACAGTTGGATCATTGTCATTGTGATATAAAAATGCTTAAATTAACTAAAATTGACCTTTTTTACTGTACATGTGTAAGCAGATATGTTAAAGTATTTCAAATACATAAATTGACGGGGGGGGGGGGGGTCTACCAAAGATACAATGACTACTGTACTGGCAGCATAAATATGTACAAAGTAATGAGACCAGCTAAACCAGCATAGGCCAGTTTCACCAGCTGGTGATGCTGGCCTATGCTGGTCCACTAGCTAGACCATTCAGCTAGACTGTGCGGCAAAATACGATGAGATAAATGTCTTGTTTTTACCTTTTTAATTCCCCCCTCCCCCCCCCCTTTCATAATGTAATGCTTTATATAAATATAGATACCGGTAGATAGATAGATAGATAGATAGATAGATATGCCTTCCAAACAGATTAATGTCATGCAGCAGTTAATTTATGGTACACATAATTGGCCACAAGGAGTTGATGGGGTTCCAGGTTGTCCTCAACCATGTGGTAATATTACAAGAAAAAAATAGAATGATGTGAGTTTGACCTGGCTATATCCACGCTTGTCATCGCAGCTTGTTTCTTTTTTTTCTGCCTTTAAAGTTGAAACTATATCAGACAAGGTGTACATGTGGTTCCTCATGTGGAGTGCATAGTGCTTGGTCCATCTGAATTGCAAACAGGCATGTAGGCTACATAATGCCCTGCAGTATTGCCCTGATGAAGACTGCTTAGTAGACAGTCAAAATAAAGAAAAGGAAAGTTAGTCCCAAGATTGTCACATGTATTATACACGCGCCTGTGTGAGTGAATTAACTTGCAAATAATCTATTCATGTTGTCATTTTTACATAATGTATGCATTATTAACCTGTTTGTGACATGTCTATGAGCTTTACATGGTGTATTATGGCTATGCAATATTATGAACCTGAATTTCAATAGAGCTATATATTATGCATAATTATGATATTTATTTACATGTATGGACCTGAATGTGGCATGTATGCACTATATAAGTGCCATATTTGTTGCATATGTACTTGAATATGACGTATATGTTGCATATATGTCCTACTTATAGATATATATGCACATATATGGACCTAAATGTGGCATATTTGCACTATATAAGTGCCATATATGTTGCATATATGTCATGCTTATATACATATATGCACATATATGTACCTGAATATGACATATATGTTGCATATATGCACATATATGAACATATAAGTTTCATATAAGTCCTTTCCGTGTGGGTGGTGACTAACACCTCGCTTAATGGAACATTACTGACCATGATGCCATTAGACCTATCTCCTGCAATGGTTTATCCAGCATTTATTTTTGGGACTCTTACATATTTGTTCATTCTCTTTTGTAATTTGCTGTTATTAACAACTATTGCCATGAAAAGAACACTGCATAAGCCAATGTTTATCCTGCTCTTCAACTTGCCTATATGTGACATTATGGGTGCTACAGCTTTTTTCCCTCAACTTGTGCTCAGCATCATATTACAGAACAGATCTATTACTTATCCGGCATGCTTTACCCAGGCTTTGCTCCTTCATCTTTACGGTACAGGAAATCTACTGTTCTTGACTGCCATGGCATACGATCGCTATGTTGCTATATGCTGGCCCCTGAGATATAACTCTGTCATGACTCAAAACAACTTGGTAAGAATTATTGTAATTGTATGGCTCATAGATTTCACCTTGATATTATTGCTGCTTGGTCTGGCCACACGGTTAAAAGTCTGCAGGAGGAACATTGTGGATATGTACTGCAATAATCCATCTTTGGTGAAACTCCTCTGTGGAGACACTTCTGTGAATAACTACTATGGGTTGTTTATTACAGCTCTTATCCAAGGGGGATCATTGCTAGTGATCACTTTCACGTACATCCAGATTTTGATTACCTGCATAAAGAATAGCCAGTCAGATGCAAGGGTGAAAGCCATCCACACATGTGGTACACATCTGGTAGTGTTCTTATTGCTAGAATTAAACACTGCCTGTACTCTGATTGCTCATCGTTTTGAAGATTCGTCCCCTTATCTGAGAAGGGCTCTAGGTGTGTCCATTTTGGTTTTCCCCCCTATTGTGAATCCTCTTGTATATGGACTACGAACAAAAGAAATTAAGCAAAACATAATGACCATGTTAAAAGAGAAATCTACATTTATTTATAAAGGGAAATCCACCTGACAGTAATCAGAAACACAGACCTGGATGTTGGCTTTAATAATAATAATCATAATAATATTAATCTTTATTGTCCCGAAGGATATTCGTCTTCACAGTCTGTTCAACACCCACATCACAAACAACACAGAGCACAGAGAACACAAGTAAGACGCGCAAACGCGGGAAGCGAACGCAGCTCGTAAATGGCAATAACAACAATTAGAATAAATCACATACTTTTTTAAGGTTTTCTTTTTAAAGTTCTCTTTTTTGTGTTTTTTTAAGATTTTATTTTTAAGTTAAGTTTTTTTGTGTGTTTTTAAGTTTAAGATTTTATTTTTAAGTTAAGTTTTTTGAAGTTAAGTGTTTTTAAAGGTTTTTTTAAGTTAAGTTTTTTCTTTTTCATTTTAAGTTAAGTTTTTTTTAATGTTGTCCTTGGCAGAGAAGGAGAGAACTTTTTGTCAGTCGCTTCTTTATGCCTGATTTCTGTTCATTTGATTTGTTTTGTTATGCTATCCTTTTTTCTTTTGATGATCTTTCTTTTGTTGTGTAAAGCACTTTGAGTTGCATTCTATATATGAAAGGTGCTATATAAATAAAGATCATTAGATTATTATTATGTCCGTAGTCACCCCCTTATAATGTGTTATGTAGACAACACATTAGGTAGCTTTATAGTTTTAACACCAATGGCAACCATAGATAAATGGCTGAAGGCCTGTGATCTAATTCAGCATTGTAGTCAAAAGCACTGTATAAGTAAGCTTGGTCTTAGTTCTCCTAACTGTAATAAATGTGACACAGAAGTTAGTTGGATACGTATATGCACATACTGTATGTTTTGGAAATGTACAAAGATACGTATTTTAGAATAAGGTGAAAAATGAGCTGGATACCTTAATTGCATATATAATTTGGACTTGTCACGGTTGTCACCTCTCCAGAGTCCAGTGTGTATTACTAGCTACACAAACAAACTAGCAGCTGCTAAGGTATCCAGTGCAAGGAACAGACACAACGCTAAATTAATCGGAATACTATTGTACATAGCAAGAAAGACCATACTCAAGCTTTCCATTCATAGGGACACTCGTATCTCGAAACTGACTCATATCCTTTGTGATAACATGGAAGGGTTCACAAGGGTATGGCAGCCAGTCTTAGATGCAGTGGACCCCATTTAGACTGAGCTAAATGTACTTTATTGAACATTATGTGGAAAAAAAGACTATGGTAATCTGAAATCATAGTCATATCAAAACAGATGGTGTGCTTGTATGTCTTGCTTCCTTTTTCATTTCTCTTTTTTATGTTTAAAGTATTGTTTGTATATTGTGGGACCTGCTATTTTTCTGAGTTATGTTAGGGTGGTTCTATACATACTGTATAGAATCAAATGTGAACGTCAATAAAAATACATTGGGAAAAAAGCACTGTATATAAATGTGTTATTAATTAAACTTTAGACCTTGGCATTATACGGCCTGGGGGGCTGACTCTGACTGACTCTTGAAAGGTACTTGGAAATTTGAAAAGATAACATACTTTCAAATTTGACCTTGTGTGGAATAAAACTGCATTGCTTTTATTTTGAAGCCTGTTTATTCCCATACACGCAATCTGTTTCTTGCCATGAATTGTCATTGACAACCTGTTACCTTCCTTGTCACCCCTCAAAAATGTCCACTCAAAAAAGGTTTTATGGAATACTAAGTATGTATTTACTGAAGTCAGAGGTAATAATAATAACATAGGCTTTGGCTAACTTTGGCTTTGTGAGGGTTAACATTTTGGAAAGCAAAAACACAAAACTAAAAGTCAAGTCTGTCATGGTCACGTCCTGAGCCCCCCTGTTTGTCCATGAGTTTCCTCTGTCTCTCCCAAGTCCTGCTCCTCTGACTCTGATTGCCCTGAGTGCCATCACCTGTGGGGATCAGCTGAGCCAGGTTGGGTGATGAGCTCCAGTGACTATTTAAACTCTGCCTTGTGTTTGTTCAGTGCTGGATCTTAAATTAGTGTCAGGTTTTATGTTCAGTGTATCATGTGTATGTACTTCTGTTATTTTTTTGATTGATTGTTTATTTATTTTCGTGTCATGCACACATTGTGCCCAACCCTCATGGGTTTATAAGACACCATTTCACATTTGCAATTACAGCATGTTTTACATTACATAATGTATGCATTTTACAGCATGTTTACATTACATCATTCATTATATTACACCTCAGATGTATACAGAGTACTCTGTCTTCTTTCCCAAGCTTGACAAATAAAATCTGCTACAATGAAAGTCCCTTTGTCAAAACATATCTCCATTTTTACATAGTCATTTAAATCTAGGAAATCCCCACATATAGAAGACATCTTATTAACCAAAATGTCCCTTAAGTCATCGTATTTAGAGCAGTAAAACAAAAAGTGAACTTCAATTTCGTCTAGATCACAGAACAGACAATATCTCTCATCTTCAGGGGTGGCATTAAACCTGCCAGTCTCCAGTGCTAATGGTAATGTTCCTGACCTTATTTGAGCACAAAGAGATCGTTGCCTTTTGTTTAAATTATACTTCACATAAGGTTCTACAGTGTATATGTCCTTTATAAGGCAGTAGGTTCGCAACTTAGGTTTGTACCATAGGTCCCTACACCAGTTTTCTTTGTACCTGGAGAACATTGTATTTCTAATTTGTTGGACATTACATTGTAATCTATTTTGAAAAATAAAAAACAAATCATTTGAATAAAGTAAACTTCTCAGTTCATTTGTCCAGGGGTGACCACCTCTAAGATCCCAGTTAAAGATCTTTTTGGTGAGTCTCTCCTCAGACATCTTCACAAGTCTATTCCATAGCCGTATCATTTCGCATTTGTGTCTGATGCTTGGAGGTTCCCATCCCATATCCCTGTTAATTGCTAGCAATGGAGTCAGTTTATGGACTCCCAGAAAGGATCTAATAGCTCTATGGTGCACGTTGTTACAGCTCGCATATTCTCGGCAACCCCAAACACCAGAAGCATAGTCAGACACCGGACATACGCCTGATTCGTAAAGTTGTGTGTAAGCATTGAATCCTAAACGTCCACAGTGTTTAACTTTGTTCATGACAGAGCCTAGTGCCCTGCCGCTGACTGAGCTAGGATATTGACAGCATCATTAAATGTCATGTGCTCATCTAAGGTCAATCCAAGATACTTGTACTGATCAGTATAAGACAACCCTATTGACCCCAAATTAAACACAACTGAACTTCTGTGTATTGTTTTCTGTCTAAAGTGTACTATTTGGGTTCTATATTATAGAAGTAATATTGTACTTCTGTTATCCTATGTCATTTCCCTAGTAAAATCAAGTTTATATGATCTTCTTGTCCTGCCTTTGTTTGAGTTCTGCACTTGGGTCCTAACACCTGCGAACCGTGACAAAGTCAAGTCAAGTCCATTTAAAAGCAAATGTTGACCAGAGAATGTCAACAATGAAAACAAATTCCACAGAGTGCACATCTCCGCTAACCGGGTGAACTACCCAGGACTGTATAAGTTGTGTTGTTGTCTCCACCAGGCAGAAGGCATGGGGAGAGAGTATGTTTTGCACGCCGTCTTGCACTGTTTGTGCGTGCGTGCGTCCATCCGTCCGTAGCTGTATGCAATCTGCATTCAGCTAATCTCCGGCACCGCTGGCCCGGTCAATGTCAAACTATGCACTCCCTGGATGCCAATGACGAACCTCTGCCACAATTTTTCCACAATAGCCTTTTATAGCGCCACCATGAGGCCAATTTCAACAAAACACATTTCTTTATATTACTCATACAGATTTTATCCATACATCAAGCAAATTGCTATATGCCTACAGCCCTACACTATCTCTACAGTCATGTCCGCTTCCCCATATTCCATCCCCAATCGCTAAGAATGCCTTCCAGTTCCAAAGTTTGCAGGATTTGTCCATTTCCATCAAAATGCAAACCAAATCATTAACACAGCATGGGAAGGGCACGGTGGCACAGTTCCTGGGTTCTGTGTCCTGAGTTCGATTCCCGCTTGGGACGCTGTAGGTGCTGGCGGCGTGTTTCCTCCTCCACGCCATCAGTGCCCATACCCGAGGCGGGATTGGCAAAAGGGCCTTTCTGTGTGGAGTTTGCATGTTCTCCTGTGTCCCCTAGGGTAGGTACCCTCACAAAAACATGCAGTAATCCTGGTCTCTAAACTGCCTCTCCCTTGGAAAGGAACTGGTTGGAATAACGTGTTCCTTCAACGTGCTATAGTCCAACCAGGGAAACTCCCCCCTGTCACGTGTAAAGTTTAAACTTGGACACTCAGGCATGAAGGAAGCATGAGTTCAAGTCCGTTGCTCTCCCCATGTCCCCCATATATGGGGACTAGGTTGGCGGAGGGTGTGTAGAGCCCAGGATCACATTAGATAATTGACACTGCAGGGGTGAAATATGGGTTACAAAATTGTGGGATAAAAATGTAAAATTTGAAAACACAGCGTGCGATTTCTGTAAAATTATGCACACACATTCCCACTAGGCTGAGGAAGAAATGCCATAACTGCCGGTTATAGCGCCACCATGAGGCCGATTTTGGTCAAACAAATTTCTGTAGGCCTGTATTACTTGTACATCCGCTTATTGATCACCAGCAAAATCTAAGAAACAATCATAAATTCATGTACATGACAGCAGAGGATCCACACTCATTATCACAAAGCCACTATACAGATACACAGAACTGCCTTTTCCTCCAAGCTAATCTACTGTATTTTATTGGCAGTATTACATATGTTTCATTGGCAGAAGGATATCTTTCAAGATTGTTGCCTTACGCTTTTTTACCCAGAACATCTCCCAAGTCATCCCACCAAGTTTCTGGAAATCTGCCTGTTATGAGAATCTATAGCCTCAATATATCATGTTAACAAACAAACAAACAGGAACGATTACAATATCCTGTCACTCAAGCAAAACCCAAGCACATTACTGTAAGTGTCAGGGTAGAACCAAGCTTAACTTGAAGAGAGGAGAAGCAAGCACTCGGACTCAGTTGAGTAGTTCACAGTAAGCGAATATCGGGTGCACGGTTCTGGTAGAGATAGTCTAAAGGAATGCCACTGCCAGCCCCACAGCAGCAGCAACAACACTGTTGCTGATCCTAAATCCTAAATGGATCAAAAGTGAGTGCTGGTATTCTTTTCTATAGAACTAATTAAGGTTACTCATACTCATTATGTCACTTAATATTGTTGTTTTGCCCCATATAAACAAATAAAGTGCAAGTGGGCTATAGTTACTACCTTCTAATTTTCAAACCATGGTGATTAAAGGACCACTTCACCACTTTTCAACCTATCTTCATATAATAGGTCCTCACTAATAATCATGAAAAAATGGCGCAATTTATTTCTACTCGGTCTGTGTCTCATAGGAGGGATGTGGGCAGTTCAGAAACCGTCTTCCAGTGACATCATCGATGGGGAATACAAGCTAATAGAAACTTCAGGCTTTCTAGTCCTGAAAAGTTGCAATGCGAAAATGGAAGCCATAGTTCTCACGATAATGAAAATCTAAACATTTTTGAAAATAAATATTGTTTAAAAGAAATCTGCCTACTGATGATGTCACTGGAGGACGGTTTCTAAACTGCCCACAGCCCTCCTATGAGACACATACTGAGTAGAAAGAAATCGTGCCATTTTTTCATGATTATTAGTGAGGACCTATTATATGAAGATAGGTTGAAAAGTGGTGAAGTGGTCCTTTAATATACTTTAGACAATAGTCTCTATAGATCCACCTCATTGTTCCCAGGAGAGCTTTATGTAGTATAAAGCCCCGAAGTACAGAGCTGCTGCTGGAGGAGCAAGAATACAGACATTTACATGTTTGTCTTCAACACAGTTAACGTTGCTTTAACGTTTTGGTGTAACACTGTTATTTCCATAAATGATCGTTTAGGAACATTGTAAAGTGGAGACCGTGAGAGAAGTTAAATCTCACTTACCTTATTCTGGAAATCATTTGGTGAGTTTTTTCCCCCCCATCTACTGTAGCAAGAATATGCGCATGGACAATGTACTTGTACTGTATGGGTTCTCAATGTAATCATCATGTTTTATATTTAACTGCATCAATCATTCCACATCTATTTCCTAAAATTGTGATAACATGTCGTGATAATATCCTATGTGTTTTATTTTAGGCTGGAATAATGGTGGACTACTATTACAACACATCATTTTCTTTGACACTGCAAGGCTTCGATCTCCCCCCTGAAAGTGTATTTCCTGCATTTATTTTTGCAACTCTAAGTTACATGGTTATACTTTTCTGTAACCTTGTTCTGATCCTGACCATTGTCCTTAACAAGAGCCTTCACCAGCCCATGTATCTTCTATTGCTCAATCTTCCCATCAATGATCTCATAGGCTCAACAGCCCTCTTTCCTCAGGTCCTCAAAGAAATACTACTGGACACCCAGACCATGCATTTCTCTGCCTGTGTGGCCCAAGCTTTCTTCATTCACATATATGGGGTAGGTGCTGTGTTCATTTTGACTGCTATGGCCTATGATAGATATATTGCCATATGTTTGCCATTGAAATACACCACTATTATGACAAACTCCTACATGATGAAAATAATAACCATAGTGTGGCTTCTGAATTTGCTTTTGATGGGCGTACTCTTTATTCTTCTGTTACGATTACCTCGCTGTAGATCTGTGATGACACACATCTACTGTGACAACCCATCCTTGTTGACTCTTGTATGTGCAAACACAACCATCAATAACATTTATGGTCTTTTTACAGTTGCTGTTACACAGGTGATAAGCAATGGGACAATTCTGTATACATATCTCCAGATCCTTATTGCATGTTTTAGAAGCAAACGGTCTGATACAAGGGCCAAAGCGCTGCAGACCTGCGCGACACATTTAATTGTCTTCCTTCTCTTGGAGTGTTTGGGCCTTTTTACAATTATATCATACAGACTGAAGAATATTTCACCACATTTGAGGAGGTTCATAGGGGTCTCAACATTAATTTTCCCCCCAACATTGAATCCAATCATTTATGGTCTGAAAACAAAAGATATCAGAAATAAAGTAATTCACTTTTTTAGCAAATCCATATTTCCTCTCTAGTGTATAGAGTACATTCATATTGTTGAATTTTACACTGCCTGAAGGAACAGCTAGGCATTAGTGGCAGAAAGCTGAATGTGTATACTATATGTAGGGATACCTGCACATACTGTGTTCTTGTCTTGTATTATTCCCTTATAGCCAATTCTGAGCTTACACTTGTTGACTTGAGATGTGTTAGCTTACCGCAAATCAAATTCATATACAGCATGCATATTGTATTTGTCATTAGAAATAGTGAACAAGCTGACAGTTGTCACTAGTTTATTTTTCCCTCTCTTTTATTTTCTTCACTACCCAATTTGTTTGTGCTCTTCCATCATGTATTCGGATATCATATTGATTACTTACCGGTACTACAGCAATACACAATTGAATTACTTGAGCTTTCTATGAGGCTGTGATGAGTTAAAATGAATTGTTAAAAAATAAAAATCGCACCCGTGTGAGGGGCGCTCTTATCATCATACATCATCATGACATAACATGTCTATTTGCTCAGACACATATGACGTAAATTCTCCATTAATTGTCAATGGGAATTGAATGTTTGTGTAAGACGAAAATCTACACTAATAGATGAATAAGTGAATATAGGATGTAGAAAATAGAAAATACGGTACTTTATTGTTCATTGTCTGATGAACTACTTAGAAATAAATGCATTATGGAGTGCTGCACACAGAGTGCTCTTTAGTCTACTGCTCAGCTTCAGTGTTAAATAATCAGATTATACTACAAAGTGTGTACATACTACAAAGTTCTGGGCGGGAAGGGAACCCCTTTTGGTGTTTCAAGCATAATGTTATACTTAAGCTATTGAAAAATAGCAGATCTACAAGCTCGTAGCGCGGCACCGAGTGCCACGCTATGAGCTTGTAGGTCTGCTATTTTTTGAAAAATCATGAAAATGTGGTGCATATCTTTGAATATCTATATTCTTTCAGAGCGAACATTTTAATTTAACTCAAATATTTTCTTCCTGGTACAACATATTTTCAGATGGGGGGTCGGCGGCCAATTACATATAATCTTGGGGGTCCTTGACATGAAGATTTTTGAGAACGACTGACATAGAAACATAGGGTTTTTCAGAAAATTGTCAGAATTTAGAAGACATTTTGTAGAATTGTTCCCAGGTCAAAATGGGTTAAGGTCTGTTGCCATATTTTATTTTCATGAATTATTGTTATTTTTCTTATTCATTTAGTTATTTGTTTGGTTGTTGTTTTGTTGTTTGTTTTAGGATGTCTTCTCCCACTGTAATGCTTAAAAGTGCCCAAAACAGATATTGAGCTTGTTGTATGATCCTCTGAAAAGATGAGAATATAGTGACACTCAAAGAACAAGCAAAACAAAGAACACCCATGAAGCACATTTAGCTTTCATCTGAGCATCTCAGAGGTCTTCTTTTCCTTCCATGATAAAATAAAACAAAAGTATTGGTGTCAAAATGTTCTGGTTTGGAAATAAAATAAATAACCATGTCATACAGTGTTGTTTATTGTCAGTCATTTTGAAAGGGAAATAAAGGGATGGCAGAGGATTCAACTTATCGAAGTCAGAAGATCAGTGCGAGGATATAGTTCACTGAATTTAATACAGTAACATGCCAGGGCAACGACATCCACCCTGCTATATCAGCCATTATACAACAGGTTGTTTCAAGGAAGCAATCTGATTGGTTGAAACAGCCATCTATAGCCGACGTGCTTCGAGCATGATGGAACGCCTATCAGCTGCTAGCTGTTCTCCCAGGCCAGGAGGCTCCACTTCCTCTTTACATTTTACTCATGCTCATAGCTTGATAGCTCATAGCTTTTCCATTGCTCCAGACTGTATATGGAGCTGACCTGTAATGACATTCCAGGGAAAAAACATGTAGGCCTACAGTATATAGAAAGGGGTGGGGGAGCTCAGACAGGGGCCAGATTCGAATTGCAGATGTCCGTAGGTGGGGTGAGGTGGTTCGGGGAGTGAGGCCAAGTAGTAGCCTGACCAGTTTGTTTTGGGAAGTCTGAAGCCTTGCCTTGTTTTAAGGGCCTTTGAGGTTCTGTGGTACCGAGGTGCATATAGTCGAAGAAACCTTGTACAAGGGCTCCTGTTAGGGTCTTCAAGGTGTTTTTGTTGACCAGTGCAGAGATCCTGTACAGGAATCTTGTTCTTTGTTTGACTTTTCTGATTACGTTGGTGGCCATTTTATCACCGGAAAGATTTGCCTCCAGGATGGAACCTAGATCATTTAAGCCGTCTCCCTCCCTCTCTTTCTCTTTCTCTGTCTCTCTCCTCTCTCTTTCCCTCGACACAGTCCAGGCTGTCATATGGCTCATTGGCTGCCCACCCTTACTAGTATAGAGCCTGCATATAGCCTACTTCCTGATGTTTCTTCCAGTTAAGGGTAGTTTTTCATTGTCACTGTTGCAAAATTGCAAAAAAGCTGGACTCAGTGTGAGACAATGTCAGGTCTCTGCTCTATACTGTATGACCTACACACAGTGATTATTGTCACCATGTACACATAATATGGTGACATCTGGCATAGCACGCCACTTAAAATCCCTTTGTGACATCTGCTCATTATTAATTGATTCTAGTCTGTTCGTTGGCAAATGTTAGTGTTTTAGGCAAAACAATGGACAATGCAGAAAACAAGAGTGTGTGACAAAGATGTAAAAACTGACAAGTAAGAAGTGAACACAGTGCACATAATTTGATGTGGTTTGGAAAGTCTCCCTGACATTTTTGATGCGGTGATCCGTGAGGGACCGGAAAGGGAAACTTAACTTTGGTCCATTATTTCTCTTTCACTTTAATAATACCAATTATATATTATTGTGGTTTATTGTGTTTTCAAATATGCACACTTACCAACTAATAAGCTTGCAATGAAACTATTACCTACAGCAAACTACATCAAACTTTTCCTAACCGAGCACGTAATTATGATTAAGCACACCCCTTGACTATATTGACTCCTTCAAAACCGCTCTCAAAGGGCACCTACGGACGGCTGCAATTCGAAACTGGCCCCCGTGAAATCTGAATCTCTCCCCCCCCCCCCCTCCCCCCCCCATTTTCCCCTCACTGTATGTTTCTTTTCCCTTTTTGCTTCCTTTATGATGAATTCCTGTTATAGATGTGTATTTGTACGTCTCTAAATGTTTTGATGAATTGAACATGGTGGACCCTGTTGTAAACAAGTGTAG
Source organism: Protomyctophum parallelum (assembly GCF_964188405.1). Taxonomy (NCBI): domain Eukaryota; kingdom Metazoa; phylum Chordata; class Actinopteri; order Myctophiformes; family Myctophidae; genus Protomyctophum; species Protomyctophum parallelum. The sequence goes on from NC_139706.1 coordinate 27,601,099, forward strand.
GCTAATGCTTAATTGGGTCGTCCACTCACAGTTAACAGTCTTTGTATTGAGTTTGTGCTTGAAATGTACTGTAATTCTGCAAACTGTGCAAACTGTAAATATTTCAATCAATCAATCAAACACCCGGCATTTAAGCGCGCACCAGCAAGTGCGTGTCGTGCACGCGCATGATGTTGCGCGTGCGTGCATGTGCGCTTGTGCACGTGCAAGCGGGGGGAAAAACGCACTTCCGGTCCCTCACGGATCACCGCCCTCACGGAGCACGGCCCGCTCACGGAGCACGGCCCCCTCACGGAGCACGGCCCGCTCACGGAGCACGTCTTGTCCACTAGACGGAGCCAAATCATTACTGGAAATGTCAGGAGTAAGCCTATGAATGAATGCAAGACTACCCCCAATCAGTTCTGATCTGTGGGTAATAGGATTCCAATCTTCAACATCAGGGATGTATTTTTTACGTAGGCTATAAGAAAACACAATCTCACATTTTTTCTTCTTTTTGAGGGCCTATACACCATATACTCTAAGCTATAGGCCTACACAGGTTTAATGTTTGTCTTTAGTTCAATCTTTGTTTTGTAAACACATTGACAATGAAAGGACATTTTATGTCATAATGTGTCATTTACGTCATATTGTCACTTTATTGTTAATGGCGTTTAATGTTTGTGTTTACACCGTTTGTTTTATATCACCTAATCAACATGAGTTAGATTTTAATATATTAGCGCTCCTCACTTCACATGGGTGTGATTTTTTTAAACACCAATTTACTGTATGTAACTACAAGTTAATGTGAAAAGCATGCTGTTTCATATAGCTGGGACATGTCTTATATATAGATGATCCAATGGAAGCCTATGGGTGCATGGAATATGATGAAGTAATAGTTGAGTCAAATATACAGATTTGATATCCCAGGAAAAGATAGTCCTACGTGAACATAGTTTATTTATTTATTTCCGTGTACAGTTGCACATCATCACTCCCCTATTGAACAAAAATACTAAATCTATATGAATGAAGACAGAATGAATACTTTTTCAGTCACTACAGTAATTCACCTTTAACCATAGAAGAAAGGTATGCAGCAAACAGGGATGTGAATATATCGGCTACCTTATTGTATTTTTTTGAAAGAAAATCTTAATCTTAATATTGACAGTATATGTATTTATCATGTTGTGCCTCCTCAGATTGAATGGACAGAGATCACTTCTAAGCTATCGAGCAATCAAAACTCCTAAAATAATGGTGGCAAACACTGACACATTCAGCACATTACATACCCACATCAAAAACTGATCGTTATCCTTTGGAACTATAATTAAAATGTACAGCAATTTCCTTTTTCAAATTCCGTAGAAAAGGTCTCACCTACAGGGACAGGCGATCCTGCACACTTTTTCAAACTCCACCTGTCATTAGTCATTAGTGCTATAAGTGGACTAATAATGATACAAGTCTAACCAAAAATTCAGATTCAACTTGAGATATTGTGATTGACATGATTGTCAATGTTCTAATGAGGCATATAAAGCAATGATAATTACAGCATAACTTTGCATAGGCCTTTCTCTCACATATTATAGACAAAGACAACTGTAACTAGCAAATTATTTCTTCTAAGTCACTCTGCACATCACATTTATGACTGGCTTCAATTGGCAGACTAGCAATATCCTCAAACACTTCTGCAAAGGTGCTAAATCTTAGCTGTAGATTCAGCATTTTTTCCCATCGCTCAATTGCCCCAGAAGACATGTACTGAGCTTCAGTGTACTGGCAGTTGTCTTTGAAAGCTGCAGGGACAGAGAAGATCTTTCGTCCAAAGCTGAATGCAGACAGTGATGACTTGTCATGAGTAAATTCCTTGTCTCTGATAACAGACAATTGTCCACACTCATACTCTGAGCTGGTGAATCTGCTGTCTGTTTCACTATCAGATGAGAGGTCACTCATTGTGATGGAATTCACTGGCCAAGGCCTCGGTGTCGCTTGAGATGAGTGATACTTGCAGGAGTCAATTGGTTCTAGAGGAGAGTTTAACTGACGGATCTCATCAAAAGAGAGGCACTGTACAGGCTCCAGGAGCTCTGGGGTTGGAGACCTTCTCATAAAACGTTGTGACTCCTTAACCTGTCGCACTTCAGGTTCTAACTTCATTGACGCCTGCCTATTTGGAAGAGAAAGGGTGTTGAGATTCATAGGATGCCATTTCTTCGTATCTAGTCTTGAGGGGCCTTTCTGTGGATCTCCTAATAACATCTGACCGTCTCCACACCCTTTAGGATCAGGTTCTGCACAATTTGTACTGTACTGTACATGCTCATGCCAACTGAGCCTCAGGGAGGTAAGGTCTGAATGAGTTGCACTACAGAAACTGCCAATTTCATAGTATTCCAGTTCACTGTTTTGGACAACGGGCTGAGCTCTGGACGCATTGGTTCCATAGTAAAATTCCATATTTGACAACTCTCTTTCGGGACAAATAATGTCAGGTGGCTTGTCTCCGTCTGCATATAAGGTCCCTGTCATTCTGTTTTCATCTAAGTGAAATGCTTCATTGTCTTGCCCATGTTGTGTTCTCTGTGCTGAGCGATGACACTCATCAGCATTAGTCTTTTCACTCCGTTTCTTCAGGGTAATAAGCAGCGTTATTAAAAACATAATAACAGGAACGGGAACGACCACAGCTATAAGCCACAGAGGTAAGCTGTCCTGTGACTGTGGATCAGTGCATCCACTGTGAGGTTCATTTATGGAATTGCAGATGTCACATGCCTGGTCAGTGAAATTATGTACACAGACGCAGGAGCCATTAAGCAAGTCAGGTCCACACCTCCATTCATTTTGACAATGTGACGAGAGGCAAGGCATCATGGTTGTGTTATCTTCAGAACAAGGTGATGGGATGCAGAAACCTGCAGAGCCACAACTTGACTCGATCAGAGCCAAGCTAGGCCATACCTCCACCACTTCACTATATCCACTGACAGGCAGATTGTAACCTGTCATCTTGATATAAGCCACACATCCAGAGAGCCCTGTCATTTAGAGAGAGAAAACATGTTATGCATTACTATTTATTGATGATGGAATAATGCAAAATGTTGGAACCAGTCAAATAAGACTGTAAAGCAAAACACAAAAAAACAACTGTAACAGACACAGGTTCAGGTTTATATCATACCTGAAAGTTGTAGCTTTGAAACCCCTGGTGGGCCTCCCCCAAGAACAATCTTATCCACATTGACAGGTGTAAAATCAAGAGTTCTATTTGTGGTGTTCATGACTTGTTGTCCATCTAGAAGCAGAAGAGTGTGCTGTCCATTATTGACCAGAGAGATAAGGTGCCAGAGACCGTCTGCTACTGGTGTGTTCACAGTCAATTGTGACATGTGTCTTGACGTGGTGTCTTCGGACACGTACATGGGTTTTCCATCCTTTATCTGGATGGTGGAGAGAAGATAAGGGCCCCGTGTTTCAGACCACAACCATAAATGATACTGAGATAAATACACTGCCACAATAAGTATATTTTTCAGTGTGCATGCCCACCCGAATGATGGAATATCCTTTGCTGCTGTCAATAAACAAAAGCACTCCATTATCACGAGTCTTGAACTTGACGTCAATATCTATTAAATATTTGGCATTTGAATCTTTACTAATTTGGCCTTTCATCAGGTAGTCTCTCTTGAATCTCTCCTTAATGACATACTGAATGTTACCATTCCCACTGAGTCGCAATGCAGACTCCTCTGGAATTTCTGTTTAAAAACAAACATAGATATTAATTTTGAATTATTAAAACATACTCATGGGGGGAATCTATATCAATCAAACCTCAATGATGACGTTATCTTACCTGTGGCACAGTTGCTACCACTGTACCGACTCCTGCAATTGCAAACATAGTGAGACCAACGGTCATGGCACACACCACCGTTCTTACATGGATTGCTGTGACAGGGTGGAACTACTGCACGAGAGCACCTGGGAGAAAAACAGGGATACAGGGAAAACAACTAAATAGATCTCCTTGTCATAGTGATCTTTTATGTATAGTATACACAATGTTATATAACGTTACCTATCGTATTCGTACTGTACCTCTCAAAGACGTTGAATGTTGCCAAGGCCATGGAAGGCCTCAAGGTCACACCATTCACATTTAGATTTCTAACACACCCAACAAAGTCATGGGTTTTTATCTGAGCCGGATGCAGTAATATAGATTCAATTGACCTTATTCCTCCGAATGTCATATTGGTACTGCCAACATCTAATCTCCTAAATGAAATGACAGCCAGAAAAAGAGAAGCAATAATATTGTGAACAATGCAAAATCACATGTTGAATAATGCAACATTAATGACTAATTTCCACCTTTTTGAGTTAATTCCGTCACTTTGAGAGAAACAAAATTTGTTATTGTCCACATCTGCACAATTGTCCACAAGTAGAGAGCCAATCTGTTAAAATGAAAACAAACAAAAAGAAAAAAAGAAAATAAATTCCATATTCAAAATATGTAAATGACAAATTACATAGCACATTAAGAAGTGCTGTTAACCACTTAAAAACCATAACATCCTGAGATTTGGTGTAGAGGGAATTGTGTGTGTGTGTGTGTGTGTGTGTGTGTGTGTGTGTGTGTGTGTGTGTGTGTGCGTGCGCGCGCGCGCGTGTGTGTGTGTGTGTGTGTGTGTGTGTGTGTGTGTGTGTGTGCGTACGTGCGTGCATGCGTTTTTTTAGAACTCACGTTGCCAATCCTTCTGGTAGTGATACTATGAAAATGGCCATCTGCCACTTGCTTTTCTGTGTCCAGCCTGACGGGTCCTGAGCCCAGGTCATATGAAACGACTGCTTTTCCCTCCAGTATTTCAATTGCAAAGAATTCCTGGCTAGATACTGCTCCTGGATTGTAGAGGAGCAGGCAATTTTGTTGCACTGTTGCAAGTTCCATAGAGATTATGTTGCTTCTAGGATGTAGTGGGGGGAACTCCATAAAAGACAACTCCTCAAAACCATAACTGTGCTCCTCACAGTGGATGCCGCTAAGTCCTAAAGATGAACCAAGCATGATGATGTTTTAATGAGATAAACACACACACACACACACATACACATATATATATATATATATATATATAATATATATATACAGGAATTACCATTAACTTGATCAAACTTTATAAATCAAAAATAATTATTCTTACCAAAAGGACAATGGCAAGAGAATCCTGTTAAAGAATGAATGCATCTTCCATGGACACAGGGGGATGATGTACAGTGGTCTATCAACTGCTCACACATTTTCCCTAAAAGTATAAAGTTCAGAATGATGATTCCTGTTGTGTTTTAATGCATAATAGGATTGTTTATCATGTCAAGGTCTACCTTTATATCCAGGACCACAACGACACTGAAAACCTTCTGGCATGTTTACACAAGTCCCTCCATTTTGGCATTTCACCTGCAGGCATTCAACTACATCAGCAGAGCAGAAAGGACCAGAGAAGCCTCCCGGGCACTGGCAAAAGAATCCTCCAAGATTATTGACACATCTGCCTTTATTTTCACATGGATTCCATTCACATTCATTGATGTCTGCTTCACATAGTCTTCCGGTAAAACCAGCAGAACAGGAGCAGTTAAAGATCTCCACCTGTGGTGACACAAAGATGACCGCTAAGCTTTCCAGAACAGCACCGTGCTGGCCTATGTGAATGTTTTTATTGCATGTTGCCCCATTTTGACAAGGACTGACAAAACATGGGTCGCTGGTGATACGAGATATTGTCACATTGCTTTGACTCTCGAGTGATTTCTTGTGGACTGCAGATATATCGGTAGCAACCTCTTTACTGAGATATTGTCCATTGTATCTTTTGACAGCAGCCAGCAAAAGTATTTCAGTGCCAGTAACTTTCATTCCAAATACATGTGTTTTAGAGGCCTGCAAGTTAAAAAGACTATCCAGAGCTTTCGTGAACCGCAAATACTTGTGAGATAAGAAGTCTTCCACTGAGGAAGAAGACACATAGAAGAGTATACAGCTGTCCATAGAAGCATTGGTGAAGCCTTTGTAGCGTACATGGACACTGTTGTTGACTGGGAAGTGAAGCTGGTCTGTTGCTTCAATTGTAATGTTGTATTTAGCCTCTCCTTGAAAAGGAAATGACCATAACTCACATGTGCTGTAAGGAATCGTGAACATATTCAAATTCCCACTTATGATGCTGCAGTTAAATGTGTCAGATTCATCCTGATCTTCGGGACGGACATTACCAAGAATGCCTCCTTGAAAAGAATTGCCATGATATTTCACCTCAATGTAGATGTTTCTCTGAACTGGAGGGTTATCGTTTTCATCCAGAACACTTATGTGGAACGTTGTTGTGGAAGATAATGCAGGGATACCTGCATCCCTAACAGCAATGAGGACTTCATATAAAGTTTTTTTTTCCCGATCAAGAGCCCTTGTTGTAAACAAAATGCCATCCGCCGTCAATGAAAAAGTATTCTCCAGTGTAGGCATCACAAGCCAGTAAGTAAAAGGACCCTGGTTTGAAGGCAAATCAGAATCGGATGCATTTAACTTGGCCACAATGGTACCTTGGGGCTGATTTTCCTTTACATTAGCCTCAGTCAGCATCAATCTGGGAGCATTGTCATTAATATCCCCAATTGTCACAACTACATTGGTGGTCCCAGTGGCAGGTGGAGAGCCATTATCAGTGGCTGTAATGGTCAGATTGTAAAGAGGGCACAGCTCTCTGTCTAGTGGAGAGTTTACTGAAATTGTCCCAGTAAATGGATCAATAGCAAAAGAGGAGTTACTGTTTCCACTCGCTATACTAAAGGTGAACTGATTCCAGTCCATGATGGTGTCCTGGTCCAAAGCATTCACTGTTAATACAGATGCACCCACACTACTGTCTTCACTCAGATTAGTTAAATAGAGAGCAGAGGTGAACTTTGGGGCATCATTTGTCTCTATAACAATGATCTGAACAGAGGCTTCATCTACATTTTTACCTGTGATAACACCCCGGTTTTTCACCAGAATCTTTAAGACTGTATGACTATTGCCTTTATTTCTCAAACTGCTAGTCGTGTATATTTCTCCAGAATGTCCATCAATTCCATAGCCTATGTTTTTGTTTGGGCCAAATAGTAAATAAAACACTTGTCCGTCTTTGCCGTAGTCAAAATCTGTAGCTGTTACTTTTCCAATTCTAGTGTCAATAGGCACATTTGCGAATACTGAAAAATTGTATTCTTTTGACTTGAAAGTAGGGATGAACTCATTGACACCTAAGATTTGGATAATTGCATTTGCCAAAGAAAATATAGGGTGTCCCATGTTGGATGCTTTGATTGTTATATCAAAGTTCCTCTTCTCTTGTTCAAAATCAAAAATATCCGTAGTGGTGATTGTGCCATTTCTTGGGTCAATTGCAAACTTTGCAACATAACCTGCCACTAAAGAATAGATTATATGTGCGTTTGCACCAGAATCGGCATCAGTGGCCTTCACTTGGAGGACAGTTGTTCCAATTCTGGAGTTTTCTGGCACTGAAGCGATGTACTTCAAAGCTGGAAACATTGGTGGATTGTCATTCACATCCATAACATTCACTGTAATATTTAATGTTGCTGTTTTAGATAGCCAACCTGCATCCATAGCACTGACTTGAAGATTATATTTGACTTCTTTTTCAAAGTCAAGTTCTCCTATTAGTGTGAGCAACCCAGAATCCTCCCCTATGGAGAACGCTAAATTCTTATTTTCTGTTGTCATTGAATATGTTAGGACACCATTGGCACCATAATCTTCATCTTCTGCTTGAACTCTTCCAATAACTGAACCTACTGGCAAGTCCTCCGGTACAGAAAAAAATGCATCTGGCTCTCTAAAGTGTGGGGGAAATTGATTTGTCTCCGTAATCTCAAACGTAACGGTAGTCTGTGATGTCAGTGGGGGAAATCCCTGATCCTTTGCCATAACTGTTAATGTTAAAAATCCATTGATTTTTTCACTCAAGCTTTGATTCAACATTAGTTTTCCATTGTCGGCCTGGATCCAAAATAAATCTGAAGCATTTCCTCCATTCAAAACATACTCGACATCAGCAGTGCTTTGATTAAAATCCGAGTCGATTGCTGAAAACTGGACCACCTCGCTTCCTAAATCCATGTCATAGGGGATGGCCAAAAGAGCCTGGAAGGGCAAAAACGTTGGTGGATAGTAATTAAATGGAACTAATTTCACAGTGACAGTCGCGTTGTCATACAAGGGATTCGTGCCACAGTCAAATGCAAAAACTTCAAAGCTAAAGGTTTCAGAGTTCGAATTATGCAAAGTCATCGGCTGCTTGGTGTAGATATCACCAGAGGATGTATTCACCCAAAATGCTTCATGTTGGGGTTCAATAAAATATAGAATGTGACCGTTTGGTCCCATGTCTGCATCTGTAGCTAGAACTCGCATAACAAACACATCTTGCGCTTGGCTTTCAGGGAAGTCAGTAGTATAGAAGTGATTGAAGAATATTGGTCCATTATCATTGACGTCAGTAATAACTATGGTGACATCTGTGCTAATGCTCCATGCCGAATCATTTGCATTTACTTTCACCACATAATGGTCCTGTGTCTCTCTGTCCAGAGGTCTTACAACAGTTATATAACCACTGTAACTATCAATATTGAATGGCAGATTCTCCGTTTGGTCAATTATTGAATAGGCAATCTCAGCATTGGCATCAGTGTCATCATCATTTGAGATTATTTGTATGACACTGTGCACAATAGCTACATCTTCTGGTATCTCTTTGAAAAAAATGTGCGAAAAATGAGGTGCGTGGTCATTTCTGTCTAAAACAACTATAATGACAGTAGCTCTGTCTATATGGAGAGGGTTATCTTGTTCTGCTGATTCAATTGTTAAATTGTATTCTGGTATATACTCTCTGTCTAAACTTATAGTTGTGCTCAATATGCCATTTTCAGAGTCAATGTTAAAAACACCATCAACATCTCCCTCTATAATGCTGTATTGCACCATGCCATAACTTCCAAAATCTGCATCGATGGCAAGAACATCACAAAGCCACATTGGTGCAGAATTTTCAAACACTTCACACCTGTACTCTTTTTGAGTGAACTGAGGATAATTATCATTTATATCAGTGATGTTTATATGAACTTCAGCAAACGATGAGAAAGGTGGAGCACCAGCATCTCTGGCTTCTATCAATAAAAGAAAGTCCTTGTTGTTCTCATAATCCAGAGGATTCTCAATTGTTAGCTCGCCACTCGATTGATCCATTTGAAAAATGCCATCAAAGTCTCGAGAGATCAGATAGAAATAAACCGGTTCACTTCTGGTAGATTCTGCCGAAACCACTGCCACCAATGTTCCCACTGGCTCATCCTCAGAGAGTGAATAATTAAGAACATCCACATGTATCACCGGGAATTCTGAGGCATTTTGAAACCTGATGCTAATTGTTGTCATGTCAAATTTTGGATTTTCTCCACCATCTTCCACATGTACATTGATTGTAACATCTTCTGTCCCCCTGAGACCAGTTGAAGTAAACAAAGTGCCACTGTGTGGATTTATGGAAAACATCTCTTCAATTTGTCCATATAATGAAAAATGAAGTTCTGCATTCATGTCCGTATCTCCATCCGTGGCTCTGACGGCACAAACAACCGAGTCTGCAAAAGATACCAGAGTAAACAAATGTGTAAAGTGTCACTAACCTACAAATCGACTACAACTGTCAAAAGTGAATACCCTCACCTGGAGCCACTTCTGTGGGCACATAGGCCACATATGGGCTGTTTAGAAACTGGGGCCAGTGGTCATTGACATCTCCAATGAGCACAGTAACAAGCACTGAGCTTGATAGAGGATGTGTAGGATGCTTATCACTGCCAAAGACTGTCAGTCTATAAAAGGCTATTGTCTCCCTGTCCAGAGTATCAGTTGTAAACAGCTCTCCAGATGATTCTTCAATGGAAAAGGGTGCATCAGTGTTCTCCATGTAATACCTTAAGTACAATCAAATACACTTTATTCACACACAATGAATAAGTATCCTTGAAAATGCATTGCTCAGTGGCAGTGTTTTTCGATTTCTCCTTTAACTAATGATCCATTCTAATGTGTACTAGTCAAGTTAACTATCCTCCTTCTTCTCCACTGTCATTTGTACTAGGCTATAACACACATTGCAGGCACTAGAGATTTGCAGAAAATGCTCTGTTTAGTTTCTTTAGGACATGCCAGTACCTACCTAATTTCTCCACTTACGCCGTCATCAATGTCAGATGCTGCTATCATAGCAAAAACTGTTCCTACAGGGCTGTCCTCTGATACTATAGTGTTATAGACATCCTCAGAAAATTCTGGTGTGTTGTCATTCACATCATCCACAATGACATGTATCACTGCAGTTCCTGTTAGACGTGGCAATCCTTAAGATGACAAAATAAGATTGTGAAAAGGTGTTTATGTTACAGTAAACTACTTGGGGTTTATTTTATCTGCAATGGTCCCTTAATAGTAAGAAATACTACATTATTATATAAATTATAATTACCTGAATCAACAGCTTTAATATGTATAATGTACAATGATTCCTTCTCCCTGTCAAGATTGTGTACAATTTGAAATGTGCCATTTGGAGAGATGGAGAAAAAACCCATATCATTTCCTTTGTGTATGGAATAGGTTAGCTGAGCATTGACACCTACATCTTCATCCACCGCTGAAATCTTATCAAAGAAGACAAACACAATCACAAAAAAGAAAGAAATGCAGAGACTTTAACTACAAATATACCTGCAATGTTGCCACTGCTATATACTGTAGTCAAAGTGTATATGACAAATAAATGAATACATTAAAGGGATATTTCATTTAAAAATGCTTGCCAGGGCAAAATCCACAGTGAGAGAGTGCAAAGGTGCTGGGGGCCAGATGGCATATACCCCCATAAAGCTGCCTAAGCTGGAGACCTCTCAAAGCCAGACAACTACAGGCATTAGCCTCATGTATCACTGGCTGCAAAGGTTTACAATCGAATGATACTAAACAGGATATGCATGCCAGCAAATGGCATTCGAGAGGGGGGAACTACCGTAGCACAGATCTTGGCACTAAGGAGAATGAACGAGGAGGTCAAAAAGGATAACCTGACTGCATGTACTCTGCTTCATCGACTTCAAAATGGCATTTTTTCACCACCTTCCTCTTCATCATAGTCCTGGATTATGCGCTCATGAGGTATTGTGCTGAAGGAAGTCAAGGACTTCCAAGTAGCTGGGCTCATCACAGTCAACTCAACCAAGCAAGATCTGACAGTGAGGAAGGCAATTGCATGGAGGGCCCTGAACAGTGAACAGTGAACCAGTGTATGGAACTCCAACATCCCTCGTCAAATCAAACTCATCTTCTTCTGTGGAGTCTGTTCTTCTATACGGCAATGAATGCTGGACCCTGAAGCCAACCCTGCAGAAGCCTCTACACGGGTGCTACACCAGAATGTTGCGTGCAGTACTTAACATCAGGACACTGCCAAAGACTGTGGTTGCTCTATTCAGTATTTAGATATTTGATATAATTTGTATCCGTTTACGGATGGATGAAGCCTGCACACCATAAAGACAATTACCATAAAGATTACTTTTTTCATTAATTTTTTTATTGTATTTAACTTTCTTAATTTACCCCAAAAAATATTAAACACACAATACAATGGGTTTGTATAGGAAGGGATCGAGCATGTCTGATCAAATTAATATCAAATATCTAATTACTGAATTTACTTAAAAACTATCCAGGGTGCTCCCAAATTCCTGAGTAGACGATAAAATGACCCCAATGTTTTTTTTAAGTGAAATATCCCTTTAAATATAATAAAATACATATATGAATAATAAAATATAATTTGACCAAATTCAGTTAGACTGTAATACCTGATGTGTCTCCTGAGAGAGGTCCTCTTCATTCTCTCGCACATGCATTACCAGCATTGCCGGAGAAAAGAGAGGCGTGAAGTCATTCACATCCAAGACAGTGACACTGACAACAGCAGTGGCAGATCTGGGCGTGCTTCCCTGGTCTACAGCCACTATAATGAATGTGTAGTTAGCATTCTTCTCCCTATCCAGTTTATCCATGACTCTGACCTCACCTCGGATAGCATCCACCACAAACGGAGTCATCAAAGACAACTCGTACCGCAGCTGTCCATTAGGTCCGATGTCTAAATCATGCGCTTCAGCCTGAAATAGACTAGCCCCTCTGGGAACATCCTCTCGTACTGTCAGGTTGAAGACACCCTGAGAAAATTCAGGGTCATGATCATTTGCATCATCAACATACACTGTGAGATTCATAGAGGATTCCATCTGGGGTGATCCGTTATCCATGGCAGCTACGGTGATGGTCAGCATATCAATCCTTTCCCTGTCTAATGGCTCCCGAAGATATAGATTTCCACTGGTGTTATCTATACTAAATACACCAACTGATGTGTCCTTTAAATAATATAAAACTTTTCCATTGGAACCAAGGTCTGCATCCTCAGCATGTACAGTCATTATGACTGAATGAATAAATGTGTCCTCTGGTATAGTGATACTCCTGGCTGACACAAAGGATGGAACATTGTCGTTGACGTCAACAACCAAAATCATTACACGTGTTGTGCTTGTGAGCTGCATAGAATTTGGCTGGGCACAGTCATTAGCTGTAACAGTCAGATTGTATGATGATCTTCTCTCTCTGTCTAACTCTGTACTCAGGCATAAAACACCAATAGGGTTCATGAAGAACATGTTCTCCTCATCTCCACTGATCACGCTCAGGTCCAAATCACCATTTTCACCTAACAGAAAGGAAGAGAAAATGCTATGATACTGCAGGGGACAGGGGTGCAAAATCTCTTCTAGATCTGCTATTTTCGAGGGAAAGAAATGATAATGTGTGCAAATCTTTGAATATATAACGTTTTTAACTGAAACTTCTGGGGGGTCCCTGACTCCCTGGAACAACATATTTTCAGATGGGGGTCTGGCGGCCAAATACATACTGATATAGAAACACATTAAACTGTTCCTGATCCTCAGCGCTTGTTTTTCTTACCTCAACGTCCTTAATAGTGAACAGTGAAATAGCTTCTACAGTGCTTTTTATTTTTAACCCACTGAACAAAATGTGCAATGAAAACATTTGTTTTTATGCTATATTAACCCCTGGAACCCTCTCAAGGACCCCTGGGGATCGGCTTTGAGAACCACTGCCCTAGAAGTTGGTTATTGTTCAAAGTTAAAACAAATGTAGTTTTTCTATAGACATTTCGATTTTTTTTTCTATCGAAACGTACCTGATACGAATATATAAAACCAAACCATGAATTTTGTGAACCGTTGTACCCCTATTATATATATACTGTATACATACTAATAGTATGTATTTGTTATTTTCTTTAAATATTTATCACATGACAGTTCCCGGTATTCTAATACTGTATGAAAAGTTGAATACTGTAGGTGTTTCACTTACCATCATCTTTATCTGACACATTAAGGGAGAGGAAACAAGTGTCAGTAACTGTGTCTTCCAGTAGTGACACAGAATAGGTGTCCTGACTGAAAACTGGTGGATTGTCATTAATGTCCAACACATTGAAGTACACTCTGACACTTGATACCGCCAAATCCCCCAGCTGCACCACCACTGTGAGAATGTAGAATCTTTGTGTTTCAAAATCCAGAGTGCGGGATAATAGGAACTCCCCAGAGTGTGGACTGAGTAAGAACAGGTTTTCTCCATCATCCTCCTGCACCAAGTATGTGATAGGCGTGAGACCCTCGTACATGGCCTCCACCTTTCCCACGGCTGTTCCTGTTCCATATTCCAGAGAAAAATGCATTAATTCTGTTACGATTCATAGTAGCATATGTTGTTTAAAAAGTTAAATGAAACAACACAAGGCAAAAGGATATTCTGAATAATGGGGGAGTGAAGAATATTTCCATGACTTGATGAACTTTGATTGATTGATTGATTGATTGAATAGTTTATTAGACAGAAATGTAAAACAGAAACAGAGTACAGTCAATAGGCTACACTTGGTCTATATGCAATCAATTCATAAACAAATTTCACTTATCATAAATAATCATAATCAATCATATAATATTGTTGTCTAAGAATCTTTAATTAATTATTCAAATTAATGGTTGGCATCTGCAATTGTGATTGAGATAGTAATCTAAGGCCTAAGTTGCATTAAGGTCACATAGTTGACGTCACTGTGGCTTACCTGGAACTGTGTCTTCTTTCACTTCAAATGAATAGACAGATTCGGTGAAAGACAGCAGGTTGAGTTGTCTGTCATGAGGGTGCACACTGGCTGTGCCATACTCCACGGCATCACTAGATGTAGCATACCAAGTGGAAAGTGCATTCAGCCCCTGGATGGTATCAGGATACTGTTTGTTGTAGTTTGCATTTACTACATTTGTAGATCCAGTTCCCATAGAATATATAGTGTTTAGCACCTGTTGAAGTACACCACAATAAATTAATGTTATAGGAAGAAGAAAATAATCATAAACAAACAAAAAAACCTTGATTGTGCAGTTAACTTAAGTTGTTCTCACTTGTCTCTGAGATTCTAAGCTTAAAATACATACATACAACATACTGCCATGCAATGATTGCAATCAATGAGATTGCAATAGATGCAAGATAGGGAACGATTGGCAAACTCAAAGATAGATTTTCTTCCATAAAATCCCACATATAACCTAATTGCCGCTGAAAACACACTTGAACATAACCATCAACTTACCAGAAGATGAAATAACAATTCTCTGTATTTTTTCCATTGTCCAGAAATGTCCATCATCATGTTTATTTAGCAGATACACTTTCTACTTGGTCAAATCTAAACATTCATATTTATATATTCACATTTGAGAATGAAATCCTCTGCATAATATAGTAAAACAAGACAAAAAAGTGAAGTCCGAGGGACACCAGTATCAGTATCCATGCAAGACCGGTGAAGGCAAAACTATAATAGCTGTATCCATAGCAATTACTCAATGCCGTTGCCTGTAATCCTGAGTGGCACGCCCCTTTGACATCACCCGACACAGATCCTGTGTCACAAAACGTCCCTTCGGTAGCCCTAAATGAAGCAGTTGACTTGAAGAACATTCATTTGTCACCATTCTAGACTCATTCATCTCGCTTACCATCAAAGTGGCAAACACACATTTGCTGTTAAGAATATAAATCAGCATGAATTGCAAGTATCTGCTTATCAAAATGAAAAGAATGATGTTGGTTGAAAACAATAAAGTGTTTCCCTCCCTGGATTTTGCAACTTCAGCAAATGGGTGTCCTAACATATGAATTAAACATTTTTAAAAGTGAGATAGCCATGGGTGATCTTTTCTTGCTGCATGTGAGCCAGGAGGTTCATTCATTCAGACAGAGCTTGCAAGGCATTCATTCAGTTGGTCAAAGGAGAGAGTAGACAAAGAAAACAACTGGCACACAGAAACATTGATTTCAGAAGGGAACAGACAGAAAAAACATATTGCACAACATGTTATATTGCTCTGAGCAATAATCAACACATGGTTTTAATAAGCCTGTAGTTATCTTCTTGGAGCACATAATTAAAAATGTATTAAAACATAATAAAATGAAAAACAGTATTTATAAGAACATGCAGCTGGCAGCCATGATTAGTACACCCCTTTGTCTTAAATGTTTATGAAGTTTGAGTTCATGAAAATTATACACTCAAGCATATTTATCAGCTGAGAAGCTTTATTGTTCAGTCATATTTGCAAACACCGTTATAAGTATACGGATATCTTTGTATAGCAAAGGGCAACGCTGCTGGGGGAAGATCTGATCAATGAATAGCCTATGTGAACACCCTTTATGTGATTGTGTGAGACTACTCTGTGAGAATATTCAGTTACAGGGAGAAGAAACTCTATCCCACCAGTAGCTAAATAAAAGCACTCTACTCAGCAGGCTTAGAGAGAGAAAAATGCTTCTCTCAACACTTTGGCAACATTAAATTGTTTGTTTGGTAAATGTCAGTAAGCGCCACCATGCCTTAATCACTTAACCTTTTTTTATTAAGCATAAATGAAGTGTCTTCTAATAGTTATCTTCAATTATGGCGCCACCTTCTGGATTTCAATTTATCATGCACCAATAAACAAAGGGGCACGGTCAGTCTCCAACAGGTCTAAAGAGGAGCCACCACATTTTGGCAATGTAGTTATTTTTACAGTGTGTAACAGCATAAGATAGACAGCAATGAGGAGATAATACTTTTAAAGTTGGGGTGAGAAAACCTGCAATTCCATTACATACAGGAACTCTTGCTCAGCACAAATGCAGTAGACTACTATAGTGGGTTCTTTGTAATTTGACCATTAAACCTAAACCGGTAAATACAATGCATTTGTGTTCAATATTTCTGATTAATACAATAAGGGTACCACCTGTAAAATAGTTCATGAGCCAGTGTGAGACTGTGCGCATCTATTGTATAAATTTATCAAAGAGATTATACACATAGCTAGAGAGAAAAGAGCTCCAATTGAAAAATTAAGTGGAAAAATATCCACTGGTGCAGACCACACAGCATGGATTATATGCCAACAGCAGGGCTGGTTGGTATATTTTTATTTTCTATTCAATGATGCAAACACTGGAGTCAGACAAATCAAACTTAAGTTTCTTAATAAAGAAAAAAAATCTTTATTGAAGCTGCATCCGATATTAGAGTGGTATTCAAAGAACAATAATACATAAACACATGAAAAAATATTCTTTAAAACAAAGAAAAATACACTACCAACTCTCATGTTCGAGTTGTACACCCTAAAGTCTAGTTACTTCCATACTGATATTATAATCCTCCCAAATTGTTTAAGAGTATGGCAGGAATACAGAACTACCACTAGAAAAAATTCTTAACTTAAGATATGTAGTGTTAACTTTACAAAAAAGGAGGGTAACACTGTACATCTTAAAAACATTAAATATACACATGTTCTTGTTCAATCTGACTTGTTTCAAGAAAACTGCTGAATTGGATATAATAGGGTTATATGGCATAAACAAGAAACCAGACCATGGCACCTCCGCAATCTACTCATCATCCTCTTCATCATCATCATCTTCATCGTCCTCTTCATCATCATCATCTTCCTCTGCAGCAGCAGCAGCAGCTGCTGGTGGTGGTGGTGGAGCAGCACCCTTTGTACGGTAGGCAATGATATCCTGTTGAAGAGAGAGAAATTTGTATTAATTTGTACAGGCCAATTGGGGTGTGAGATATGGCAACCCTAGGCATTCATCAAACTGGTCATAACAAGTACATTAGTATTAATCGCATCTACAAAAACTTTCAATATTACCCTGCATCCTACCTTATCATATTTCTCCTTCAACTTAGCAGCATTTTTCTCATATGGCTTCTTTTCTTCAGCAGCCGACCTGTTCCACATCTCCCCCAACTTCTTTGCTGTGTCTCCAATGGACAGCCCAGGAGTCTCACCCTTCACCTTGGAACGGAAGTCCGCACAGAACAAGAAGAAAGCTGACCTGTAAAACAAACGGTATACTTTGCTCATACTTTTGACAATAGTGGGCAGCAGTAAAAGGATAATTATGAGGATGGTTTGATTTTGTCACATACGGTGGTCTCTTGGGGGCATTAGGGTCCTTGAAACGCTTCTTCTTTTGGCCTTTGGGAGGAATATAATGTGTCATTTCCCTCTCATAGCGGACCTTGTCTTGTTTTGCCATGTCTTCAAACTTTCCTTTCTCTTTAGGTGACATTGTCTGGAAATAAGAAACAAATTTAGCTAAAGAAAAAAATGCACATGGGAATTCCCACATTTGCTAAAAAATAAAATAAAAAGCAAACAACATCTCAGTAAACATGAATATGAACCTACCCTCCATCGCTCAGAGCATTTCTTGGAGAACGCTGCAAAGTTGACACTTTCTTCGGGATGTTTCTTCTTGTGCTCCTCCCGGCATGTTTGCACAAAGTAGGCATAGGAGGACATTTTTCCCCTCGGTTTCCTCGGATCTTTATCTTTCCCCATCTTGAATTACTGCATGGAAGGGGGGAAAAATATTTGAGTGAAACATTTCCAAGTCTATTACTCAACAGCAATGGCTATGTCTAAATATCCCTCTGCCCAACTGTCTTGATCTGCTTTGTCAGTTCCATCTATTGTCTAGGCCGGTGGGAAGGAGCAGTTGGGAGGAGGGGGAAGAGGAGGAGGATGGAGGGGGTTGACTGATGAGCCATTGTATTAAGAGACCGTCATTGTGCGTAAATTCCCTAAAATAGTGTACTTTGCTCTCTAACAGGCTAGCATTTTTTCCAGGTGCAACATCTGTGCTGCACAGCGCTTAAATGCTGGTTAGAAAAGACATGCATTCACACCAGTCTTGCTGCATCCATTAACATGCACCGTAAAAGCATCCAGACAGCGTTGTGGATGCACAAGATTTCACGTTAGCATTAGCTACAACCTGCCATCTTTGCTGGCTAGCCATCGTTAGCCATTATGGCTTCTTGCTTTGTGTCTTCACTCACGCCGCTAGTCACGATTGCATTTAATAGGGCTCTAGCTAACTGGCTAATGTTAGCACGCCTGCACGGCACGTATTACGATGGGGCGGTGGGGGACTAGACAACACTGCGTGTGGCTGGCTACTGGGAACACTGACTGGTATAACATTATCGTCGTTATGGTAAGACTGGGATAGCTAAAATCATACTGGTTAACGTTCCATGGGCCATTAAGGGTTACATTACGATTAGTTAAGTATGGGGCGGCCCCTTTGCAATGTGTTGACTAAAAAAAATAACATTTTCAGTTAAACACGTAAATGTTCTTGTCAGACACGGCCGTTCGTCTCTTGGTTTAAAAATGAGCCGTGGGTGGAATTTTGGAAAGATGCTGCAGCCTGCATCATTTAATTCGCCGTTACCTTGCAGGCGGTAGGTAGCTGTTGTCTTTATTTATTTGCCATTAATGGCCAATTAAACGTACAATGACACTTTGATGCGCGTTACGCAAGGGCCAAACGTTCTTAAGTGGTGCTTGGAAGTGATGTTCAGCAGCATTGCCGTCCCGTTACTATAGCCCAGTCGTAAGCTAACTAGCTAGCTGGCATCACAGGGACACTGTTTAACCTTAACGTATAGCGCTTCACACAACGACCAAAAGCATCATTTTGCTCACACGTTCAAAAATGCACACTACCGAAAATCACACAATTATGCATTTCAACAGCGTATTTCATTCATACATTTTGCGCAATATTGATTTAATTCGCTGTCAAACATTTTATGCTTACCCCCAACGCACCAGGCCACTTCAGTCTGAAACAATGGGATGAAAACCTAAACCTCCCTCTCAATGCGCGCTCTTTTGGCTGTGTCTGTGAAAAGCTCGTGCTGTGTATTTTGGGCTCCAGCTACCAAGGATTCATCAGTGACGTCACCTCAAAGCGTCACTTAGCGGAAGTAGTTCAAATTATTGGCTGGCTATGAATCGCCTGGTTTGCGATAGTCATGACGTCACTCTTTTATCCTTGATTACTGGTATCTTTAGATAACAGACGTTATATGTTTGATACGTAACTCTGTCTCTCTGCGGGCAGCTCCTTGGAGTACGTGCACTTCATGCGCTCCAAGTTCAGGTTCAGCATGTTTTGATTGGATGTCGACTGAAAACACGATGGCGTGCGTTGATGATGGCGTCACAAAATGATATACTGTTTTACTTTTACGGACTCCTTTGAGGCTTTGACACCTAATTTTAAGAAATGTTTTGCTTTTGTATAGCAATAGCGTTGTTGTTGCACTTATTTGCACGAAAAGATGAAATTACCTACCTATAGGTTCCATCCTGGAGCCAGGGTAATCTTTCCGGTGATAAAATGGCC
This sequence comes from Protomyctophum parallelum, assembly GCF_964188405.1. Lineage (NCBI taxonomy): Eukaryota > Metazoa > Chordata > Actinopteri > Myctophiformes > Myctophidae > Protomyctophum > Protomyctophum parallelum. Next base: position 27,621,146 of record NC_139706.1, read on the forward strand.
ACCAACGTAATGAAAAAAGTCAACCAAAGAACAAGATTCCTTTACACTTTACAGCAGGGGTATTCAATTAGATTAGGCCGGGGGCCACAACTGTAGAATGATTGTGTGTGGGGGGCCGCACAGTGTGCGCGCGAAGCGCGGACATTTGTGGGTTCTCAAAATGCTTTTTGTGCTCAAACACGAAGATTTATGTATATTTCCGCACAGTAATGAGCAGGATAATATGTATAAACAGGTATATGCTACCTTAGAATACATGTAGGCCTAAACCTATTTGACAGTGCATAAACAGCATTGCTTTGACATTAACGACCATCAGCTGGACGGACACACACACACACACACACACACACACACACACTCACTCTGCTGTGGGCAGTTCAGAAACCCGTCCACGACCACCAGTGACATCATCGTTAGGCAGATTGCTTTTTAAACAAGATTTATTTACGTGAGAATAGTTTATCAGACTATACAGATCAGATTACATAGAGCAGTGATTCCCAAAGTGGGGTTCGGGGTCCGGGGACCCCCAGGGTCCTTGAGGCAGTTCCAGGGGGTCCCCAGGGAAATGGTTTGGAACCAAATGGACCCTTATGGGTCTGTAACTCTGAGAGTGTATGGAACCAAATGGACCTGGAACAGGGTTTATTATTGTGAGAATGATGGCTTCCATTTTCGCATTGCAACTTTTCAGGACTAGAAAGCCTGCAGTTTCTATTAGCTTGGATTCTCCATTGATGTCACTGTTTCTGAACTGCCCACAGCCCTCCTATGTGACACAGACCGAGTAGAAAAAAACGTGTCATTTTATCATGATTATTAGTGAGGACCTATTATATGAAGATAGGTTGAAAAGTGGTCCTTTAATGATTACCGTCATTATGGTAATCTCCCAATTAATATCGCACACACCATACCTGTAACTTTTATTAGCCATCTTATTATTCTAAAAAAATATATATATATCCAAAATTCCTCCAGGGGCCACAAGGGGGCGCTCCGCGGGCTGCATGTGGCCCGCGGGCCGCCATTTGAATATCCCTGCTTTACAGGATCTCACTGGTCAACAAAAACACCTTGAAGACCCTAACAGGAGCCCTCGTACAAGCTAGGTTTCTTTGACTATATGCATGCACCTCAAAGGCCCTTAAAACAAGGCTCCAGACACAAACTGGTCACTCTCCCTTTGGCTTCACCCCCCGAACCCACCTCACCCCTGCCCACTTTGACAGGCTGGAATGGCTTAGGGTCGATGACAGAGTACAGCATCTTTCAATGGGTCTGGTCCACAAGATTCGATACACCACCAAGATACTGTAACGAGTGGAAACAAGTGCCAACCTATGCCCAACTACAGTGTTACCTGCGACCTATGGTGTGTGCGTTTACTAAGCCTATGTGTTCTGATTGGGTCTCAGCCTCAGGGGGTTCTGGGTAGGTGTTCAGCCCGCCAGTTTAGTGTGTTATGATCCGGTTTTCAATGTGTATGGACGTCCGAGTGATTCCTCCTCCGTCTCTGCCCGAGAACTACGGACCGACACCATACAGAGAAGACTTTATGCACAGTGTGAGTTTACATACCCGACAGTATTTGTGCCAAGTTCTGTCTGTCAATTTATATGCTGAAACATGAAGTAAACATCAGTAAATCTATCCGGGAAACCTTGTTGTGGCATCATTCACTCGCCTCCAATCCACCACATATTAAGTCCGCAACAAATGGTGTCAGAAGTTTTTGTACAAGGACACAACTGCATGACTAGCCTGTATGCTAGCAATTGGAATTGTTCTGTGGCTAAGTTAGAAGACGTCTGTATACAACAACATAGACACGTTCCTTTCCTGGATCTGCCTGGGTCACGTGACCGCAGCCCGGTCTGAGGATAACGTCGCTAAGACGAGATGACGAGATGACGTCAAAAGAGGGTTCTAACCAAGAACAGGTACCAGCTTGGCTAGGCAACCTTTTGCTACAAATGCAGGATCGACACCAGCAGCACATGAAAATTATGCAGCAGCGTTATCCAGTCGCTTGTCAGCGACTGGATATGCTGGGGGGTTTACCCTCGGGCCATGGCCTTGTGGGTACTGATGGAGAGGGGCCCCATCGGGTCTACGGGGTGCTAACCCTCGGCGGCGACCCCTCTGCCACCTGGAAGCAGCCGGCTGGCGGCGTCCCTGGGGCCGGTGAGCGGCAAACATCGGATGAGGCACCTCCTGAAACTTCTCCAGGATGGCCACCTTCAGTTGGGCTTCCCGGGACGTCTCCTGACCCTCATATGTCCAGCCCTTGTCCTCCTGGGAATCTGCCCGGCCTGCGTCCACCAGAGACTCCTGGAGACACCCTCATCCTCTGGAGGGTCTGCTCAGCCTTCATCCTCAGGAGGGCCTGCCCAGCCCTCATTCTCCGGAGGGCCTGCCCAGCCTGCATTCTGATGGAGTGGCCTACTTCCGGGATGCTGGGACTGAAGAGGGAGTCGACTTCCTGCTGACGGATGGTGTGGCCTTGGTGGAGGAAGGTGAGGTGTTCATCGGGGGCGGGACAGTGACAAGCTGGGTTGCTGGAAGTCTCGGTGGAGCCATGGAGAGCTCTCTCTCTGCCTCGGTGTCGCGGCAGCCGGTTGGCGGTATCACTGAAGCCGGTGAGCTGCGGATTTCGGACGAGGCGCCTCCTGTGGCCTCTGCTGGACGGCCGTCACCTGTCAGGCTTCCCAGGAAGCCCCCTGGCCCTCCTGCTGTACTCGGCCTGTATCCTCCTGAGAACCTGCCCGTCCTGCTCAGCCTGCATCCTCATGTGAACCGACCAGGCCTGCATCCAACGGAATGCCTCTTCAACCCGAGTCCGCCAGAGACCCTGCTCAGCCTGAGTCCTCCAGGGAGCCGGCCCGGCCTGCACTCTCTGGAGGGCCTTCCCAGCCTGCACCGAGGAAGGCCTCCTGACCCCCCTGCTCCACTCGCCCTGCGTCCACCGGAGATGCTACTCGGCCTGCATCCGGGGAGGCCCCCTGACCCCCCTACTCTACTCAGCCTGTGACCACCAGAGACTCTGCCGGGGCTGAATCCGTCGGAGACTCAAGTGATGAGCCAGACAAAAAGAAGTTCACAGTCCTCACATGTGACCAAGAGGGGTAGGCCAGTGGACAGGCTTGTCTACTACTACCCCTGATCGAGCCGACTCAGAGACATTTGTTTGTTTGTTTTATTTGAAATGTGAGAGACATTTTGAATGACGTGAACTAGTATTGCATGCCTGCTGTGTGTTTTGTTATTGTGAAATGTCAATGTGTTGATTACGTTCAGATGAAGTTGATTAAGTAACTGAGGATGCTGAAGGGACTCAGCATTCTAGAAGGGGGGTGGTGTAACGAGTGGAAACAAGTGCCAACCTATGCCCAACTACAGTGTTACCTGCGACCTATGGTGTGTGTGTTTACTAAGCCTATGTGTTCTGATTGGGTCTCAGCCTCAGGGGGTTCTGGGTAGGTGTTCAGCCCGCCAGTTTAGTGTGTTATGATCCGGTTTTCAATGTGTATGATGAAGTCCACACCCACAACACCAGAGGGAGTGCAACAAACCATGTGCAACCCTAGCTCTGGTCCATAGCTCTAATGCGCGCATTAGAGCTATGTTACTCTCAACCTCCGCCGCTCGCATGAAAGCCTCTCCTCTTTGGCGTAAATAAAAAGAACGTTTTTGCTACTCACCAAAAACAAAGGTGAGTTGTGTCATTAGAAAGCCTACTTTCCTTAGTGGACGCACTCTGAGCCCCCCACCACACGTATAAACTGTACCTTTTGGCCAAAAGGGGACTTTGTTTCCACTGGAAAAAAAATATTTTTAGTTACTCCGCTGCGCCCTCTACTGATATTGCCCAGAGAACTGCCTCATAGAGAATATTTTTCCTCCTGTGAAAACAAATCCCTTTCTGGCCAAAAAGTACCGTTTATACGTGTGGTGGGGGGCTCAGAGTGCGTCCACTAAGGAAAGTAGGAGAGGCTGGTCTGATTTCGATTTGAGATTTAAAACGGAAAGTCCCATAGCCTTACTGCGCAGGGCAGAATCGTAGAAGCAGTAGAAGGCTATGGACCAGAGCTAGTGCAACCCAGATTCGGCAAAACAAGGGACTAAATTATTTTCGCTCCTATGCCACCAAAATGTTGTTACCAGTCATTAAGACATGTGAATCCCTTGACTCCTTCAAAACTGCTCTCAAAGGGCACCTACGGACGGCTGCAATTCGAAACTGGCCCCGTAAAAAATCTGAATCCCCCTACCACCCCTCACTGTAAATGTTTCTTTTCCCTTTTTTACCTCCTTTATGATGAATTCCTGTTCTGTTCTTTTTGGCTATATAGAAGTGTCTATTTGTACGTCTCTAAATGTTTTGATGATTTGAACAAGGTGGACCCTCTTGTAAACAAGTGTAATGCTTTATTGGGTTGTCCACTCACAGTTAACAGTCTTTGTATTGAGTTGTGCTTGAAATGTACTCTAATTCTGCAAACTGTTAATACATATTTCAATCAATCAATGCACCTTACTGAATGGTTTCTGTGCGCCTGCCTGTCAGTGTCAAATGTCAATTGTCACTATTATGGACTGGAGCTGTCTACGATACCTGGAGTCACTCTGGATTCAGAGATGCAGCCGTCAGTGATTATTATTATAGGCCATTGTCCCATATGTGACTTCAGTCCCTTTAGCTCATTCTGTAGTGTAGATCCTACCTACTGTAGATGATCATCTCAGAGATACAGAATGAGCGTAGGCAGGGACTGAAGTCACATCCATATGGGGCTATGGCAGACATTGCATCTATTCTTTCACACTAAAAGTTGCACAATTTATTTTTATTTTAGTGCATTAGAAACTGATTCGATTAGAAACATTGCATGTAACTTTCTAAGTGTGTAGCAGCCACGTACCGGTATGTGCTATCACTTAATTTTGCATGTAAACCCCCCTGCAGAGTGTTCACGTGATGTGGAACTGTTGTAAGTTTCCATAACAACGTGTGGCCTATTGCCCATATAATCTCACCATTCATTTCTGCTTCTGCATGTGGTGTATATGTTGTGCTTTATGCTCAGTAAAAGACAAATTCACTAGTCGTATGGACTGTCACAGCTGTCAATTGCAGTTCTTGTGTTTTATGCGCTGTAGAGTGTAGACTTATTGTTAGATAATCTTGTTGGGATCTTTTTTGTGAACAAAACACAAATTGGAATGGTTTCAGTTAAATCTGTTGCAATTAATTGAAGCTCCATGGCAGCCAGAGGTAATGTTAAAACGCCATGCCACATTACATAGCACTCAATTTTAACTAGTCCATTTGTAAGAAGAAAGTAATTGTTTCTTTTGTAGATGAGAAACCGTGGGACCCATATGAAACATCTCAGAAGAGGGACTTCATCTACCGGACAAACTCAACAACAGAGGGTCTACGGTTTGTAAATACTACTGCAATAGAATATAGGGTGTTTCTGACTGAGTTTAGAACTCATCATCTAAAATGTGTGTGTGTGTGTGTGTGTGTGTGTGTGTGTGTGTGTGTGTGTGTGTGTGTGTGTGTGTGTGTGTGTGTGTGTGTGTGTGTGTGTGTGTGTGTGTGTGTGTGTGTGTGTGTGTGTGTGTGTGTGTGTGTGTGTGTGTGTTAGACATGCAACATCACAGGCATATAGAAACTCTTATTCACTATCTGGACCTGTGGGTTCAACTGCATACAATGAGGATTTTCGCTGGAAGCTGACTTCTAAACCGGATTGCATTCGAACAGGATCAGCTTCAGGACAAAGGAGAAACAACCCACATCCAAGTGAGGTTGGTATTTATTTATTATTTGTATTATTATCATTATTATTTTATATATATATGTGGTTTTCAAAGTGGGGTCCAGGGACCCTCAGGATTCTTTGGGGGAGTTCTCGATGGACCTTTACCTCTGGTTGGAGTTACATTGGGGTCCTTGAAATTAAGAAGTTCAGGAACCTGTGTGATTTAACATTCACAGTATAGCAAATGACCAAGTCACGATTCAGCCTATTTTTCTTAAGTCTTTCATAGTGTGGAGATTGCCTAGGAGCTCCATAATAAGCAATGCAGATAGAAGGGCTCTACCAATTGAGGAGGAGATCCAAAAGGCTCTGACAGCACAGTACTGCTCCACCTACAGGACAGACTTCCTGGGAATACCCCAAGGTAAGAAGAAATCTGTTGAATTATGTGCCAGACTCAAAGGAAATGTGTCAAATCTCTGGTATGTTCCCTCTTTATAACCATGGCGGCTGGCTGACATCCTAATTTGGGGCAATTCTGAAATATTTTGTGGTTAAGTGGTAATGTCGTTAAGTAATGACATTCACAACTTTGTTTTGGAATATGTTTTACAGGGTTTTATCACATTCACAATACCGAAGGACGGCTTGCACCTTCACATAGCCGGCATCAAGGGCCTCAAATGTTCACAGACACAGAGATGAGACACAGTTACCGCCAACGGGAGAAAATACCTGAAATGCAAGGCAACAAGACCCGATATGGGTCTAATTGCAACCCATGTGGTACTGTAAAGTGAAAACTATAAAAGCATTGTATGTGAACCATAAAACTCATTACATTTCTTGAATACTAAATTTATTTCCTCTATTTCCTCTACAGTACCCAGTGGTCTTCAAAGTAACATTTGCAATCAGCGTGTCAAAAGGTTGGACATGACTACTACCTATGACATGTTCTTTGGAAAGAAAACCTCAGATGTCAATCATGTCACATCTGTGCTTGAGTCTCTGCAGCCCCAGAGTCTGCAGCAATTGTGCAGAACTTTACCTGAAAAGGGTCAGTATCTAATACTTTGAACTGGTGAACACAGACCGCTTTATGATGTTTGTTTACTAACTGTTGATTCCTGTTGGACCTTTTTAATGGCGTGCTTATTGATGTGTTTGACTTTGCAGGCAAAGAGCTTGTACACGCACATTTGAGCAGAGCTGCTCATGTAAACCATGGGGAGAAATTAAAGACTCTTCCTCCTATACCCCATACCTACCATAGTGGATATCAAGTCCTCAATGAGCAGTCAATGTAGCATCGCATCAGAAACCCTTTTTGTGTGTCATTAGATGAGCGGAGCCATGTGAACTGAAGCTACTGATATGCTGTCTACCTAACCTGGCTGTGTATATCACACTGTTTGCATTTTTGCCCACCAGATGGTGCTAAATGTATCATGCAAAATGAGTTTAATTTCTGCTCCCATATTTATACAGTGAACACTATCCACCTCTATTTGAGTGGTGCAACCACTCCTATAGACAGTTATGTGTCCCTGTCTGGGTCCCTGGGTCCGTCTGTCCCTGGCTGTGCCCGAACACGAAAATAGCTTTTGGCTGGATTTCACAACCAAGTGTCACTGTTGTGCAGTCTAACACACACACACACACACACACACACACACACACACACACACACACACACACACACACACACACACACCCTCTCACACACACACACACACACACACACACACACACACACACACACACACACACACACACACACACACACACACACACACACACACACACACAGTACAGTATAGTAGACCCCCTGGTGACCCCCACACGGTAACTCTGTCATTTCTCAACCATTTCGGACGCAGGGCGGCCCCCTGGGCACGTTCCTAGGGGTCTGGATTTTCCGGGGACCCCCATACAGAGTTGCACCACTCACTTCACACAGGTGTGATTTTATTTCTGAATAGAGAAGTTACAGGAGTGATACTAGTAGTGCCTAGCCTCGCAAAGCCAGTCTTCATCTACCTTTGCAATGTATATTGCCCCAGGCAGATTCATTGATATTAGTGCCGGTGTAGCAGAGTGGCTCACAGCCTCTGCCTGATGGCCTCAAAAGTCTAATATCTCCCCCAGTCCATAGGGATATCCCTTTGGTCTAGTCAAGTGGTTAAGATGTTGGACTTTCACGTGGGAGACCCGAGTTTGAATCCCGGGTGTTACATTGGTGCCGTGACCCGGATCGGGTTTCCCTGTGGGAGGAGGTCAAAAGGGGGGTGAGTGTAGCAGAGTGGCTCACAGCCTCTGCCTGATGACCTTAAAAGTCTAATATCTCCCCCGGTCCATAGGGATATCCCTTTGGTCTAGTGGTTAAGATGTTGGACTTTCACGCAGGAATCCCAGGTGTTACACTGGCGTCCGCTACGCGAGGCTAAGTAGGGCTAGCTATCCCTCAAACCAACTGTGCTCATGAAAGGGAATAATATTCAAGAGAAAGGAAACATTTTGATTAAAAGGGCACAACAAATTCAGATACTCAAGGTATTAAAATACACTGTGTGTCAGGCTGTCAGTCAGCTTGTGCCTTCTTCAGGTTGTAATGAAACAATAGAAAGAGTAACCTATAATTCATTGTTTCACTATAGCCTGAAGAAGGCAAGCCGTTAAAACTCAAAGTGTTAATCATAAAAAAAAGAATGCAAAGCCAACCTGCGTTGGTATTTTAATGTTTAATTTATTTCTATCGTTGAAACATTTTGTCAACATTTGTGTCAATGTGAAACATATTACATTATGCATAATCACTGTACTCAAGTGTGAAACAAATGAAAATAAACAATGCATGACTATCCAGCATTATCTTTTTAAAATATGATACAGTTACTGTACAAACTATATAAAATAGGTTTATAATAGTCTACTACTAATAACCCTTTTTTGGTGGGTGGGGGAAGACTGTGTGTGTGTGTGTGTGTGTGTGTGTGTGTGTGTGTGTGTGTGTGTGTGTGTGGTGTGTGTGTGTGTGTGTGTGTGTGTGTGTGTGTGTGTGTGTGTGTGTGTGTGTGTGTGTGTGTGTGTGAGTGCGTGCGTGCGTGTGTGTGTGTGTGTGTGCGTGCATGTGTGCATAATTTTTTCTTTCTTTTTTTTCTTTCTTTTTTAATTTGAAATGCAAAAATCTCTCTTTGTTTTATAGATTGAGCTGTTGTACATGTGTCTCTTAGTTACCAGAGAGCCACCCTTCTTGCCCAGGTGTAACGTTAGTATCAGTGTCAGGTAGCCTAATATCACTCCTGACAGGTCAAGGTCTGAGGAGTTGCTCTTAGCTTCATCTCATCTGTGTAGGTAGAGGCACACAGAAAATGAACAGAGATGTCATTGGGGGACAAAGTTCGCCCTTCCTCAGCCTCAGGGAAAATAGAAACTCTTCATGTTCCCAGGTACGCTGCTGCTTTACTTTACACCTATACCCAACAACTGTAGATTTAAAGTTTTGCTTTTCAGAGTTGAAGTTGAATCTCCTTTTTAATATATTTATTTATTTAAGTGAATTAGGGTTAGGCTAGTAACTTTAATCTTCTATATAGGGTGTGATGTCAAGCTGATTTAGTTTGAGATGTTTGTTTTTGTGTACAGTATCTGCCATAACGTCTATCCACAAGAGAACATCCTTATCACTCAGAGAATGTTTACTGTTGCCAAGGCAATGTTGAGTTTCCTTCAGTGGCAACACTGACTCGTTAGTTGCTATGAAACATTGGAAGTCTGGTTATATGTAACTCAATATAATCATGATAATCACATAGATTTCCTTGCCGTTTTCTGTCAAACAAACAAAGAAAGAAGCGCACACTGGTATTATGGAAGTGCTGACCAATTGTCTGCTATATTCCAGTAGTTGATATAGTGGTATATAAGGATGTATGGCAGTACAATGCAGAATTTGTTGTTTGTTGGACAGTGTTCCGTTCACATCCACCATCTGTTCTCTCCCCTCCAGGTAGGATGGCATCCAGCTCACTGATGTGCATCAAAACCAATTGCTTTTAGCTTGTTAACCAGTATGGAGTGGTTCACGGTGTCAAAAGGACACACTTTCTCGAATGAGATTACATAGATCCAAATGCTATTTGTCTAAAATAGGACTGTTTTATTATAGACGATAATCTAAAAGCAACAATAATAACTATTTAATTTGAACCCAGTGTAGACAGCATGATTTGTCTAAATGAGTAAGACATTTTCAAATTCCATAGCATCCTGTCTGAGCTGCGGACTCGGAGCAAGGGTGAGAGGAGAGGAAGTGCTTCTGGTCCTGAGTGTTGGGGGGAGATAGTCAGCAATGAGTTCCTGGCAGCAAGCAACTCTGAAGCTGGCAAACATCCACCTGAATGGTTGGAGCGAGAATTGTTGAACCTGGACAGACAACGACATTCTGTCACTCTTGGTGATAAAGCTCATAATACAAGACGACACCACAGTGCTAATCCATCTCCCAACCTACGCAACCTTAAGGTACCGTTGGAAAGAAATCTGCCCCTGTAAGAAAGCATATTATTGTCAATTCAACCTGTTTCAATTTCAACTAACACATCTCCTTAGTGATTAGTATTCTGCATGCCATCTCTTTGTATTGTGTATGTAGTAGTAGCCTAATGTCATGTGTAATGTTTATTGTGAATGTATTGCCGTGTAACTTTTGTTTAACTGCTTGTTTCCACCTCAAGGTGTCACTAGAGTCACGTGTTACATGTAGTCTGACCTTGTTAGACAATAGACAGAGAGATTTTATTGACTCAGATCATCATTTACACTACAATTGACACTCATCTCAAGCAGAGCCATAGTGAAATCAAGCAAAAATATTAAATTTACTCTTTACCTGACTGGTGCACTAAACATCCAGACAGCCCAGGCCATATGTTTCATTTAAAATGAAAACAAATACAATTACTGTGCCATCTCCTTACAGTTACAAATTACAGCTTTTAAATAGACAGGAATGACACAGGATGGTAGTGCACATAATGTATGTTGAACTTTAGGCATTTGGTTGCAACTGTCAATGTTAATCATTACCGTGGTTAATCAATTTAGACATTTTCTGCAATGGATTAGACACACAACGTCATTGTTAATCTGATTCTAAGCATAAAAAAGGACCTATAGTAAATGGGTCCATAATGGTAAAGTCTTAAACTCAGAGTAAAATGAACACTGAGGGTTTAAAGAGGATTTGGAAGCTTGGGGTTATATTACCACTTTCAGGTTATTAACACGTACAGCGATTAAGCAATTATCTCAACAATGCATGAGATATCAAGGGAAAACCATGAGGACCATGAGGAAAACCATGAGTTCCAGTTGCATCCTGGAAGGATTAGGTTGTTTATCCCTGCTATTTATTAGTGATAGATCAAAGCGTCTTCATGGATGAAAAGGCTGTTGCTAGGAAACTATGTCAAGTTGAAGAGAGACCATTAACAGATAGAGCATGGCATGTTGTCTGCCCTTGTGTGCACTTCTCATGGACACTTCCATGGGGGTCCTTTCATCCTCACAGCTATAGGCTATCAAATCTGCAAATACTCAATGGTGGGTTAGGTGGCATACAGCCATGTGGATGGCATTGTTGGAGTCCATTCTTAATCACCTCTCTCTAACCTTGTGTTGTATTTTTTAGCATTCAGAATGTATTAACTGGCTGGTAAGTGAACTTGTAATGGACTGCAAAAATAGGAGCAATTTTATCTATCAAGCTCGTCATACTCACACAATGTGTATTCATCCTCTCTCCCCATTAAGATCGATCAGAGGGTATCCCTTGACAACCTACAGAAAATGAAATTGGCATTTGAGGTACATAATATACAGTTTCAAATATTTGACACAATATACTGTATGTATTTCATGGAGTATACGCTGCTAAGGTATTGTGTTTCCCTTCACGGAGGAATTTGAAAAGGGTGGCTTGAAAACCCTTGATGAGACACATTTTGGACTAATAGTGAAGAAGTGTTTGGGGTTGCAAAATTTGGTAAGAAGAAATTAATATATCTGAACCCCTGCTTTGCTCTCTTTTTGTCTCTCTTTCACTCACTCGGACTTGTGTATCTTTACAAAATTTCAGTTTGAATAATAATCATCTAATTTAAAGTGTTGAATTTCACAGAGCAATGCACATATTCAAGAGTTATTCATGAAGATTGATTATTCAAGCCAGGGAATGATTGCATGGGTGAGATGAAATTCATTAATATCTTCTGTATGACATATAGATTACTTTCATTTGGCAGTTTCCAAATTACTTGTAATTGCAGATTCTACAAGTGAAAATGAAGAATCCTAATAAAATGAAAGTGGATTACTTGAACTAATTCAGTTTTAAGGTTGTGCCCGGGCCGGTACCGATCAAGGTCAAGTTAAACAAGCTAAATTACTTTTACTTCAATTTCAGTGCACAGGGAGTTTAGTGGAAGTGTCACCCTTTTCTATTTCGTTATTCTTCGCTCCAAACTTACTCTTTTTGTATTTATTTACCGTAGCTCATGACATAATTTGTGGATACATTTTATATCCTCAAACCAATGGCTGGATTGGCTGCATTATAATGCAGGGGTTTGGAGCTTGAATTTTAATTGCTTCTTCATTATGATGTAGGATGAGTTCTGCACATACATGCAGCTGGAGTACACAGAAAAGGAAGAGTCTGTCATACGCAGTAAGCAGGTGGCATTATCTCTGCCAGCCACCATTAAGACCATGTGTCATGGAGATCCAATTGTAAGAATACACTCCACTCCGGATGGCACCATCATAACGGTACGAGAGGGTGGGACAGTCTGCTACTGGAACCCTGAACTTCAAGTAAAGAGGACCAAAAGCGTGTTTGTATGTTTCATCTTGTGTATATCTACGTACTTTGGTAGACATGCATGCCCAATGTTTTGTTCTTTATTCATGATTATTTCTTCGTGCAATGATGCAAAGAAATTGTGAAAAATGGCAGGATAGATAAATGCATTATTTCTGCTATTCAGTCAAAACAACAGGTCATTATTTCAAATTGACCTGTGTAATCCTTAATCCTAATCTAATACATCTAATACAGCTTTTAGTTTTACTTGCACTAGTTTAGTATTCATTTTGTATACTTCTATAGTTGAAAGAGAAAATACATTTCAAATAAAGTAAAAGTAAAATAAAGTTTGACAAAAATCGCCTGGATGCAACTGGGACATATCCTCAGTGATGTATCCCAAGGTCATCGGGGGTTTCGGGTCTCTCGAACATCATACCCCTCACTCGGGTGACCCAGCTGGGGTGATCAAGTCCCGACTTACGTCCCAGTACCTTCGTTCAGACCCACTAGGGAAAGACAGGGTCGCACAATCCGTTGGAACCACTCCGGAACTACTGTGCCGGGACTGAGAGGTACAATTCTGGTATGTGGAGGGACTACTAGGCTCTGTGGGTTGCCTCCTGTCCGGGCCCCTCCTACGTCTCACCAGGTCCACTCCTGCTCTCACCTTATTGCACTGTAACTTTTTATTATTTTATCACAGCATGAAAGACCTCTAAACCGGAAGCCAAAGTGGGCAACTGATTTTATTCCAATGATGCAGTACAACAAGCTAATTATTGGAACGGGGTAATACATAAAGAAAATCTGACCAAATTTGATCATGCAAACCACATTATTGAATCAATACATTCACCATAATTATAGACAGCAGTTTGTTTATAGCTATGATCCTCTCTTTGCAGGGAGAGAGAAATTCAACTTTATGAGCTTTCTTCTCTGGAGGCTTACTGCCAGATTAGTGCCCTAGACACGGTGCCTCTGACATTAGACTATTGGTAAGTATTTCACCGACAGTGTACTGTAGGTTAATATCTGCCTCCATACAAATCTGATGCTATGCTGTTTCTACAGTTACACTGGCCCTGATGAATGTTGCATTCTCTATGGTGATGCCCAGGTACAATGTTCCTCTTGTTGACCACATTCATAATTCAGCAGACAGATCACAATTAATGATTACATCCATCTCATTGTGTTATGTGAGATAAATGTTTCTGTTTGTGATCCAGGGCTGCATAAATGTGATATTAATTTCCTGCGTTGGAGAAACATTGAGGTAATTTATTATTACTTGTCTCTTATTTGTGCAGTATGAGGCATCAAAGGTGTATTAAAAGGTAACAAGCATTTACCCATCGCTGTCGGGCAGAAACCAGCTAACTAAAATGTTCTGCCTCCCCTGCATAAATCAATGCTATTGAACACCCTTTACGTATGTTGGTTAGAACATATTAAACCAATGAAAAGTATTAAAAGGTGATTCTGACAAAACCAGCTAACTCCATTGGACCCTCAAACTGTATGCTAAAGTCAAATAGTGATTATTACCGCACATTTCCCCAGAAAGTATCCAATCTCTAAATTGTTTCCCAAATTGTTTGTGTTTTTAGCATGCAGTTGAGTAGCCTATCGTATGATTATAAAATCATGTTCATCATAATGAAGAAGACTGGAAGCACTAATCATTATGAGGGGTGGCGGTGGGTCAGCGGTAGAGTGGCTCGATGGTAACCGCAAGGTTGCCAGTGCGAACCCGGGCTCCCCCAGAGTTAGTGTCGAAGTGTCCTTGAGCAAGAAACTGAACCTCTAATTGCCCCCGATGTGCTGGTTGGTGCCTTGCATGGTTTCCGCTGCCATCGGTGTATGAATGTGTGTCATGAGAGAATGTAATGCACAATCTATGTAAAGTGCTTTGGATAAAGGCACTATATAAATGCACCATTTACCATGAGAGGAACTACAACAAAGGAAAAATATTAAAAAGGCAACTGGGCAATGGGTGTGGGTTTCAAGCATAACAGCCTTACTTGAGCAGCCTTTATGAATCCTAGTTTCCTTTGACTTTTCACACCATCAGAATAATTAAGAAACAGGTGGTTAATTTTATGCAGGGCCCATAACCAAAGACATCTCTGCCAATTTCTGATAAGTCAGTCAGTGTCACTGCATGCATTACCAAAGTTAAGCTTTTTGGGAGAGATATTGATTAATGCATCATGTCCTTGTCTCACTGTGAAGATATTTTTCATCCACAATGTACAATAGTGGTTGATACAAACTCCAGAACTGCATTCCTCTTGCATGCATGATAATATTTCAACACATTTATTTGTAGAATATGGAAGAAATTACCAAAGATTGAAAATGTGCCCAACATAGCAATAGACAACGCAGTGCTTTCTCCAAATGTGAGTTTTACCCGATGGAAGGTTCATGGAGACTGGGTGACAAAGGTGAGATTTTACATTTCCAAGCAATCCAAGTCCGACCATCTGTTTCCTCAAGTTGTGCTGGCAGTAACCTTAAAATGAGCGTGAATATATAAAAGAATATTGCAATATTTCTATTCTACTTTGATTTTAGGTGAAGTATTTCCAAAACATTCGTGCCATTGTTTCTACCTCAAACCATGAAGCGACTGCTCTCGTCATAGGTAATTATTGTCCTGCTCATTCTTTTAGTCTTGGTTTGTGTTTTTATTATTTGAGATATATGTTGATATGACAAATAATATTGCTTATTTTGGGCCAGATCTGACTAGTTATGATATGACTTAAGTTGATCTGGCCTCGATCGGACACTCTCTGATTCATCCAGGGACGTTCGTCTTATGGATACATTTTAAGTTGGTTGAAATCAGGTGATATTCTGGGTCAGATCTGACCAGTCTTGATTTCACTTGATCTGGCCACAATCGAGACAATCCTGACCGTGCTTGTTGGGTAATCTAAAGTCTACCAATGTGTGTGTGTGTGTGTACAGACTCTTGTCTGTACTCAACTGCAGCAAACAGTGGGTTCTATTGAGAATAGGTTCAATAGACCCCCTAGCCACCCTTCGCCCTCCATTCTGCCACACCTACACATACACACACACACACACACACACACACACACACACACACACACACACACACACACACACACACACACATACACACACACACACACATTGTGCGTGAGTGCGTGCGTGCGAGGCTGCGTGCGTGCGTGCGTGTGTTGTTGATATGCATTCAGGCATTTGCTTATGATTAATTAATATAACAAATGGAAATGCAGGCTTCAAAATGAAAAACATTTCCCTTGCCAGGTAGTGTCCTACCTTCAACTAACATTGAGAAGGAAATGAAAGAGATCAAAGAAGTCTACCATGATGGCAAGTCCAAGAAGCTCCAATCGGACTGGTCTCCGCAACCGCGGGCATCATGTGACCAGACAGTCTTCCCCATCTACAAAGGTGTGAAGACGTTTGACCTTTGCAAGAAACACAACTTGTTGGTGACTGGAGGCATGGACAGACTCATACGCTTGTGGAACCCTTATGTTCCTGGGTGAGAAATTCTTAGATATAGTCTTCTTACAGTAGTTTAAATATTGGGCTGTCTGATTTCACATTGTTGTTGTTGGGTTTCCACAGGAAACCAACTGGCTTCTTGGAGGGCCACTCTGCCCCCATATTCTACCTCTGTATTTCCTCAGAGGACAATCAGATCTTTTCTATCTCCATGGACAACACTGTTAAAGTGGGTCAGGTGTCATTCATCACTCATTAATTGCATCCTGTATGAAATACATTCGTATTACTGTAATTTGAAGCCATTTTATTTAATCTTCTTTCAGATATGGCATATTCAAGATCAGTGTTGCTTGATTACAGCACACCCGGAAGCCAGCCTGATTCGAGGTGACATATCTGCATCCTTCTATGCTCACTCAATGAAAGCCCTTTACATTGCAGCAGACTCAATGGCTTTGCTCTCTCTTAAGACAAGGTTGGTTTTTTTTGGTCTTATGGGCCAGCATTAGTTAATAGTTAATTAACATTTCAGATAATGTAAATACCTTTACATTTCAGATACTGTAAATACTTTTGAGATATGTAAGGCTATGTAATCTGACATAAATAACAAACTCTTGAAAAGCAATTGAGTGCACTGTAATTAATCAAAACATATTATATGGCTATATAAATTACAGTATGTTCAAGTGGATCCTGTTATTGACTTTATCTTATCTCTTGGATTTAAGGCCACGGGCCCATGGCCGTGTGATTGTTTCACACAATGAGCCCGTCATGTGTTGTGGCTTTAGCAAAGCCTTTCGTCAAGTCGTCAGTTGCTCTGAAGGATCTGTGAGTAAAACAAATGTATCATGCAATTGACTTTTATGACCAACAAGATCTTTTATAAAAACATTTCTACCCTATTCTGGGACGAACATTCTGTGAAAATAGCCTTGTGAGCTTGTAGCTACAGTATTTTCAGAGAAGACCTTTGGTGTCAACGATATAGGCTTTAAGTTGTTTTAAAAGAAAGAATGTAGTCTATGTTAAAATAATACCTCAAATTGATAACTCAGCTACTACATTATGTCTGCAACAGTATAATATCATTGTGCACTACTATATTCTAAACAATGTTTGGCCTTAGGTGGTAAAGGTCTGGGATTTCAATACCGGGCATCAGGTTTTCGAGTTTGGTGGTGCACACGGCCGGTCTGCCATTACATGCATGACATTTGACTTCAAAGGAACGAGGTATTGTACATGGGATGTGTAGGTTATCAACTGTGTATGCATTCTATTTAGCCTCTACATTATGATGATGCTGTCTCTTTTTACAGACTTTTCACTGGAGGAAGAGATGGCTGTCTGAAGGTTTGGAACTTCAACAATGGACAGTGCCTAAAGATACTAAAGAAAGGTAGATATTTGAATGTCTTTATCTCAATACAGCAAGTAATGGAAATACTGCATATCCCCCATTTCTATTATAACTTGCAATATTTCTTGTAGATGGTAAATGTCATGAGGTGTGTGACTGCGTCTATCTGACAGTCCACAGGAATGCGTAAGTAGTGATGGGGTATCTGTCAGTTACTGACTCATTAGAAACTGTCACTCTTATTAATTGTGTTCCTGTCGTCTTTTGAAGCTATGTGATATCTGTTGGCTGGGATCAGATGATTGACATTTACACTGTAAGTACATAATAAAAGATTTGTGGACCATGCAGAACATATTTTACTGTACATAATGTGAGGACATCTTCAGTTCTATTCCATATATTTTTCAATTAGACCGCCTCCCACTCTCCATGCATTATCATTAGCAGTTGGAACACAATGTACCCTTTAGCAAAACGTTTTAGGTATGTAGTTAAGCAGTGGAAAACCTTGAATTCTGTGAGCTATATAGTTTGATTAAGATCTTCATCGTTTATTATCACGTTTGAAATCATATTGTCAAACAAGCAAATAAAAAGGTTTATACGAAAATAAACAATTGATGTCTATTGTTTGTTGACTTTGACTTTGCTCTAACTTTGTTAGGACACACCAGAGGTACCCCATCATGTCCAGAGGCCGCAGCCTGCATGGCAGGATAATCAGGTATAGTCACTGAGTACCAATTACCATAATGTTTATGGAAGGAATTTCATGACTAACAATAGGAATTGATTTTGATATATTATTTCCCCCTCCCAACTCATCTTTTGAAGTGTGATGTATTCAGTCATTATCTCTGCTCTTTCTCACATACTGTATGGCTGCCTGTGGTGAGAATACATTATAGATCATTATAGCCATGGAAATCGTTTTGTGAATTGACTGTGTGGTCAAAGAACAAACATATACAGGTAATTTTGTATGAACAGGTGAGAATATCTATCTGGAGTTTCCAAATATTCTCTCTGAATAGGTACCGCTAGCTACCTCTGATGTGTATAGTATCTCAATTGTGGTACCTCCATCCCTGTCACTGTTATAAAACAGGTCTGGAACTATCCTCGACAAATACAGTTTCAATTAGAAAATGACTTATTTGGTTGTATGCTATTCAGCTTCAGTCGATCAATTCCCACTACAGACCATACAAATTAAAGCTCTCTCATGTTCTTGATCTACTATAGAAAGGGCCACGCTACCGCTTGCATTGATCCATCTCATAATGTTGACAGATAAGCCCACCTCTAAGTAGCCCTTCAAGAGAGCAGAAAATTACATTAGAGTGGACTAGATGGAAACGCGATCACTTCTGATTAGTAACAGTACCACTTCTTTAATTTGTTTCTCACTAATGGGTTTCAGCACGATTCTTGGCCTATGTGTACCGATAACCTTAGGAATTAGCTTTTGCTCATCTGTACAGCGCTTTGTTTAGCCGCAGAATACAGCATGAACTGTTTATTGATAGATTCCTGTAACCTTTGGCAAAATGTCACCAAATTTGCCTGCTCTGTTTACTGTGGAGAATGGGATCTTTCAGTGGAGGAACTTCATGCTACTACTACGCACAAGCAATTGTGATTCATTCACAATCATTAACATTATGCAATTGTTTATTTATTTATTTTGCTTGCTCGCTTCACACTGAAGGTCTTTTCCTCCATCATCAGTTACAGTAGATATGAATTGTGTATAGAATAAAACCAAAGATTTTGCCAATTAAGAGACCAATGTGTATTGCTTCCCTTATCTTCTATTTGTGCAAAATATTAGTGTCAGATAAGGTTTTGTCTGATTTATGTATTTGATGACATTGTAAAATTAACACATTTCATTATGATTAATAAGACTGAACACAGGTTGGCACCAGATGTACATACTGTACAAGTGTACATACTGTATACACTTGCCAGGGTAGAAATTAAAATTTTAGGTCTAGCTAAAATCACACAAAAGGACTCTGACGCAAAGACTGACTACCAGAATATGATTATGATTATGATTGTGAGTCTTGGTGGGGCAGGTGCACTACCAAATGATTGTGTTAGATAACCTGTTAATAACCTTTTATTCTCCAGCTACTCAGTGCAATCAATTTTGTTTCCAGAAAAAAGGCCATAAGGACGACATCCTGTGCATAGCCCAATGCCCCCCATCTCTTCTAGCCACCAGCAGCTATGATGGTGAGATCATCGTTTGGAACGTGGTATCTGGACATATACTGTGTCGATTTATGAGCCCCATTCCACCTGAATACCAACATGTTCAAGGTGAGTGCATATTTCAACAACACATTATACTGACCCACATGCATGAGCATTTTTCAGGCTATTAGACGTGTAAAATACGTCTCAATGGCCGTCTAGAAATGGGTTATATAACTGGTCTAGAAAGTTAAAGAAAATTGCGGTCTATAGGCTTAGATTAGATTAGATTAGAACAACGTCGTTTCAACAGCTATAGACATTTTAAAAACGTTTTAGACCAGTTATAGTTATAGCCCGGTTTTAGATGGACGTCTAATGTCCGACCATTGCTCAGTATAAAAATGACTGGTGAAACTAATGGTTTAATTCACACACAGCATATCTCCACAACTGGTAATAACAAGCTACTCTATCAAAATTCATACACATTTGCAACAACAGTTACTATGATGTTTGCCTCTGATATTCAGGACTCAATACAAGTGTTCCCAGCATCATCTTCCTGAAGAATCTCACATCACACACTGGCCTGCTGTCTTCTGGAATCAACGGTAAGGGCTAGTAATAACCTATGCATCAATTACAGCATGCATGCAGTCCTTCTGATAGAGTGATAATTATGACTTTTCTTTTGTTAAAGGTTACATAAATTTCTGGAATGTGCTCGGTGGAGGAAAATTTGTCAGCAGTTTTGAAGCAGTAAGATATCTCAGCTATTTAAATTAAGGGATTGATCACTTTTTTACATTCATCACAGCAGTCAAAAGAGATTGCAGATTGCTCTCCTAATTTATTTACGGTGCTGGCTGGGTAACAATTAACTTCCTTGCAGACACACACGGAGATAACATACTATACATCAGTGTTTCCCAAACAGTGGGTCGGGACCCATTTGTGGTTCGCTTCGCCCCACGTTGTAAGCTTGTAGATCTGCTATTTTCACTAGTTTGGGTAGGCCTACTGGGCAAACATCTCATTTCTCTTTTGGCTCAAGAGCTAAAACGTTTGGAAACCACTATATCTTCAGTATATCTTCATACTACACAGTATATCTTCATAGTTAAATGGGTAATGAATGCAGCTTACTCTAAGGTTAGGTCTTTGATTCCTGCTGGCCGGGCTTCGAATGCTAATGAAGTAAAATGTTACAGTAAAAAAGAACGTACAACTGTCTGCTCCTGCTACTTGAGGTTAAATAATTATAATAGTCCTGTTACATAACATTTAGTTTCTGGTGTATTCACATCAAGATGAAGGGTGGGGTGAGACGAAGCCTATGACCCAGAAATACCCAATTCATTCAGAGATGTTATAAAGTAGTCTTGTGTTGTATTTCCAAATGAATGTAACCTCAACTTTGTTTATTTGCAATCATTAAATAATAATTTCTCTTCAGTTTTTATTTGAGATATATCTTTAGGACATAGCATGCAAGGTTTATTAGCAGAGGATGTGCTAGGTTGCAGAGCTTCAGTAAGTATAACCGAAATGGATGTTAGGCTCCCCCCCCCCCCCCCCCCCAAAAAAAAAGCAAGAAATAATTATTGTTTTTATTTATTTTCCAGTCTAGATTCCAACAACAGATAACAAAACTGGCAACAACAAAGGCCAACACATTACTATATACAGCTGACCATGTTGGGTACATCTATATTTATGACATGGTGGCATTTGTTCTTGGTACAGAACTAAGGCCACAAAGAGGTAGGTTCCACAGTATCTTCCCATAACCAGTACTGTGATACGATATGAACCAAAAGCAAGCTCTTCTTTGACATTGTTCACTGTTCCACATCAATGAAACACATCTTTCTTTTTTCAATTATTCTGCAGAAAACTATTGGCGAGCCCACACCAGCAGAATCACTGGGTATGTGTAGTAGTGGCCAAACTGGCCATGGTTCACAACTTCACATGACGCTCGTACAACAGTCATGTTTCAGGGCTAGTGAAGAAATTATTCTGCACTGTTTATTTACACTGTAAAATGTCATAGGCAAAACCAACGTCCATCATACAATTTTACATTCAATGCAGTCGTCAAATTGCAATTTGCTTTTGCTGTATTAATCTTTGGTTGCACTGTGTTGCTAGTTGCTACATTATAGAATAATGCCTTATAAGCATACATTATATTCTACCATGCAGGGAGCAGTTGGCTCCAAACTCCTGATGGATACATTTACAGTATACTGAGTGTATACTGAGGCTGGTATAGTAGCCAAATAAAACACACTATAGTACAGGATGTGTAGGATGATCTGAAATATAGAGGGGTCAAATCAGTACAGGTGAGATGCTGACTGAGGTGCATCTGCCAGTGAGTCAGGGAGCCCTACACCATGGGTGAGTTCGGCTGTCTTGACATACTGTAAATGGATTTTCCCATATGTCTTTTTATTTTTATTTTGGTGCAGTCTGCAGATTGTTGACAATGATGAAGTGGTGCTCACCTCATCCACTGACTGCACTGTACGCCTCTGGAGTGCCTCTGGAGAGTTCATAGGTGTGTAAATATTTTCTGGTCATTACTTCGGCTGTTAACATTATTAATCGGACAACAAAACCGTTATAGGTGATGGAGTCTCTGTAGCTGATGGGTGCAGATTCTTGAAGATCAATGGAAAGGGAAAAGTTTGAGTTTCTTTATTTCATGAAATCACATCCAACTTCATACACAGGGGATGGCAAACCATTCTCCTTCAGGGTGAATATGGGCACTGGCCAATGCATATAAAATTAATCTTAAGAATAGATTACCCGCCCCTGTTAAGTGTGGACTTGATGTCATATGTAGTCCATCTGAAGAAAGAGGATTATACAGAGACATTGGAGATGGAGCCACTTGGAGGGGGGATGAGGGGGGAGAGAGGGAAGAGGGGTGAAAAGAAAATCCTGGGAATTGCACTTGTGTCCTATGTATACATAGAAATGCTGTCTATACTGTACTGTTTTTAAATAAATAATAATAATAGATTACCCACACATGCTGTCCTGTCTTCATCCACAGGCACATTTGGCCAATCTGAGGACTGGAGCGTCCATGTCTGTTCTTCCTGGAAGCATCCTGCTGTTCCATATGAGATTTTGATTGATCCTCTCAGTATGCCGGTTCATGACGTTCTGAATGGAGAAACAAGTTACTCTGAGGCTGAACAAGAGGTGGTGTGACTTGTTGACGTTTTAAGTAGTTTTTTGTTGTTTCTTCACAAATCACAATAGATTGTCATTGTGCAGGGAATATTCCCCTTTCCCTGCTTTGCATGTAAAACTTGACTGGGTTGTTCCTCTCTTGGCATGATTGCAGTCAGATTCACATAGCAAGCTCAGATTTCATCCATCATCCATCACCGATACTGACATTGAGGAAGAGATCAAAAATGTTTTTCACCCAGAACATGGAAAACGGTGAGTCAACCACTCAAGATATAAAAGCTCTCAACACGTTTGGGGGGGGGGGTCAGGATTTAGAAAAATGTTTCTATCAATTAAATGCTCAAAATAGGTATACCAGGTTGAAAGGTATTACTGTAAAATGTGATTCATCAGACTCAGCCATGAGAGCCAGAGGAGATTAATATCTGACTATAAAGACACTATGGCCTCTGTTGCATTTCAGATTACGTCACGAAATATTCAAGCACAGCAACAAGACGCCAAATCATGGAGGTCCAAAGGCTTATCACAGTCTGAAGTATTTTGATATCGTTGATGCACCGACTACTTGTACAAGACCCGATCTCTCCCTGGCTGGGATCGATCCCTTCATATCTAGCGTTGTACTGGAATCTGATGAATACAATTAAGCACTGACATAATGGCATTGTATTGTACCTTATTGCATGTACCTTAGTTTTCAGCTTGTCCGAAGGCAACAGAGTTCTTCTGGCTCAAGACAACATGATCTAAAAGGCTTACAGTGCAGCCAAAACCATGATTGCCAAAACCATAATTGATTTGGGCTGCTTCCTGTTGCAATTTGAAGTACTAGCCCTTACCCGTTGTGAAATACTTGCGGGTGGTACTGCGCCCTGGGTGCGTTTTCACCCCTCCATATTATTATGGTCAATGCCTGTGTGAAAAGTGGGAGTGATTGGTGCAGGCAGTGAGGAGCTACGGCAGTCACAGTGACACACAGACATTCAGACATTGTCAGAATTATAGTATAATTATAGTATAATATATATATAGTATATAGTATGATTATAGTATGATGTATCTGTAGTGTACATGTTTGTCAGTTGTCAGAAAACATGACACAAAAAAGAGGTTGAATATTTGTTAAAATATTAGGGTTAGGGTTGTAAAATACAGGGAGTAATTTTATACAAAAATATAATAATCATTTGTTAAATAATCACCTTTGAAACAAGATAGCCTTTCCTGATACAGTAGCAAGTATGCGCTGGATTCTGAAAATCTGCAAATAAAAACCCATGAGGGGGTGATCATTAGTTTGTGCAAATCATTTATTTATGCATATATATATTAGTGATGAGCAGGAGTGGGCATTGAACCCCAGTCTCCCACTTGCCAGACACACAACCTGTAGTGCCAATAGGGCCGGGACTTGGCTCATTTGGCTGGGTGCTACACATGTTAATGTTTTGGTGATCTTTTATTTATGGTACACTGTAAAAAAGTGTAATACGCACGCACACACGCACCACCATAATTGAAAACCGCAAAACAAATTGTAAACAAATATGGTATCATATATTTTGTCACATAATCAAATAAATAATGTTCTATGGTCATGATTCACCAGTATCCTGGGTGGCTTGATTGACTAGGCTTAAAATAATTGATATCCATATTTTCGATCGAACCAGAAACGATCGAACCAGAAAAGATGCATTCCAACCATCCTGTGAATCTAGCCAGAGGGATGCTGTTCACCAGTATCCTGGGTGGCTTGATTGACTAGGCTTAAAATAATTGATATCCATATTTTCGATCGAACCAGAAACGATCGAACCAGAAAAGATGCATTCCAACCATCCTGTGAATCTAGCCAGAGGGATGCTGTTAAATACTTATTTCTTGATAAATATCGACATAGGACTTGGCTATAGTCCATAGCTCAATTATCCACAATAACTCAACACAGTGCTGCATGCTCAAGGCACTGGCTATATCAATTATTAACCAAACTCTGGAAAATAAGCCTATACGTGCCCTTAGCAAAATCATGCTTCTTTGATTAAAAATATGCCAAATGTTTGCCTCAGAATATGGAAAACTGAGCTTGTGGACTAGCTCTTAGATTTGGTAAACGGATCATTATCTGGCATGCAGCAGGAACCACCGTTCTTCGTTCTCAATGAAATAATTAGCAATTCAATTAATCAATTAAAAGACTCACCAAATCCCTTTGTGACATTCTGTTCATGTACTGCAGTGTGCACAAACCTGATAGTCCAGGTGGCACCTGAATAGCCAAGATAATGGATATTCTCAAAAATATGGAAAAGGTTTTTTGTGTGTTTGTTTTTCATACTTACAGACTACAGAGACAACATCAGTCACATCACATCACACTGATGGCCTGGGGCTGCTATCCAGAAATGTGCCAAGAATGATCATGGCTGCATGGCAACAAACTCTCATCTCCAGAGCTTTGACCTCAAAATACTTTACCCAGAAAACTTTATTATCTGACATCCTATTTGTGGCATGGAAATTACAGCCTGCCTATATGTCTCAACACTCAACACTGCAGTTACGCCCTGGGCTGGCTCTGGGCTTTGCGGCCGTAGGTTGCAGATTGCTATAAAAACCTGTCAGTCCTTCCGTCCATCGTTCCGTCAGTCACACCACCATGGCCGTCCCCGTCAGTCCCTCATGCCTCATGAGTCATGACACATCACACCACCATATAAGGCCGTCAGTCCCTCACACCTTGTGACACGCTCCATATATTGCCGTCTCCATATGAAGATCATGACGGTGACCTCACCAAACCCTGGATAGCCATACGTGGAGAAGACTGGATCATCACCTAGATCTGCATATATGGAGCTGGCCAGCAACTCTACATCTGGCCTCAAACCTCAAACCCTCTCTTAGATATATGGAGCTGACCTGTTCTGAGATTCCATATGTTGACCTTCCCCACCCGTCCTTCCTCTTCGATGTCTCCCTTTTGAATGATACCTGTTCATTCAAACTCTAGACGCCCCAAAGTTATTGCAGCCACACCCGGCAGCCGGTGAAAACTACAGTTCTCAACAGGCCCGAAAATGAAGGCCATCAAACCCTGTAGCCTACACTCAAGACACTGCCCCTGGGCTCAAGTTAACTTCAAGTGAGATATGCCTAGCTGTTATTTTAGAATAATATATTCAGCTGTGAAACATCCTCATTATATGAAACTTGAAAATTCTTATTTATATATTATTTTCCTTGGGAAAAAGTTGCAGCAACGTAAGTTGCAGCAAATCTATGGATCAAAATTCAAAACGGTCCACTGCATTCCAGCAATTTGTAATTTGCACAATGATGGGTGCACACTTCCTTGGTTATTGTCTCCACCATGCCAAAGGCATGGGGAGAGAGTATGTTTTGAACTCCGTCCGTGTGTGTGTTCGTTCGTCCGTCCGTCCGTCCGTCCGTCTATCCGTCCTTCCGTTACCAGCTAATCTCCGGCACCGTTGGCCCGATCCATGCCAAACTTTGCACACACACTCCCTGGATGGGAACGACAAACCTCTGCCCCAAATATTCCACAACGCTGACAACGGCCTGTTATAGCGCCACCATGAGGCCGATTTTGTGAAATTATATTTTTCCGTGAAATTGTACATGCACTTTTCCACTAGGCCAGGACGACATATGCCACTCAAATCAGGCTCACGTGGTGCTATAACAGGGCAATTCCTGTTTTGGCATCAATCTGTGTACAACTTTGTACCAGGGGGGCAGTCAGACAGATATTTCGTGAAATCGGGACTTGAAAGTTCATATAATGGCCTGTTGTGGCGCTGTCATTGGGCCCAAAAAAAAACCCATAGCTCCATAGAGGCCCATGTATTTGGGCCCAACTTCACCTATTACCTTAATAAACATGGTCATGAATACTTTCAGTCACTAGTTTAAAGTCTAATTTCTCATGTCATAATATTCTTTTTGGAAAATGATGGTCCCATTTATAAACAAAATGACCATAAAGTCGCGTATGTTCTGAGGGGCGTGGCTACCGTTACAGTCTATGAACGGGAGCCACCCCCCGTTCAGTCAAAATAAAAACCAACGAAGAGTAAGGGGAGAAGTCCCGCCTCGTTGTCTGGGCCAGCCAATGGCCAGCTTGGCCCAAACGGAGCCAGCCAATGGCCAGCTGGGCCCAAACGGATCTAGAAATATGGCGAATTACAGTGCAAGGAATTACAGGCTTCATTTAATCATTTTACGTCCATGTTAGACCCGGGGAACGCTTTGTCCATATTCTTTACAGTCTATGCTTTGTACGCACACTTAGAGGCCATGGATTAGAGGCCATGGATAAACATTTTCCCTGCATCCCTCCACATCTGCCGGTTATAGCGCCACCATGAGGCCGATTTCTGAAAAACACATTGTTTATATTAGTCACAGATTTCATCCAAATCTCACGCAAATTGGTAGGCCTACACATTTCTCAGATTCTACAGTGATTGGCTAAGATTGCCTTCCAAAGTTGGCCCATTTTGTACAAAATGCTGCAAATGTCCTGCTCATCCAGAATTATATCCTCAGAGATGCTATGAGTGATCTGCCTCTGCATTTACTCAACAAAATGAAGAAAATGTATGCAAAAAACAAACTAAAAAACTCCAAAATGTTTACTGTCAAACATCACACACACTCCTATCCTCCTGGTGGAGACCTGTGCCCAGAAGGGCACTTTTCTAGTTGTCTCCACCAGGCCGAAGGCATGGGGGGAGAGTATGTTTTGCATTCCGTCCGTGTGTCCGTCCGTCCGTGTGTGTGTGTGTGTGTGTGTGTGTGTGTGTGTCCGTGAGCAGCTAATCTCGGCCACCGTTAACCCGGTCGATGCCAAATTTTGCACACACACTCCCTGGATGCCAACGATGAACCTCTGCCCCAAACTTTCCAGAACGCCCTGTTATAGCGCCACCAGGAGGCCGCTTTGTGCAAAACAAGTTTTTGCACAGTACACCTACAGATTTTGTCCAAACATCACGCAAATTGGTACACAGTCTCTCTAGAGCCATTCAACGAAACCGGTCTTTCAGATTTCTCAGACTCCATCCTGATTGGTTAACATTGGCTTCCAAAGTTCACAGGAGTGCTCAGTTTCAAACAAAATGCTGCAAATCATGAACACATCGCGTGATTTCCGTGAAATTGTGCACCCACATTCCCACTAGGCCGAGGACGAAATGCCACATGAACAATTTCAACTCAGCCTCAAGGTGGCGCTATAACTGGCCTAAAAGTGTTTTTACCTCTAACTGCACGGATCTGTGGATAACTTTGTATGCCAACTCCCTAGAGGCCAAGGAAAAACCTTTGCCTGGAATTTTTCACATCTGCTCTTTATAGCGCCACCAGGAGGCCGACATATGTAAAACACATTTTCTATTATTATTTACTTTTGTTGCCCTTTTATCCAACCACCAGATGAAGGCAAGCTGCAATGTCCTACATTCCTATCCTGGTGGAGACCTGTGCCCAGAAGGGCACTTTTTCTAGTTACTTTCTAAATTGACACTGTACTTTTTCCTCCGAGGTGGAAAGCCTGGTGAGGCGAGGTTACGCTGTACTGTATATTCAGCCAGCAGAGGGCGCGCCTACGCCTTGTACAAACCAGAACACACTCCCTAGTTGTCCGTGAAATTGTGAGACAGAAAAGCTTTTTCCAACACTGTCAAAAAGGCTGAACGCGCTGCAAGGCTGCAAGCAAGCCTCCTTCCTTTATATCCGTACAGGACCCGGCCGGGACTCTTCAAGGATGCTGTGGAACAGTGTTGTCACCGGGCACAAATTGGCACGGTGTATGATTATCCTGTCATTTTGTGAGTATTCAATTACGTTACCCTCATATGTAAGCAGGGCTAGGACAGTCAACACTGAACACCTACAACAAAATTGGACTGTCTTTTAGATATATCATGGGACGAGTAGTGTTTAGCGATTGAACTGTGGGTGACAATGTTTGGGTTGGGCTTAAGAAGAGGCAGCGCTGCGCGGTTTCTTAACTGTTGAGAAGTGGAGCCATGATTCTTTTTAACTTCCTGATGAGTTGAAAGGCGAAGCCCAGTGGAACTGTGGAACAGCACGAATCTTATTCTTTACCCTTTTCATTTTACGGAAACGAAAGCTTGCAGGTTATTTTGACCGCCAACAAAAAGTGAGAAGTGTATGTCATTTCATTTGATAATCGTACACTAATGTTTGACGTGTATTCTAATTTCTAATACCAAACACGCATTACACATTCTTCACGGACACACAGTGGACACATGCTATTTGCTACTTTGCAGTTTGCACCGTATTTCAGCTGTGATTTATTTTATTTTATTCGCACATTTTACTCGCTCGGAATAGCCCTGGAAAACGATGTACACTCTGTTCAAAATATGTTTTTGAAATATGAATGACTAACTCTGCGAGTTCAAGAATCGTATTTCAGCTGTGATTTAATTGATTTATTTTGTTCACACATTTTACTCGCTCAGAATAGCCCTGGAAAACGAGGTACACACTGTTCAAAATACTGCGAGTTCATTAATCGCGAATAATGAAACAACTGAGATTAGTGATTAGTGATGTGTTGCACAATATTGACACACGTGGCTGGTAATACAAAACAACGGTATCAATACACATGTTCAAGGCAGTTTCGTCACACATTTACAGTTTACGTGAAATTATTAATACAACGATGTTTCTACTGTACTATAGTCTAGTCAAGTGTATAGCTGAGCAGCCTGGGAATTCCCAACCGCAGGAAACTAGTAGTGAATATAAAAAATATTCATTAATCAACGTCATTATGGAAAAAGAGGAATTGCACTCATTGCAGACATATTAACGACGGCGGCGATGCACATTGCACTCACTTTTATAGTGCCGATATTGAGGTACCCCCCCCCCCCCCAACACCAAACCATTTAATCTCTATATGCATCGAAACTCACATAAATGTTATTTGCAGGCCATGTAGCATGATTTCCCATCACAGAGTCATCTCATTTCTTTTTTTACTTGCATGATCTGATTAACAATTAAATAGTTTGTAAGAATAGGCTATATAGTAGTAAGCTTAGTTGCAGTATCCACATGAAGTCATTTTGGAGCCATAAGAAAGCAACCATGCAGGACGTATGCGCACCTGCATGGTTTCTTCCAAATGGAAACAAAATATAAAATCCTGCCAATGGGGAATCCCCCCTGGCTACTGTGATTACATTCACCTCCTTGACATTCCACCACTGGGGAAACCTATCCAAGACATCCCCCCATAACCATCTGGATTCAAATATGTGTTTTGTGTGTGGGATCAGTGGGAACCTACTCTATGGTGGGAACTCATTCAAAAGGAAAACCGCCACGTCCAAGGGAGATATTGGGTTTAGCAGGCCTACTCTGCTATATTTGTGTGTCGGCTAAATGTCAAAAATGTAAATGTATAAAGCCACAACATTTCATGGATTTGATTATATCCAAAGTGTCATCTAGTTTATATTAAAATCCCCTTCTCATTAACAATATCCAAGAAAACACAAAGGTGAATTGAATTGAATTAGAGCCAAGCAGAGTCACATTATTTATTAGGAAATTAAAAATCTATCCAAAATGATAAAACACTACAAATTTTGCTGTCTCTGCTGTCAATGGAGTGCTGTCAAGTGAATGAACAACACGGTAATGCGGAGTTTAACAGTAACAAACAAGGACAGCGAATAATTAAGTTACAGTATGTACACCACATTTTTGATATAAGATGGTTGTGTGTACTACGACGCAATCTGGCTAAAGAGGATGATTTTCCCTGGACAGGTCTTTCATTCAGATCCTTTGCTACAAATTGGACAAACTGATAGCTGGAAATACAGGAATACACACACACACACACACACACACACACACACACACACACTCAGACCATTCGCAGATAATATTTCTGGATCATTTCAGTAAGTACCGGTATTATTGTACACTGCAAATTACCGGTAATCACAACACTACTGCATTTGTAGTGCATGCAATGCAAAATAGGTCAATATTATTTGAGTTAATAAATTAGTCTAACACAAGATTTTGCACTCCTCTAGTCTATATCAAATTAGTCTGCTATAATTAGATGAACTAACTAACTTCTGTGAACAAAATTATAATGGATAATTAGGTTAATATTATAATAATAAAGCAAGAAAGTATGTAGAAGTTCTTTCCCACTGTGCCATTAGGTTTGCTACAACCGACTGTAACAGACACATCACAAGCAATCTGTACTCCTCTGTAAACTTACCATCTATTTCTAATCATTGTAGACACAATCCTGCCATGTCTCACTCCTCCCTGGCCATGGGGTAAGGCGTAAGCAAGCACCTTGACGTAGGGATGGGTAAAATATGCAGTACCTCTGAGAGTTCTAATGTATCAGAGTGCAATACACCTCCCAGCCGATAGAGTTGTGTTGTTACTTAGCATATGGATCAGATTAAAATGCTTTTTATTGAACATTACGGAAAATACGGGCCCATACAGAATTGTAACATCCGTGGCCATGGGGTAAGGCGTAAGCAAGCACCTTGATGTAGTACTACGTAGGGGTGGGTTCAATTCATCAATATGGTGATACGCCAGGAAATGCTGTGTGTCACGCTTAAAAAAAACATCAGTGACAATATTCTGCAATCGGTGGTCTAGGACTCTGTAAATGTTAATTTCAACGTGTATGGTAATACATATCGTATCGTGGCCTGTGTATCGATTGTGAGGTTGTCGGATGTACGGGGCAAATATGGAGAACGTGCAAAAACCAGGTTGAAGTTCATCCATGATGCTCGTGACGGACAGAGCGTAACTTGTGTGATCCATGGCTAATATCAGCCGAGTCCTCATTCCAGTATGCAGCTAGTTAGTGGAATGAGCTACAAAGGTTCTGCTGGTTAACTAACCTCATCCTCTATCAAGGACTCTTCCTCCTCCCAATATACAGTAGTACCACCTTAATTGCCTCAGTCTGTGCCAGTTATAAGTGTGTTTTCAACCATGTTTACAACACATTTTTTCTTCTTCTGTTTTCTGCCAAACCGGTGAAACCGAAATGGATGAGAAGCATACCAACAGAACCAACTGCCAACAAATGTGCTGGGACAGACTCTGTGCATCCCCAATGCCTCTTGTCAGGCCGTTATTGCAAATAAGAAATTGTTGTGTTAATTAGCAATTAGCAAATCCAAAAAGGGCCATTAGTACCCCCTTTCCACAAAGTGCTGCTCCTCGCACAAAATGACTAACACGTGAGTTCACACTAACGGCCGATTCATACTTTAGAGCCGAATAAAAGTCGGTTCGGCGCTGTAGAGCCTACAATTTGACGTCATTTGAGGTTCGGGGGGGCGGGTACCGTCCTAAAGTCGGCTCTTCAGTGCTACTGAAAATTTCTGACGAGCCGGAATCATTTCGGCACTACAGCGCCGAAACAGCTGTAAATAGGAGTATGAATCGGCCCTAAGGCAAATCACTATCCTGCGTTATTGTGAAAACAGTTTTTTTTAAATTTTGTGCTAAAATCAAAGCAGCTGATTTGTCCTCCTGAACAGAGTACAGACTAGAAGTTTGTTGTGACACTGACAGATTGTGTTGTGACTTGTGAACGTGCTTGTATTCCTGCAGGAAGCTTTGTTTCAAGCTAAATGTTGCATTTTTAATCTTTCCTGACGGAAGCTGTGAGACTTCAGACCTGACGAGACCACACTACATGCTCTGAAAAGCAATTCAGCACATTTCAGCTTCTGATCTTAAGCCTCTATGGAAGATGATGAAACATTTTTAAAATCCTATTAATGTCATTGTACTTGTATAATTCTCATTTGCCAATATGCACTATATTACTGAAATTATTCTGTGCTGTTGAAGCCATATACTGCTGTACTCTGAGACACTGGTCCTGTTTTTAGTTTAAGATGGTTAATTAGAAACATGTATGGGACCGTCCGACCGTAAGAATTTCTCATATGCCTAAATGCTTTAATTGGATACTCTGAGTCTGCATACATCAAACCTATTCATTACAGTACTTTGGTCGGGCAGCTATGGATTGCATTAGTTTTGGAAGGGAAGGGAAGGGACAGTGGGAAAATAGATGTCTACAACCTAGTTTCTCTGTTGTCTTGCTGGTATTTTACTTACAAACCCCCAAAGTACTTTCATTATATTATTCAAATTAAGCTTACAGTGTTCTGCAGATTGAGTCATAATGGGAAAGGTTGATTATCAGGATTGTACTGTATGTAGATACTAAAATATACAATTATCTTAAATAAGATCATACCATTTGTGTCTTAGGTAATGGAGATTTTCAACCATAAGCAGAAAATGACTTTGCACTGTGATATTGTAGTATAGTATAGTCTAGTACAATACCGTATGAGGAGTACAGTACAGTGCGAGTAGTACAGTACAGTACAGTGCGAGTAGTACAGTATAGTACAGAGTACTGTACCCGTGCAGTACCAGTACAGTACAGATTACAGTTTATTTGCGTGGTGCTAGCCACTCCAAGGAACAGCAATGTGGGTCCCTCCCTATGTATGTTTCCATGTCCGCTTGATTACAGAAATACTGCACAGTGACCTAAGGTGTCACTGTTGAGTCGCCTAACTCCTCCCCCCCCCCCCCCCCCCTTTAAACGCTGCCATTTTGATGTATTGATTTTAAACCCTGGGAGTCCTTGTGTGAAGATTTTCAATAGCAATATAATTGGATAGAGGCTCTCTAGGCTCCAATTACAACTAGAAAAAGTGCCCTTCCGGGCACAGGTCTCCACCAGGTTATCCACAGATCCGTGCAGTTAGAGGTAAAAACACTTTTCGGCCAGTTATAGCGCCACCTTGAGGCTGAGTTGAAATTGTTCATGTGGCATTTCGTCCTCGGCCTAGTGGGAATGTGGGTGCACAATTTCACGGAAATCACGCGATGTGTTCATGATTTGCAGCATTTTGTTTGAAACTGAGCACTCCTGTGAACTTTGGAAGCCAATCTTAACCAATCAGGATGGAGTCTGATAAATCTGAAAGACCCGTTTCGTTGAATGGCTCTAGAGAGACTGTGTACCAATTTGCGTGATGTTTGGACAAACCTGTAGGTGTACTGTGCAAAAACTTGTTTTGCACAAAGCGGCCTCCTGGTGGCGCTATAACAGGCTGTTCTGGAAAGTTTGGGGCAGAGGTTCATCGTTGGCATCCAGGGAGTGTGTGTGCAAAATATGGCATCGACCGGGTTAACGGTGGCCGAGATTAGCTGTTCACGGACACACGGACACACACACGGACACACAAACGGACGGACACGCGGACGGACGGAGTGCAAAACATACTCTCCCCACATGCCTTCGGCCTGGTGGAGACAAATATGCTAATATATGACTGATGGTGCCAAGTTTTCTCACAAACCTAACCTGGACACAGACAGAGGGAATGTGGCGCTTGAGGCATTTTGTACATCTTTTTCCTAAAATAAAAGACATTTGATACAATGAAAGGTAGTTTTCTTTCACCCCTCTCCTTGCAATGGCCCTATTTAGGACAAGCATGACTGAACTAGCCTAAGGCTGTATGTATTTCACCTCTCTCTATAGAGCAATATAGCTATATTTGTATCATTGACTAAAATAACATGTTTTCTTCTGCCCCATTTTCTTTCTACAGTTCACATCAACATAGGCAATGTCAACACAGGACAAGGCTCACAGGTAAGATTAGCTTTAATGAAATTTCTAGGTTAATTTGGTGGAATTGTGGAATACAGTAAATGTGGAGGATTATTTTTTATGAAAAAGGAATAAATATGATCTCCCAAATAAAGATTAGAAATAGATTAATTTGTATTAAATATGCATGCAATTAGGAAATTGACAAACTTACTGGGAGCAGGTCACATTCCAGTGTGGGCGTTTCTTCTTTTTACCTGCTATTTTACTATATTTCTAGTGAATGTGTAAGCTCATTTTTATGCTACAGTAGCTCACACTGCAGCCTTTGTAACTTTGTAGATTGGCTGTGTTAGAGGTCCAACTTTGAGGGTCTGTGTAAACCAGGGATGTCAAACTCAAATACACAGTGGGCCAAAATAAAGAAATTGGTACAAGTCGAGGGCCGGACTGTGTTTCAACACACGGGCCATTTTTGGAGGAGAGGGGTAGCTGAAAGTTGACCACAAGTGATATACTTTCACTGCTGATCAATAGTGGAGAGAAGACGCATGCTTGCGCTTGCGGGCCCTCGATACGTGACAATGCACTCGCAGTGCATTGTGGGACTTGTAGTATTATGGTGGTCCGTGCAGTATACCAGAGGGCCAGTTCTAATACTAATTAAATATCACCCCGCGGGCCAAAGATAATTCATTCACGGGCCTGATTTGGCCCCCGGGCCTTGAGTTTGACATATATGGTGTAAACAAAAACATTGAAGACAAAAGTGTGTAAACACAAACATTGGAAGACAAAAGTGAAGACGCAAATTGTGATTGGCCAGAATGAGATGATGTATGATAAGAGCGGCCCTCGTTTAACATGGGTGTGATTTTTGACATCAAGTTATCTCAAGACACTTTACAAACCAACAAAGATCCACCCAGGGCAAGCAATATTGCGACAATGGTAACGAAGAAAGAATAGAAGAGAGATAGACAGGGAAAGAGATACAGGCAAATGGTTTTTGTCCAGACAGATAGACTTTATATCCCCTAACCCCAGAGGGTCTTTGGGGCACCACAAATGAACAGTTGACCAGCTCTCTCCATCCCCCTCTGTCCTCTGCAGCTCATTGCCTCGCTGCGTTTCAAATGAGTCCATTCACTGATGTTTTCCTGTCCTTGTGTGTGTGTTGGCTCACCCATTTGATTATGTTAATGAAATGCCGCCTGGTTTGGTTGGCATTCCTTCCCAACCCGCAAATATGACGTGAGAGCAAAATGGCCGCTGTGTGAATATAGTCAATACCATTCCAAAAGTTGTGGAAGAGTTGTGTCTGACTTGAGAGACTAATGACATGCCCAGAATAGGGATGCCACTTTGTCTTCCAGTTTCCATGGTTTTAGATTGGCAGAGGGACCTGAGGGAGGGAACTTTCAAAGGATATGCATCCTTTGAAAGTCAGGCAGGTTGTTAAAGGTAGGCTAGTACGTATTTCATGGTTCAAGATGAGAGACTATTGAAAATGTGAGACATTGCCTTAAGCAGAATGGACTCAGACCTGGACTCTTGGGGCGGACTCAAACATGGGATGATAAGACAACGAAGGAACGACGACGGATCCATTTCCTGTGGTGCCTTGCAGAGCGCTGGTTTCCGGTGTGTGTATAGTTTGTTTGACTTGTGTTAACGACTGTTTGCTCACTGAAGGAAAACTACTGCACAAGCCAAAATGACGGCAAAGGAAGTTGAACCATCGCTTCATGTGCTGCTGTGCCTACAACAGCATGCTGCAATGGGATGGGATGCTCTGCCCCGTTTCCCCCATAGAAAGTAGTTGGATGAAATCCTACCTTGAGGTAATAATAATACCTTGAGGTTTTGATTGATTGATTGAAATATTTATTAACAGTTTGTAGAATTTACAGTACATTTTAAGCACAAACTCAATACAAAGACTGTTAACTGTGAGTGGACGACCCAATTAAGCATTACACTTGTTTACAACAGGGTCCACATTGTTCAATTCATCAAAACATTTAGAGACATACAAATAGACACTTCTATGTAGCTAAAGAACAGAACAGGAATTCATCATATAGGAAGCAAAAAGGGAAAAGATACATATACAGTGAGGGGAAATAGGGTGGGGGGGGGGGATTCAGATTTTACAGAGGCCAGTTTCGAATTGCAGCCATCCGTAGGTGCCCTTTGAGAGCGGTTTTGAAGGAGTCAAGGGATTCACATGTCTTAATGACTGTTGGTAGGGCGTTCCACATTTTGGTGGCATAGGAGCGAAAATAATTTAGTCCCTTGTTTGTGCCGAATCTGGGTTGTACATGGTTTGTTGCACTCCCTCTGGTGTTGTGGGTGTGGTAGTGGTTAACATCAGCCATGTCCTCACTCCTCATCCCTCCCAGTGAACTGCGGGGTGCCCCAAGGAAGCATTCTTGGTCAGTTACTGTTTCTGCTTTACATTAACGACATGGATGCTGCCTGTAACTGCAAATTGTTCTCGGGTGAGAACTTGATGCAAGTTGAGGAGGCTCTCAGTTCCGAACTTAAATCCGTACTACAAACTCTCACTACACCTTGGTAAAACATAATCTATTCTTTTCGGATCCAAACATTCCCTCAGCAAGGTCGATTTCAAGGTGAAAGTTGATGACATAGTAATCTCCAGCCCATATTTGGGCTGTATTCTTGACAACAAGCTGACAGATGAAAGCATGACAACAAAGGTGATCAAAAAAGTAAATCAAAGAACAAGATTCCTCCTAGGCAGAAGCTCCAAACCTCCCAAAACAAACTAATTCGACTACTTCCCGGCCTGGGGCCCATGACCCATCGTTTTGCAACCTATTTTGATAGTATAGGTTGGGTAGAAGACCCAATTGAAATTGGGATTGACATTTAAAATTGTAAATGCAGCTTTGCCCTCTATGCCCTCAGTACCCGCATACCTGACTAACTACCTCAAAAAAGTGAGCGATGACCACAGCCACAATACTAGAGGGGGCAAGAACAACGATCTGGTACCACTCACTTTTAAAACAAACATAGATTCTCCTTCTACAGCACTGCCACCCAAGCGTGGAATGCCCTGACCCCGTCCCTCAAAAAATGCAAATCACTGGCGTCCTTTAAAACAGGCCTGAAAATCCACCTTTCAGCAGGCCAAAGGGAGAGGAAATGACCTTTCAGCAGGCCAAAGGGAGAGGAAATGGCCTTTCAGCAGGCCAAAGGGAGAGGAAATGACCTTTCAGCAGGCCAAAGGGAGAGGAAATGGCCTTTCAGCAGGCCAAAGGGAGAGGAAATGGCCTTTCAGCAGGCCAAAGGGAGAGGAAATGACCTTTCAGCATGCCAAAGGGAGAGGAAATGACCTTTCAGCAGGCTAAAGTGAGAGGAAATGACCTTTCAGCAGGCCAAAGGGAGAGGAAATGGCCTTTCAGCAGGCCAAAGGGAGAGGAAATGACCGCTCCTCCCATAGTCAAGTGACTACCACCCACCTTGTTATGAACCCCTTCCTTGTGCCCATACCCGAGGCGGGGGTTGGCGATAGGGCCTTTCTGTGTGGAGTTTGCATGTTCTCCCCGTGTCCCCTAGGGTAGATACCCTCACAAAAACATGCCGTAATCCTGGTCTCTAAAACTACCTCCCCCTGGCCAGCCGGGGCGCCTGATGGAGGGGAAAGGAACTGGTCGGAATAACGTGTCCCTTCCACGCGCTACGTCCGGCCGGGGAAATTCCCCTCTGTCAGGTGAAAAGAAGCAGCTTGGACTCCTCATGCATAGAAGGAGGCATGAGGTCAGTCCGCTGCCCCCCAGCTTGGCAGAGGAAGTGTAGCGCCCAGGATTACATTAGATAATTGGCACTGGGTGAAAAGAAAACTGGGTTACAAAATCGTGGGATAAAAAAAAATGAACCCCTTCCTTTTGTCCCCAACCTGTACATGCCTTTATTTTTTATATTATAAATTATTACAAACATTATGATATGAAATACTTTTTTTATGAAACAAAATGAAAGAAAAAAAAAAAATAAGAAAGAAATCCCTTAACCCTCCCACCCATACTGCTCAGTGACACTGCATACTATAATAAGATGATAGAAAGCTCATGGAAAACATCTAAAAAGAAAATGGCGTACAGTCAACCATATCAATGGTATCCTGTCTATTAATCGTTTCTACTCAGGTAATGGACAAGGGGCAGCCAAACCTTATCAAACTGGCTCTCCCGCCTTTATTATTTTTATAGACGCTCTGTCCTTTTTAAATAGATGGATCAACGTTTCAATGGGTTCCAGATCAAAAGGCTTGTTTGCTCTGCAATATAAATCCCTGGTGCTCAAGTAGCGGATGGTCCTTTAGCTGGTAACTGGTATTCCATCAATAATTAACGTTTGTGGTTGCTCTACTTATTGGTGTGAGAAAACGTTGACAGTAAAGCTCTTGACAGAGGTGCTTAGTGTTACTGTAATGAGAAATTACTTTCCCCTGTCAGCTGTTTCTGTCATGTCAATGGGGGGTTCACACCTTCTATTGACACTTTTTCATCTTCCACATATCAGAGAAAAATGCTGTTAGGCAAGCACGCACACACACACGCACGCTCTTCCAGTATTGAATCTAAAAGAGAGGCGAAACACCTGCGTTCACTCTCACTTTGCACTGAAAAGGTTCAGAGGTTTCTAAATGATAGATGTGTTGTAGATGTATTTCTAAAGCAAAATCACTTTCTGATGTCCTTCAGAAATGTCTTTACTAGAAGGCATGTCTTTCCACATATCAATGGACACAGTCTTAAGAAGTTCTTTTTTCACACGACTAAATAGTTCAGACAACATAGTTAATGTTTTATGCCCCGGAATGTTTCAAAATAAAGGCCCAGCAGATGAAGCAGATTTTACTCTGAAAAGCCCCCCAAAACCGAGAGCCGGGAGGTATAATGGAATACCGGAGAACTCGCCAGTTTACCAAGTTGCCGCGGTAAAAATTCTTCATCAATGTCTTCATGGTTATGCTAACATTCTGTCTTCATCAGTGTAGTACAGCATGTCAAACTCACAGATGTTGTAGTTATCCAGCACCTGGCCTACTTAGGGTTTGGATGTGCATATGAATATTCCATAAGCATTACTACATAGATCAGACATTGCAACTTTTAATGAGGGAAACTGTCCTGACATGAAAAACTTGGAGCAGTTGTTCAACAAACTGAACAAATAAGACATTTTCCTTGTAGATTGTTTCAACGCTACCATAGCTGTTTAATAATTTGGGGCATATGATTTTAATATTTCTCAATGGTGGCCGTACATATTTTCATACTATATTTTACAAAATAACCTGCAACTGAGCTGAATAATAAGAAAACCGTAAGACATGGAGAGTTGGAGACGTACTGCTGGCCAGAGACATACTATTAGCCCAATTTCAGAGCCGACTTGGCCCTCCTGACTCCTGAGTGTTTTGTATTTTGTTTAGATCAGGGCCGGGGCTGAGTGCATTGACGCAGCAGATTTCGGGGCAGTTAGCCCTAGCATTCATGGTCAGCATAATGTGAAAGTGTGACAGCTAGGGTTAAGGACTGCCTCTTGAATGGTGATCTACCTGCACCAATTAGGTCCTCCAACTTTGGAATGAACTGCAGTAAGCTAAGCAGAGGTAGGGTGAAAGTTTGCCATGAGGCAGAGAGAGGTGAGGTGGGTATGCCTGGAGACTGACAGACTATATGTGTTTGTTTGTGAAGCAGTAGCCTGTCTGACCTTTAAAAAGTGTCAGTGGTACCTAGGTTCAGCATATACGATTAACAAACCATAATACGATTAA
This sequence comes from Protomyctophum parallelum, assembly GCF_964188405.1. NCBI lineage: Eukaryota > Metazoa > Chordata > Actinopteri > Myctophiformes > Myctophidae > Protomyctophum > Protomyctophum parallelum. Next base: position 27,661,655 of record NC_139706.1, read on the forward strand.
AAACCTAAATAAATGTATCCTATTCCTGTGTTTCTTCTGGGGAAGAGCTGGGCCATAGTGGTGCAGGTCCTCAGGAGGTAGAGCCGTCTGGGAGCATGAAGTTTCGATCCCTAGCTCCTCTTGGCTGTGTGTCTTTATGTGTGCACAGTAACACAACGTGTTCTGCTGTTGTGGCTTGGGTGAATGTGAAGGAGATTCTTTTGAGTGGTGCAACCACTCCTACAACCAGCAATGTCTGTGTTCACCCGCCTATGTGTATCTGAGCACTAGTATATGACTATTAGTACCAGTAGGGGCGCTGTGCCAGAAACAGAGAGAGAGATAGTGCTGCTCTGTTGTCTGCTAATGAGAGAGAGAGAGAGAGGGGAGTTGCACCACTCAGTTCACATGGGTGTGATTTTTATTGAGGATTCCACTTTTACAAATTGTATATTCCAAGTTCCAACCTAAGCCTATTCTTGATTTTACATCTCCTACCTTACCTAATCAACACGAAATTAAATTGCAGCAAAAACTGTTTCAAACTAATTCTAACATGGAACATAAACCTAAAGGGGCACGGTGGCACAGTTGGTAGTGCTGTCGCCTCACAGCTAGAAGGTCCTGGGTTCGATTCCCGCTGGGGACGCTGTGGGCACTGGCGGCGTGTTCCCTCCTCCGCGTCATCAGTGCCCATACCCGAGGCGGGGGTTGGCGAAAGGGCCTTTCTGTGTGGAGTTTGCATGTTCTCCCCGTGTCCCCTAGGGTAGATACCCTCACAAAAACATGCCGTAATCCTGGTCTCTAAAACTACCTCCCCCTGGCCAGCCGGGGCGCCTGATGGAGGGGAAAGGAACTGGTCGGAATAACGTGTCCCTTCCACGCGCTACGTCCGGCCGGGGAAATTCCCCTCTGTCAGGTGAAAAGAAGCAGCTTGGACTCCTGCATAGAACGAGGCATGAGGTCAGTCCGCTGCCCCCCCAAATTGGCAGAGGAAGTGTAGCGCCCAGGATTACATTAGATAATTGGCACTGGGTGAAAAGAAAACTGGGTTACAAAATCGTGGGATAAAGGAACATAAACCTAACCTAACTCACACAACAAGAGTGAATGTTATAATAGTGAATAACAGAACATGACGAGATTATGGGCAACCAGAAAAGTGCTGCTGGGTGCCACGGGCACTGTTGACAGCTCTTAAGTAGATGCATCTTGACTCTGATTGGTCAATCGGCCCTGGAAGCAATAAACCAATCCACAACAGCACTCTGCACAGAGTCTGCAGCATATGAAAATGGCCAGCCAGAGAACAATAAAACAGAGTAACAGACCCATACAATAATAAAACGGAAAGCGCATTTGAGTGGTCTACGAAGACTAGACAAAGCAGAAGGCTATAAATGCAGTTCATTTTCCATTTAACTGTCACATAGGTGCTGAAAGCCTTCGATGGAAGGACACCAGTTTAGGACAATGAAATAACCGCTAGGGAAGAACTTGCCCAGGCTGATACCTCAGTCTGACCTCAGGGTGTAATAGCAGCTACAATGGGCCCTGTGAGAAATCATGCAGGAGCAGGCTATGGCCATGCAGGGCAATGAGGAGACCTGCAAGTGCAAGTCTAATGCAATATGTTTTCTTAGTTATATGAATAGGAATTATTGTTATACGTCAAACCAGTAAAATGTTTCACAAAATATTTCCTAACCGGGCCTCACAGTGCATGTTAAGTTATCAGCATTAGTTATTGTATGAATATGCTTGCAGCTTGGCTCCAAATTACTTCAGGGAATGGTGGGTTAAATTGTAGAGGCTTGGAGTTCTCTATTCACCTTAATATGCAGTAGGCAGGTGTTGAAAATTAACACTCGGAGTCGTAGCACAAACACACACACATACACACAGTTTTATTCGCCATGCACATTCTTAATCGAGTGAACTACTAACTACAGTAATTGGCAATTACAGTCAAAGTTTCAGAGATGTATAGAGATGCAAAAATATTTGAAATTGAACCCGACTAGTAGCTGGTAGCATAATGTAGTTAACCTATGCCAGCACCTGTGTCGTGTGTCCACTTTAAGAGTCTCGGTTTCCTCCCCGCTGTAGCCCCATGCACACACTCAGAGCCGAAGAGTTTGATCAATCCTCAAGGGCCCCCCCCCCCCCCCCCCCCCCCCCGCAGCATCGCCTCCTCCCCCCCCCCCCCCCCCCCCCCCCCCCCCCCGCCGCCAATGTCCAAGCCAAGGTGAGGACTTTCAGGACTATATTATTATATGAGAGAGAGAGAGAGAGAGAGAGGGGGAGATATAGAGAGGGAGAGAGAGAGAGAGAGAGAGAGGGAGATATAGAGATATAGAGAGATACGGAGGGGGGGGAGAGAGAGAGAGAGAGATCATAGGCGGCGGGTGCGTTTTACCTTTGGGTAGGCTACAGAATTGCGTTGGGAGGGACTGTCGCGGCCGAGCGAAGCGAGGCCGCCGCCGCGGATTTATTTATTTCCCAAATGGTCTAAAAATGAGTTCTTTAGCATACTTTTACCAATGAATTAGCCTATACACAGACAGCGACTGATCAGCCTATTTTGGACGATATGGGTCTTTTCTCGAGTCAGTGTGTAGTCTCACTAGTCTGTGGTTAGGTCTCTTTGGTGAATTCTTGATCAGTGTTATTATGTCACGCCTCAAGAACAACTACAAAAGAAACCCGATTAGCACTTTTTAACACCTCTTGGACGGCCGGTGTCTCTCAAGACAGACTGTTGCCTGAGGAACAACAGGGGAGGCGCTGTTTTCCCGAATATGTGACGATGGGATTCTCAGATTGCCGGCGGAGAGGTCCAAAATGTTCGGAATTCCCAGAAAATATGTAATGTAAATGTAAAATGTCCACGAAAATCTTCATGGGGGCCGAAAGGGGCCCTAGGATTCTTCATGGGGGCCATGGCCCCGTGGCCCCCACAGACTCTACGTCGCTGCACACACTCACTGTGACCATTGGGCTAGCATTAGCATTAGCGCACACGGTTTACCTGTCGCCAGAAACATTTACATGTCGGGAGCGATGCGAGACAGTCACAAATGTCATCCGAACTTTGGATGGCTGACGATCACCAAGGACAGCGCTCGTAGATTCTGAGTTATGGTGGTTTGAAAATGCTGCTTTGAACCGAGGTAAATGGAGAGGAGTTTTAACATCCCATAGCTGGTGGTGACATACGTAGGCTTTGAATAGCAACTGGATCAATGTTAAAAGCTGCTCTGGGGCCCCCATGACGATTATAAAAACATTTAGTCTCTGGCCTGAATGATGGAGTTTTATATTAACCCATTTTGGGCGGGAACACTTTTGGTGTTTTAAACATTATGTTATAATTTAGCTATTGAAAAATAGCAGATATACAAGCTCATAGCTTGTAGGTCTGCTATTCTTAGAAGACATTTTATAAATTTCGATGGCAGGCTTGAATGGGTTAATGTACATAATACATTATGTAAGTGCATTCAAGGTGGAGCGAAATAAGCCTAGGTCAGAACCAGAGCACTGATCAATATTATGTGGCAAGTTTGGAGGCAAGTGGAGTGGTCATGTGCTGGGCAATCCCTGACAAACAATACAGCGTGGACATTCCAATTATAATAGTAGGATAATAATAATTTCGGGAGTCTGACAATTTGAACGTATCATTCAACTAAACTCATCCCACACAGCCATCAGTTTTTACTGAACCTTACAGTGGAGTGGACTACTGAATCAAACTACGGTAGTGATTACTTACTGAAACAAATCTCGGAATGCAGCGAAGCAGGCTGGAACCCAGGCTAATAATGAATGCCCTTACTGAAAGGAAAGGTACCGTGGCATGATGATGTGGTCACAGATATCAATACTTGAGCATCAGGGGCTTCATGGAGCGAAAGATGTAGCATAGGGCAGCAAGCCATCTTTATAACTTACAAGTCAAAGGCAGGGGTCTAATTGTTGCCTCCACAGGTGTCCTCACTTGCATACCAATCATTATAGACTCAGCATTGTTACTGATGAGTGTACACTGTAGAGTACACACAATCAAAGAACTCACCATGGTGCAGACCATGTTGCGATGTTCCATGAGAGAGCTGTCAAACGTATTAAGACTGTCTGTCTCTCTGTCTGTATATCATTAGTGTCTGTCTGTCTGTATATCATTAGTGTCTGTCTCTCTGTCTATATCATTAGTGCGGTGTCTCTTTCCTGCTCAGATCTAAATCAGTCAATGAGGAGAGTAAGACTAAAGCTCAATATGGACAGAATAGAGGCTGCACTCAGTGTAATTTATTTTTTAACACCAGTGCGTTTGTACTAGACCTCACTGCAAATGGCTGACAGCTTGCTGTCAAATGGGATTAGGGAGAGTCCTGCATGGAAGCACTACATGGGTACAGAGGTGTATGTAGGGCAACGGGAACAATTCATCTCTCACTAATGGTGAAAATGATGCCCAACTTGTACTGTCTGCCATTGATCATGAAATAATTTACAGAGAAAAGATTTATAGACTAACGCCTTGTCAAGTGTGTGTGTGTGTGTGTGTGTGTGTGTGAGAGCGCATACGTGTGAATTCTATGCTAGCAATACATATGGCCAAAGTGAGTATGAGACTGAGCGCCCTGAAAATCAGTTTAATTGGCTACGGCTTCAAACCCATTCAATACATCACTGTAGCCAGCCACCTTGATTCATTCTGTTGGACTGCTGTGATCTCCTCTGAAGACTGCTGATCCAATCCTGTTCCTGCCTCTCTTCCTGTCACAGTTGCTGTCTTTATCTGTAGATAAATGGCTAAACTTAGTATCTACCGATCACCTCAGTATACTGTAGTTTGGTAGTAAATTAATGCATCGTTGTCACTAAATATTCTGTTAAATTAACCCTTTGCATTATAGTGTCCAAACAGCTGACATGCAATTTGCCTTTTGGTGCAATCATTTTGTTTCTCATGATGAAAAGTGTGGTTTCAAACATTCAAAGGAATTGATTATGAAAAGGAATTAACAAATGTATGCTCTCTCATGCTCTGTCCAATTACAGTGGGTTTGATAGCAATTAGTTGCTGCGAGAGTGAGGTCTAGCCAACACCGAGTCACCGACTTGGGATTCCTGGATCGCTGCCCTCCACAAATTCCTATCCAACATCAGGTTCTTGAGCTCTGCAGTGTTGTTAGCCAAGCTGTCGCGCCGCAGCACATCTACATAGGTGGTACGCTCCTTTCCCCTCCTGGCTTTGCCCTGGGTCATAGGGTCAATTTACTTGCCTCAAATTCTGGGTGCCTGACGCAGTGCCCTGCCAGTCTCATCCTTCTCTCTCTGACTTTGTCCGTGACGCGTGGTAGGTCCCCATAGAGGTCCACATTTCTGATGCGGTCCGTCCATGTGACACCTAGTGCCATTCGTAGCATTCTTGTGTAGACTCCATCCAGGGCTTTTTCCTGTTGTACTGTGAGGGTCCATGTCTGTGAGTAGTAATACTACTCAGTGACCATGTTGACCCTGACAAAGGCAGCTTTATATCTGCTACAACCTTTTAAAAGACTACTTCACCACTTTTTTTTACCTACCTTCATATAATTGGTCCTCGCTAATGTTCATCACCAGTAACATCATCGATGGGGAATCCAAGCTAATAGAAACTGCAGGCTTTCTATTCCTGAAATGTTGAAATGCGATAATGGAAGCTGTGTTTCTCCCGATAATACAAATAATTTTTTTTTATAATAATCTTCCTAACAATGATGTCACTGGTGGACAGGTTTCTGAACTGCCCACAGCCCTCCTATGAGACACAGACTGAGTAGATTTTCTTTTGTATTTTATTATTTTAACATTAGTGAAGACCAATTATATGAAGATACGTTGAAAAGTGATCCTTTAAAATAAGGGCTTAAACTGTCTGAGTTGCTCCAGTGCCTCCCTTTCTCCTAATAGAAATTGGCAGAATTTATGTGGCTTTTTTTTTCATATTGGCTGACCTTAGTTAGATACTGTAGTGCAGGGTTGGGAGGGTTACTTTTAAAAAGGAATCCCCTACAGTTACAAGTTACTTGCTAAAAAATGTAGTCAGTAACGTAATCCCGATTACTCAATTTAAAAAGTAACTACAAGTTACTTTCAGTTACTTTTCGATTACTTTTAAGTAAAACTCAATTTAATTAGATAATACAAGTTTTACCATTGATAGACAAGAATGTTGAGCCTATGAAATTAAGATAAGGACAACTGAAATATGGTTAAGGTCATTTCATTGTTAAGAATTTGACCTCTCTGAACAGTTACATTACTGTAGAGTCATTGTGTCAACTTATAACAGATCATAAGAAAAATGCATCTTGACCTACAGAACCATTTTGATTGTTTGATTGACAACAACCAACAACTTTGACAACCAACAACTTCATCCATGTGTGGTCAAAGTGGCAAATAAAAACTCTTTTTGACATTCCTGGCTGACACTCATTTAGATAGACATGGCATGAGTTTAAAACATTGACTAGACAGTAAAGACTAATTTATATAGTCTACAAATAACTCAGCCCTATACAATTATATTTATACCCCGTAGGCTACTCTTTAAATAAAAAGCCTCATTGTATTTGACCTAAAAGAGAAGACTGCGCTACCCATTATTTATCCCTAATCCAATATATCATATGCTCTCCTATTTAGTATCTCTGCAGTGTTGCCTGGTCTGATTATTATAAGCCACATTGGTTGCTTGTAAATAATGGTAGAACGGTTGTGAGCTTGTAGATCGTCTATTTTCAAATAGCCAACATATATAAATATGCACATTGTTTAATGGACGATATATATAGCTTTGAAGTGCTCGTGTGGCCTTTTATAGTCGCTTCTTTTGGGCTTGTTTTCATAGACCTGGTTGCTTATTTCTCTCGCAAATTGGCAACACCGCCAGCAGCAGCCTCCACTGTGAGGATTTTACACAGAGTCAGAGAGGTGCGCGCTGCGCTCAACTCCAATCCATTCCGTTTGGTGTTATAATAATTTATAACTTGTTTGTAAAATTAATGAGGGGAAGGGGAGAATGTAATCCTCATGTAACCCCCGTTACAACACCCCCGTTACTGTAATCCAGATTACACATTTTAAAATGTACTCTAAGACGTTACAGTTACGTTTTTTTTTTACTCTGATTACAGTAACGGATTACATGTAATCCGTTACTTCCCAACCCTGCTGTAGTGTTACTAGTGTACTGTAGATTGATCAATTTGATGACCACCACCAATTTCCTGTGATGCTGTTGCAAATACTCGTGTCCCAAACCTGAGTTTGAATTTATGGCTTAGTTAACTTCTCTCTAAAGCTCTCTGAAGCTTTGGTGTGGAATGGTTGTTAGTCTAGAGAAAGTCATAAATCAAAACATGTTTCAGTTTGTCATTATCTATTAATACTCTGCAGTTGTGGAGTTCTGGAAACTGTAGGAACTGGCATGCTTTCCCTCTTTGCAAAGACTGAGAGACTTCCTCTGTAAGATTGAGGTGAAAAGACAATGCTTCAAAGTTGCTTGGGTTGTGATTGATTTACTCATCCCTCTATGGTCTGCTGCCTGCACTGACGGTGACAGCTGTGGAGGTGGAACTGTGCTCAATGCTTTAATTGAGCCGAGTGCTGCCTCAGAGCTTAAATGCTGCAGGCACAAAACCCACACAATTAGGACCGGCTAATGAAATGGAGTATTAATTGTTCTTTTCCCAAATAAACCAGTGGGGTTTAGTCCCACAAAAGACTAAATGAGTGACAAAATGGGCCTAGATTTTCTATTTTATGATGTCTCATCCAAATCCATTTCAAACCATTTGCACGCCAGCTTTTAATACCAGGAGGTGGATGTAGCTAATATGTAGGCCAGGGGTGTCCACTCTTTTTTGACATGAGAGCTACTTTCAAAATGACCAGCTCAACAAGATCTACTCACTGAAAACATTATAATACCCATTGCTGAAAATGGCTTTGGAATAGCGCGGCGCTGGCATTCCATTTAAGACAAATGCACTTGGAATGGGAAAGGGGAGAAATTGAATAGGTAGAGTTTTTTTGCATTTCATTTGTAATATACCGACATTTGTGCGCAGCAACACTCTTGAAAACAAAGTATTGCATTATGGGTTTGAGCTGACAGGCACTTTTTATGTCATCTACCTTTTGGTCACCCCTGATGTAGGCCATTCTGTGAGTGTGAACATGTCTGATACTTATTTAGTTACTTTAACTGATACAGAATTATTCTTTCTGGCTTTTCAGAATCAAGACGATATGCATGCCATCTATGACAGTCAACTGGGTAAGTCTATTTTTGTGTTAATTTGTTAATGTAGAGTAAGGTTTGACATAAACACATTGCTTATGATTGATTGACATTAAGCTCAGCCCTTAGATATAATTTATTTTAATGAAAACATTAAATTATGTGGGTGTCATTTTTGCTATCTATTACAGTACTATGTTTAATATTCACATGCACGAGAGCAATGAGTCTGCTTGTGGAGAGAAATAAAAGCTCTACATCATGGCATGACTGTCTTTTGTTATGAACAAGTTTGTAAACATCAAACATGCCTACCAGCATGTTCATTCATCAAGCATCATTATGGTATATATTTAGACAACTATATGGCTCAAACAATTGTTGCGGAATTTCAATTCTGTTAAGCCCAATATATACTTACAGTATATGATTATGATATATAATCATATGATCGGCATACATTAAGCTTACTGAGAAGAGCCTTTAGCATTGTAAAAGTAGTGTTATCCTAAATGTAGCTCTGGTCCTATGCTACTTTCGCTTTTAACTCTCACATGGAACTCAGACCAGCCTCTCCTCTTTAGCGTAAATAAAAAGAACATTTTTGCTACTCACCAAAACAAAGGCGGGTTGTGTCATTAGAATGCCTACTTTCCTTAGTGGATGCACTCTAAGCCCCCCACCACACGTATAAACAGTACTTTTTGGCCAAAAAGGGATTTTGTTTACTCCAATGCGCCCTCTACCGATATTGCCCAGATAACTGCCTCATAGAGAATATTTTGTGAAAAAAAATCCCTTTCTGGCCAAAAAGTACCGTTTATACGTGTGGTGGGGGGCTCAGAGTGTGTCCACTAAGGAAAGTAGGCTTTCTAATGACACAACCCGCCTTTGTTTTGGTGAGTAGCAAAAACGTTCTTTTTAAATACGCTAAAGAGGAGAGGCTGGTCTGAGTTCCATGTGAGATTTTTTTTTTTTTTTTTTTTTCTTATTAAAGTCTGTTCCTAGTGTTCCTATGTAAAGAGCTTTGGGTATTTAGAAAAGCGCTATATAAATTTGAGCTATTATTATTATTAGCTATCCTAAATTATGATAATAATAATTATTAGGGCCCGAGCACTGTGGACAGTTGTGCAAAGCCCTATTGAAAAGGCAAAGATTTTCTGTGTGGAGTTTGCATGTGTCCCCTAGGGTAGGTACCCTCACAAAAACATGCTGTAATCCTGGTCTCTAAAACTACCTCCCCCTGGCCAGCCGGGGCGCCTGATGGAGGGGAAAGGAACTGGTCGGAATAACGTGTCCCTTCCACGCGCTACGTCCGGCCGGGGAAATTCCCCTCTGTCAGGTGAAAAGAAGCAGCTTGGACTCCTCATGCATAGAAGGAGGCATAAGGTCAGTCTGCTGCCCCCCCAGGTTGGCATAGGAAGTGTAGCGCCCAGGATTACATTAGATAATTGGCACTGGGTGAAAAGAAAACTGGGTTACAAAATCGTGGGATAAAAATGTAAGAAAAAAAAAGAAAAAGAAAAGGCAAAGATTGTTCTTTGCACAAATTAAAAGTTTTTTTGAGGCGCTAAATGTACTCCAAAAGTTGCACAACTTTGCAGTTTGCACACACATCACAAGTGGTCTAATCATGGCTCAATAGCAACCCCTACAAAAATTTGTGCTTTAAGCCCCACATGTATGCAAATTGGTAGACACCTGTATCATTTTCCCGACTTACAAAAAGGTCTCTTGGCGCCATGACCTAAAGTCCTAAACCAAAAAGGAAGTCAGCCATTTTTAATGTATTGTGGCATTTTGCCAAAATGCCATTTTCACGTGTCACAAACTCCTCCTAGCAGGATGGTCAGTTCCAAATCAAACTTGCTCAGCATACACAAAAGTCCATAAAACTTTCTTTGCCACCATTGTTTCAGTCTGTCCATGTGGCGAGGGTACTTGTACTGTACTGTACTGTACTGTACTGTACTGTACTGTACTGTGCTGTGCTGTGCTGTGCTGTGCTGTGCTGTTCGTAGTACTGTATTTCGTAGTACTGTGCTGTACTGTACTTCGTAGTAAGGTACGGTACTTCATTATACTGTACTGTACTGTACTGTACTGTACTGTACTGTACTGTACTGTACTGTACTGTACTGTACTGTACTGTACTGTACTGTACTGTACTGTACTGTAATTTGGGAAAAGTGCAAAATGGCATGTACAACTTCAGATCAATTGCTGAACCCACAGAGGAGACAGAGGGCTTTAGATAGGACAGTTTATTGGTATATTGTACAGATGTCACCCTTCAACAGCAGTTCTTTTGAATGAAAATAAAGCTAAACATCCACTATTTAGTTCATGTTGATATCAGACATTTTTCAAAATAGTAAAAAATTAGTTTAGGGATAAGGGGTCATATTGCTCAATATGTGTTAAATATATTGTGCTATATATTTAACACATAATGCGTGTGTCAAATTTGAAGTCGGTGGAGCAAACGGTTCTCAAGTTACCTGCATTACAACCGCACTGACTGACAGACAGACAGAGAGAGAGAGACATGGTGCATTTATAGTTAGATAGTTTCCCAGGAAATTAATTCGTGTTTTTTTAAGATAATTGCCTTCGTTGGAGCTACACACTGTGTAGGAGCAGAGCAGACACATCAGGGCTTATCACGTCCAATTCTCTGATCAGGAAATACACTTAGGTTTGTGGATATAGAATTATCCCCATAGACTTTATCTGTACTGAGATCTAATTATATTTGAAACACTCTTGATATGATATTATATTACTAACACAACTGAAAAATAAAACCAATAGATAATGATGGCATTAAATATAAATCAGAGGTTATTCATAATTGTTTATGGAAATGAGATTAATACTAAAACCTTGGAATATAAAAAGAACACTACTGTAGTTGGGTTCGATATTCTTCTTCTTTACATACTGTAAAATATATATGAAAACCCCCAAATCCTGGAAGCTGGGCTGCTTGCCAATCCCTGCTTTTCAAAGATAAGCATTTAGATCAGGCCGCCTTAATTAGGATCAAGCTGGCTATTCACCCAGACGACAAAATCTGTAATGTAAATTGCCACTGAAGAGCATGATTGTAAAATGAGATATCGTCACCTTCTCTAACAAAATGAAAGGCATTATATTACACTGGCTTTATTACTGGCAAAATCAATAGAACTGTCACAGTGCGAATGTCATCAGTTCTTGCTTTGCATTTAAAATCTTTTTTATTTCCTATTATGTTTAACAATACTAAAAATAGGGGAAAGGGAGTTGGAACAATAGGTTGGCATCAAGTTATGTTCAAACAAACCTGCCTAATTAGCACAGGTAGCGATGACACTGACTAGTGTGACAATATTGTCCTATTGTCTTAAAGCGCAAATAACATACTTTCTAAAACGGCTTTTAATATTTAATATCATATTGTCTATGTCCCTCAAAGTTATTTCTAATGGTTTGAGCCTCAATCACCACTGATATAACCAGGCCTTGTCATTTCTTTCTGGACTTTGAAAGCAGTTTTAGCTGCAGTACCACAATGTCCTGAGGTGGTGGGGGTGCTGATATGCAGATTATTTAATATTTGAGTCATTATAATACTGATGCTAGATAAAACCAGGTTGTTTCCATTCCATGCCAGCTTGGAAAATCGACAATGGTGGACATTGTAAACAAAGTGGAAATGCAAATTTGGAACTGAATACTTAAGAAGAGGAGGAATTATACAATGTAGGGTGACATTGATGACATCACGATGACGCCAAAATCAGTTGAGCTGTTCCTGAGAGCAATTTCTATTAAAGCACCTGATATGATATGAAAGCCTGATTGTTCAAAATTGGTTATTTGTGGGGATAGAAAACACATATGGGAGCTCCAAAAACAGAAAAGAAATGGAAAAAGTTGAATTCTATGTTATAAGTGCAGTTTTTTTCTTCTTTTCTATCGTCAACAAGAACACTTTGTTGTGTAGTTACCTTGACATGAGGACATGAATTAGTCCAATTGGTGAGACTTTGTTGTACATTAGATAAGAAAATTAATTGTTATATATTTTCAGAATCAGCTTTGTTTGCGTTCTTTTATGTGCTAAAAGAGTGACTTTGAGAGTAGTTTCATCGTACAATGGAAGTCAATGATATGCTATTTTATATTATTAATTTCTAATCAATTTGACTACTACAAGGTAACTACTACACAACCCAAACCTCTACTAAAGTGTCTTATTGCTTTAAAGGCCTAGGAGATGGTAATAAACATGGTAATACATCATATACATAGTCATCATGAATCATACATAAGCTAAGAACCTACTATGCATATATATTATATAGTGCTATGTCTATACATAAAATGCTATGTAAGTTAGAAACAAAGTTGAGCCTTTGCATACGCCTGTAAGGTCGTCGGGGCTAGGGCAAGTGCTATGGGCTAAGATGGAGTCTGAACAGGTGGGTTTTCAGCCTACGGCGGAAGATTGGGAGTGCGTCTGCATTTCTGATTGCAATGGGAAGTGCATTCCATAGTTTTAGAGCCAGAAGGGAGAAGAGTTTGGTACGTGTGGAGCCATGTCCCGGTGTTTTTAGTGAAGGTACAGTACTACCAGCTTCCCTGCTTTGGCTGATCTGAGCGAGTGGGAGGGTTTGTAGGGTTCGATCAGACTTGCAAGATATAGGGGTGCCATACCTTTGGTTGCTTTGAATGCCAGCATCAGAGTTTTGTAGTCTGTGCGGGCAGAGACCGGGAGCCAATGGAGGGAGCGGAGAAGGGGGATACATGTGAGAATTTTGGCTGGTTGAAGACTGATTAATTGATTGATTGAAGTATTTATTAATAGTTTGCAGAATTACAGTACATTTCAAGCACAACTCGATACAAAAACTGTTAACAGTGAGTGGACGATCCAATAAAGTTGTTGTTCAATTCATCATAACTTAGATTTAGAGACGTACAAATATACACTTCTATATAGCCAAAGAACAGGAAATCATCATAAAAGAGGTGAAAAGAAAACGTATACATTATACAGTAATGGGGGGAAAAGGGGTGGGTGAGAGATTCAGATTTTACGGGGCCAGTTTGGTGTTTTGAAGGAGTCAAGGGATTCGCATGTCTTAATGACTGTTGGTAGGGCGTTCCACATTTTGGTGGCATTGGGGCGAAAATTATGTAGTCCCTTGTTTGTGCAGAATCTGGGTTGCACATGGTTTGTTGAACTCCCTCTGGTGTTGTGGGTGTGTACTTTGTTGTCATTAAGGAAGTATTTAGACAGGTACATGGGTATCTTGGTGGTGTATTGAATCTTGTGGACCAGACCCATTGCAAGATGCTGTACTCTGTCGTCAGCCATTCCAGCCTGTCAAAGTGGGTTTGGGGAGTGAGGCCAAGTAGTAGTAGCAGTTTGTTTTGGGAAGTCACTCTGGACCCTGGTCCTTTGAGGTGCTGTGGTACCAAGAGGTGCATGCATAGTCGAAGAAGCCTTGTACGAGGGCTCCTGTTAGGGTCTTCAAGGTGTTTTTGTTGACCAGTGAGGAGATCCTGTACAGGAATCTTGTTCTTTGGTTGACTTTTTTGATTACGATGGTGGCCATTTTAACACCGGAAAGAACCTAGGTAGGTAATTTCACACTTTCCGTGTGATAATATTGTCACCCACTCTAACCAAGAAGCCATCTGCCTTGCTGAGATTACTATTTGATCCAAAGAGAATGGATTCCGTTTTTCCCAGGTGTATAAGTGTATTATCAGCGTGCCAGCCATCTGCAGATTCTACCGAGTTCAGAGCTGAGGGCCTTTTCAACCTGCCAGTTGTAATATTATAAAACAGAAAGATCTTACGTTTTTACTAAGCTGGAGTCTGTTTCTTCGGGCTAGCAATGAGTGAATTGCTCCAATGCCATGCCCAGGATGCTTTCTGTTGGTGAAGTTTTTGTTGTTGCCGCCACTTAGGTAGAAATCACTATGTGAATCCTGTTGTAATTCCTTTTTTACCAGTTCATTTTTTTCAATTTCAACAATGTAATCAACAATGTAATCCCTTGTGTGCATTAAGGTAGGAAAAAGAGAACATTGGTAAAAATCTGTGTCTTTGAATCAGTTGACAGGCCAGAGCGAAGAAAAACACGTATGGTCATGATGAAAGAGGAAGTTGCATGACCAAGCGACCAAGTGAGCTGTGGCATTTTGGATTAATTGGAGAGGCTTAAGTGCCGGTAGCCCAGTAAGGAGGGAGTTACAATAGTCAAGTTTTGACATGACTGATATCTGGTATAAAAGTATAAGAGTATAAAACTACAGGATCGAGTGACGGCTGTAATGCGTGCTTTGAACGAGAGGTGACTGTCCAGGACAACACCAAGGTTCCTGGCTGTTGGGACAGAGGTTACCAACATGTTGTCTATGGAAATAATTAGCCCCCCCATGGGGCAGGACTGGGAAGAAGAGAAGCTCAGTCTTGTCTGGGTTCAGCTTGAGGTGGTTAGAAGACATCCACTGTGAGATGTCAGCCAGGCATGCAGTGATGTGCTCTTCCACCTGAGTAGCAGAGGGGAGATGGATAGAAACGGTTGAGTGGCATCGGCAATGATAAAATAGATTGTGAGTAGAGATGACAGTGCCAAGAGATTTATGTCACATTCATACCAGAGAGCTTTGCTGCGATTAAAACGAAGGAGGAGCTGAACACAGTTGGAGACGGAGAAAGCATATTTTACGCAGCGCAAAGATGTCCCGTTACCGTGGATAGACGTGGTCGAATGAGGAGACTGAAGCCCTGATCGAAATGAGGACGAGTACATTAATCAATTGCTTAAGAAAACACATAAACACTTCAGTGCAGTGTAATAGTATTATAGCCTACAGAATATTCTGTCTGTCTGTGCGTGCCGTAAACATGGAGTGCTGTCACTGTGTGGGGACTAGTGGGGACTGGAACTTTCATCTCAATAAACGTGTAAACATTTTGCGCTGCTGTCTGTTATATCAGTGCGCTCAGCGCTGTGCCTGCATGCCCAATAGTACAGTGTGTGGCACTGTGGCTGGGTCCAGTCCCAGACGGCACGACACATGCACGTTATGAGTATAATTTTATCACAATAGATTTCACTGTGTTGTAGGCTGTGTTGTAGGCTAGGTTTATGAATGGCGTCCCTGCCACATTTGTGACAACACAACAAGCATGTAACCGTCCACAACAGAATGCATGTTCTCAATCTCTTATGGAACTCTTTTTCCTCACCTGATGCTGACTTGGAACTATTTAGTTTGAAGGTAATTTTTAGACAAACAATACACCAATAAGGCACTTTAAAAATGGTCTGAAAAGGGGCTGAAGCTAATTAAAGCTTTTTTGCCTAATTGTGCCTATCCCATTTAGATCCAAAATCAAATGTCAAAACAGATCAATGAACATAGTTTCATAATTTGATATAAAAGCTGAAAAACTATTTATACATTTATTTGCTAATCAAAGTAAGGAATCACTGACATCTTTCAAAAACACATTTTGGAAATAAAGAGTGACAGGATATTATTATATAGTTCCATTAATGAATTGGTCATTGCAGATGTGTCAAGTTGGAACGCAGTAGACAGTAGAGCATTGTTTTGGTGCTGGTATCCTGCGAGCGCCAAGGATCATGCCAATGAGTCCACATGCTTTGCAGGGGCATGCATTTGTAGTCAAGCAATGGGAGTAAGCATTTGGAATCTGTTAAAACTTGATTACCTCTGGGCCCTGAATTATTGATGCAAAGCCGGGGTTTAAGGCTGCCTTCAACTCTCATTAGTCTTAACCAGAGTTGTCCACGGAGTCATGAACTCCAGCCTCTATAATGAGCGTCATTAAACTATTGCAGACATTCTTTCTGAACTTCAGGTATTTGTGTGTGTGTGTGTGTGTGTGTGTGTGTGTGTGTGTGTGTGTGTGTGTGTGTGTGTGTGTGTGTGTGTGTGTGTGTGTGTGTGTGTGTGTGTGTGTGTGTGTGTGTGTGTGTGTGTGTGTGTGTGTGTGTGTGTGTGTGTGTGTGTGTGTGTGTGTGTGTGTGTGTGTGTGTGTGCGTGTGTGTGTGTGTGTGTGCGTGCGTGCGTGCGTGCGTGCGCGCGCGCGTGCGTGCGCGCGCACAGTTTGTGTGTGTGTGTGGGGGGATCGAGGGCTTACTTGGATAGAATTGTGATGAGGTAATTTTTACACGAGAGCCATCTCTCTGATGGCTTTCACTACCTCCCCCATTCTCTGTCTTCCTTTGGTCCTGAGTCTCTCTATACATGCTCCATTCTGAGTACATCTCTCTGACTCTCTCCTCTTCATTTACCTCCTCGCTACGCTCCCATATATCTGTTCTGTTCCTCTGCTAGTTCCTTTTGTCATGTTACTGAGATTAATTTATGATTCTGAACCTTTCCATCAATGAGCTGCAAGTTAAACACACCATGCTTTTTTATTGATCCTCATGAGGGTAATTAAAATGCTGTACACTGTAAAATCCTGAGTGTCAGTTTAACTCTTATGTGTACCCTTAAAGGTCCAATTCCTACTCTCAGAGCTAAATGAACACATTTATATACAGTGTATTCTTATGAAAAGGAAGCTGATAGGAAATATTTCCACTTGCTGTACCACAGGAGATTGCCTACAGAGAATATACCTAATTTCCATTTCACTATATAAAAATCTGTACAGCCCTAAAAGTTGGTTACATTCAACTTGTACTTTCAGATGGAATATCATCTTCATTTCTGCACATTCTGTTATTGAATTCTGCCGCTGTCTGGTGTGACGGTCATGGTTAGTTTCTCAGGACACTGCATCCCAATTCTCTCCACCTCTCAGATACAATGTTTTGGACGTGGATGGGAGAGATGGAGTGGATTTTTATGGAAAGGGATGATTGTAGGCCAGCTTGTCTGCAGGGGCCCATTGAAATTGAGTCATCGAAGCGTCACAGGTTTTACACCAACGCAATCAGCTGCGAGACGAGGATGCAGGTCCGTTGCCAATGGAAATGGGCCATTTACTGTAATGCTGCCGTCTCTTCCTGATGAAAAGCTCCGGATCTGTCATGACAGTTTCTTTGTTCCCCCCAACAATTTGTGGGTGCCTCTTGTGGAGTTGCACATTATTATAATTTTTTTTATCAAACTAGAGCAGTGCCCGTGTGGCCTCTACAGCGGTGCCTGTTGGGCACTGGCCTACTTGGAACGATGCAAGTTGGAAATGCATGCCCCACCCAGATATGCGTTGGAGCCTCTACAGCGATGCCTGTTGGGCACTGGCCTACTTGGAACGATGCAAGTTGGAAATGGATATGTTATGCAAAACTTGTCCAATTAGTTCAGCTTTGGTGTTAGCCAATCAGGGGCTTTTACTGGCATATGCTGCATTCACACTGGCAGATGCTAAGATTCTTTTAATGTTGTGTTTGTTTGTTTTATATCACCATTACATCACCTAATCAACATGAGTTAGACTGTAATATATTAGCGCCCCTCACTTCTATTTTTTTGTAGCTTTTGCAACAGCTCCAAACGTCGGGTGTATCTTTGTATCTTCATGTCGCTGACTTCTATTGAAAATGAATGGTAGACTGTAGCTTTGCATCTGCCCATGTGAACGCAGCATTAGTAGCACAAACGTGACATGACAGTCTGCCAATCCATGAAGTCGACGGTTTCGGTTGGCCAATCAGGGAAGCCAATGCATACAATCTCCCATACAAAAAACAGTACGAGAATTTCTGCCTCTTTCTCAGATCAGATATTCGTCAGATTTATTTGGTTCTGCACACCTCAGTATATGAGGCACACACTCATTTGGTTTCATTTGATTTATTTGATTTGCACAGAGCATATCTCCACACATACTAATTCTTTCCAATGGAAAGATGACCCATAGTTGTTGTACTGGTAAGAAACCCGAGAGGGCCTTTTGTGAGAACCTCACCATTTACATTACATACTGTACAATTAGATTTAGAATGTATTAATATTAAAAACAAAAGTAAATAGCACAACAAAAATATAAAAGTACATATTGAGGAGAAATGTTTTGAACAAAGCAAGAATGTGATGCTCATGCTACTATATAGGTTAGTAATGTTAAATAAGAAGTACAAATGAAAATGCATACATGACAATATTATGGATGCCTATCATCTAGTTACCCAATCAGGTATTCAATTTAGAGCTGCAGATTTTTTCTGAATATGTTGCCTGTAATGTGCCTCAGAATTCTCCACCAGACTCAACCTGCCTCTCACCCAGGGAGCTGTAACCTTTTTTTATTTCAATTATTTTCAGCCCACTTGTGTTACTATATATACAGTATGTCTGTTTATCTAAATAGTGGTGGGATATAAATTCCCCAGGCTGAAATGAAAAATGCTGTGACCGTAGCGAATAGCGAATCCACACACCTGCTCTGGCGACACTAATGGAGATGACGGAGCTGCAGGCCTCTCGCTGCAGGTGTGCCCATAGGTCAGTGGGCCTTTCTGCCGTCTGCAACCCTTTAAGGAACTGTCATCATTGATTTGTGTCAGTTAGGTGACGGCACTGCAGGGTCAGGCCAACTCTTTCACTCAGAAAAATGGTACCACATCCATGTGGAATATCTATTCCACATGCATTACTGTACACTACAGCATGCATTACTGCTTGCTTTTTAAATTGTATTTATCAAGGGTAGATTTGCTGAGCACGAATGCTCTTTTTTCAGCAACGCCCTGCTTCACAATCATATGGGAACTACCCCACAGTCTACTGAGTTGGATTCTGAGCATCTTCAGTATAGCAGTTAGTGCCAGAACTAGGGCACTTCAACAAGATTTATTCTGCTGGTCTGGGGAATCGAACCGGGAACCTTTCAGCCACAAGCATGTTCCTCTAACCTTTCATATTGGTTCCTTCCCGTCTCTCTAGAGTCAGAGACATGTATTCACATAGATTCAAACCCATGATTTCTACATGGGAGCCAAAACATCTGCCGCTTAGCTAAACGGCTTCATGCGCTGAGAAAACATCAGAACAGAGAAAGACAAAAATTCTCCAGTGTCTCATTTTATCCAATATATTTCAAGGCTGATGCAGTCTTTTTTATCTATGGAGCGGCTCTGGTTGAATACAGAATGTGTGAGAGGAGATAAACGACCACTAGGCTCATGCTTTGTAGCTCCATGATCAGACAACAGGCCAGCAAAATAAATCATGTATTGCTGGGTTGACCAGAACCAGGCCCCTGGGATTATCTCTCCAAAGCCACCTTTCATTTCTTTCACTCTGCTTATAGGCGTCTCAGCCAAGAGACGTCATGGGGCTAATCTCCATTTGTCATTGAAAGGTGCTTTGCAGCATTTTTGGCACCAGAGGTGCTGTTTCAATTCTTTGCTCTATAATTCAATAGATGTATTGATTTCATTCTTTCGATGGGAGGGCCAGCACGGAGTGGTGATGCAATGTACAAAAGTGATTGTGACTGGGAAGGAGATAGGGCACAGGAATGATGGAGATGAGAGAACACAGACTGTAACAGGATTCCTCCGTTTCCTCTCTTTCCATCGTCTGATGATTAATCGAAACCCATTAATGGGATCCGAGGCCAGTGAATTCAGTCTTAATTAGTTTCTTTTTTTACCACTCGCTCTCCTTTGCTTTGACAGAGGGTATGCATTATCTACACAATGAGGGATTGGCAAACCGCTTATCTGATTCTTCCGCTGGTCCGAAGCGCTTGTTATTATTATTGCTGCACTTTGCAGGATCAGGAGGCTTGAACCTCACCTGGGACTTGAAAACACACTGCTTTATGTCAGACAAAATGCACACTCACGTATACGTTCACTCCCAAGCACATTCAGCAGATTCAGCAGCAGGACATTTAGAGGTGATATAGGGGTGTGAGAGACATACCTTCTGGTTCTTCTCAAAGCTCTATTTTCAGTTGAGGTTAATCTGATGGGAGACGTATATATGTTGGGGTTTAGTGAGTAAATCCCAGGCATCAGGATCAGGGGAGCTTTGTAATGTGGGGAGCAAGGCAGAAAAATATACCAACACTACATAAAAATGATATGACACTGATGCAGTGTTTACCCCTGACCTCAGTGCTAATAATTCAACTGGGGGGGAGATGAGGTCAAGTAGTGTAATGGAAGAGCGGGCGATGCATGATTCGTGCCATTGTCAGCATTCCCCTTTCGTCTCCTTGTACAGTATTGGTTTAGCACACCTATTCCAAAGGGAACATTATAGACCTGTCAGCAGGGGCCGGTTTATATTTATATTTTTTGAAATACTGAGAAAAAAATATCTTAGTCAGCACAATTTTAAAAGCTCCCAAAAAAATAAAAAAAACCCAAAAAACAGCACTGTCTATATTATGGTCATCATAATTTATGACAAGCATTATATTCTTTATGACTACATTCTGTGCAAATACTTAAGCAGGCTAATTAAAATGTCTGGAGCTTGTGAGAATGTGAGAATGGCTTGGCACCATGCCCTTGTGTTTGTTTGAGCCCAGATTAATGGGGGAGTATATACAAGACGAAGACGGCTTGCACAACTCATTAGAGGGAGTGTTTTATTCAATTATCATAGCAGGGAAACTTTTAATTTGGCTTCACTCCACTTAATCCTCAACTTACTTCAAACATGACCTGCCACCTTCTTGCTTCAAAGTCTTGCCTAAAAACTTTTTTGCTGTCACAATCATCCCAGCTACAGTAACCTTAGCTACGGTAGACTTTATTTTAGTGTGTGGACTCAAAGCTTTTGAAGATGTTGTGAGATCTCAAACTTAATTTGACCCTTAGGTATGCCAACATTGCTATCATGTACAGTATTTCCCAAGAACTGCATTATCGAAGCCTGTAATATGGTCTATAAAGATGATTTAAGAATTGTATGTAAACATGTTGGTGACACTTTGGCAGCTTCACGGCAAAATGGACACTTAAACTGACAGTGTTGAGCTAATGTACTTCACCACACGAGCAAGTGGCTTACTGGCTTCCTGTTAACCTTAGTCTCCATATGTAGTAAGGGTACTCAGTCATATTTACAACGCAATACTGCTGCTGAGCCAGAAGTGGACAGCTGGGCTATTTGCTACGTAAGCATTTCGAGGGTGTTCGATTTCCACTGTATACCCTACTATAATCATTTAATTAAGTAACACAGTCTGGCCTGTGACATTTACACACCCTGTCCCAATACCAATTAAGTTCTCTATGTGCTAGCAATTATCACCAAACCAGTGACTGAGATCAGAAGAATAATCTGTACAGATGTGACTTCATTCTTATACAGACTGTCCCTCTTATCTAGTCTTGTTCAGAGAAGGGCATCGATTGCCATGATCCTTTGTCACACTACTGTGTGTGTGTGTGTGTGAGTGTGGCCTCTGATCTCTGTCCTTTGTGTTCTGTCAGACCTGCGGGAGATAGTGTTTGTCATCCAGAGCCAAAGCAACTCCTTCCATACGACACAGGCAGAAAGGCGCAGAGCAGAACTACTCAAGCAGGCAGAGAGTCTTACAAAGGTATGTAGCTACACACACACACACACACGCACACACACACACACACACACACACACACACACACACACACACACACACACACACACACACACACACACACACACACCTTTATCAGGCATAGATAATTGACCTGTGTGTGCAGTAACAGTTTATAGTATGGAGCCCCTGAATGGCCCTGCATTCAAAATATATTTGATCTCGTCCGTACAAGATAATATCAAGATATTATGAAACAAAACAAAAGTATCTGGGTATTGAAAACCTCAAGGGATGCGACCGTGACGTATAGGGGTTGTATATTGAGGTGGCAGTTAGGCCTATGTGACATTAAAAAGGACAAATCAAACATATGGGACACTTTATTAGAACACAAAAAAATTGCTACAGCCTCAGTAATAAACCAGTGAAATGACAATATTTTATGATAACTCATAGGGATTGCAAAGACAGCTGCAGTACACCGTTTTAATCTAGCGGACCATAAGTGGGGCCGCTGTCTCATTTGGGTGGCGTGAATTTGACAACAGAGTTGCACATTTGTCATTTGTGAATAGAATAGCATAGAATAGTCCCCACTCCTTGGGGTGTTTTTTGTCACATTATGTGATTTGATTTGTAAAGAAAAACACTTGTTTCTCTGCAATAAGTTACTTTTATTTGACTAATAACACATGGGAATGAGATATATAACAATATAAACTTTGGGTTTTATGCCCTAACATCATTCTCAGATGTTTCTTTAAGATGATGAGATGGCAACATTATTGTTAAGCTCTACTCTAAGTAACTAAATAAAATAAAAGTAAGTAAATAATTGAGCTGGGACTGTATTACTTTATTAGGGTGGAACATTAGAAAACATCTATTTAGCTTCAGAGGACATAACATCCATAACAGATTTACCAATACCAACATTTTGTAACTCCTACTTGGAGTCTTGGACTCGGGACTAACAGTATAGCCCCACATGATGGAACCTCTCACTCCCATAGAGTTATAAAGGAGCTCACTCTTCTATAATGTAGCAGCCTCTCAGGGAGAGCTTCCATGGGGCTGGACTGGCGTTAGCCTCCACACTGACTGCGTCAGCATGTCTCACACCGAACACAGCTTTGTTCGCACTGCCGTGATATTATGCTCGTCTCGATGCGAGACACACTGAAGTAGCCATAGCGTGTAAACCAGCGTAGACTCCAGGCAGCCCCATATGGAACCTGTCACTCCGCTATTGTACACAACTATATGCTTTTATCTACGCTTTTCTGTTTTTAAATCTAAATGTCCCATCCACGGGGCAAAAGCGATATAAACGGCTTCTTCATTGAGTGAATTTGTTGTTGTCTGCTCTCTGCTGACTGACTGCACGCAATGAGCTACAGCAGGCTGCTTGGTGCATCGTTGTATCCGGTCCGACTGGCTGAAACATGTCCTGTGAGAAACCTTCCAGGGTGAAAAAACTGACGGACGTGCGCATGTAATGAAATATCGTGAGTCGGCTCGTGATCTCGATACACTGTATCGGATGTCAATTTCGATTTGATTTTGATACGTATCGAGAATCGTGACAGCATTAGTGTGTGTATATACTGTATATATATACCGTACATACTACATATGTAGGTGAAATTTGTCCTTTGCATTTTCCCATCCTATAATAACTAGGAGCACTGAGCAGCCATTGGATTCCATGACATTCTGGGAACAATTCGTCTAAGAGTCTTCCTCAGGGACACACATCGACATTGCTGTCCTGGCCTGGAATGGTACCTGGGACAACCAGGGGCTCTGGCTCCCCATAGCCTGGGCACCATTTCATTTCAGGTATATGATCCGGTCGGGAGCTGATGATATCGTTACGTCATGTTGTAGTATTGTATTGTAGTCGACAAGCAGGAACAATCAAACGGAACTTCCTTTTCCCTCAAACCGATTTTTCTCAATAAAAGCTGCAGGCTACGAGAGCTTTTATTGTTATTCTTCCGGTTTGAGGGATAAGGAGATTCCGTTTGAATGTTCCTGCCTGTCGACTACAAAACAATACTACAACATGACGTAACGATATCATCCGCTCCAGACCGGTTCACACGGCACTTTTGGAACAGAGACCAGGCTTTCCTCCGAGGTGGAAAGCCTGGTGAGGCGAGGTTAGGCTCCCCACATTATACCAGCCACATTATACAAGAACATTGGTCTTCACCACTTTGACAAACTGGCTTCTTGTGGGCATGTCAACTAATATTGTGAAGGGGTCTCCTTTGGCCAAATAGAAATGTTAATCATTATAATTACTTCACAAAGTACAAACATGCATAGATTATCAATTACTTTCACCTACTATAGTATGGCCAGAGTCGGCTGTTTCATGTCATCTTGCACAATCAACTTTTGAGGGGGCAGGCATACTTATGGTATGAGAAATGTGTTTATTAATAACATAAATACATGACTGCATTATTTCCAGTGCAAAGCAATTATTTCAAGTGCAAAGCAATAATGAGATATATAACAGGGCAGTAGCAAGTAGCAGCAATAGCATATGGCTGTTCGGCCTCGTGGTATGAAATATCTTCAAAAGTAAATGACATCCCCATTACATAAACGACCCAGCCAACACAACCCAGATATATATAGCCTATTATAATTTCTGATTTAAGGGCTGAGCGACTCTTCAGATCAATGTGCAATCAAGTTGTCATCCAGATATAGCAGACTATCTTCGAGGTTGGGGTATTTGGCAAATATTTTGGCACATATTTCTCTTCCTGCTTGGAGGCCCAGTCCAATCTGCCCATGTTGCCCAAGTTTTCTTTTTTGTTCTCAGTGGTTCAGCAGAGGTCATCAATCATGTCAAAGCCTTCATCCTGTAAAACCCCAAATATGGAATGAAAAGTTTTAAGCAGGAAACAAAATTCTACGCTGGTGGGCAGTGTGATGTATCCAATAGCCAACAAGTACTGTGAGTTTCTTCATCTAAATTGGCATGTTGATCTGAATTGTACTAAAAAGACCTGGCATAATCAATATTCGGTTATTTTTGTTTTTGCTTCTATTTTCGGTTTATCTGAAAACCATTATTGGTCATTACATAAACTCTTGTATAAAGTCCCATTCAATGAAACAAATGATTAGGCTTACTATTGTCATCAACATTGTTCTTGTCATTAGGACCACACACCCCTCAGTTCCTCTGTCATCAACATTGTTCTTGTCATTAGGACCACACACCCCTCAGTTCCTCTGTCATCAACATTGTTCTTGTCATTAGGACCACACACCCCTCAGTTCCTCTGTCATCAACATTGTTCTTGTCATTAGGACCACACACCCCTCAGTTCCTCTGCCTTCTTTAAGAGATGAAGTGCCGGGTGTGCTGGGTGCACTTGAAGCAGTCTGCTGGTATGTTATCCAGTATGTCGTACTGTAGCTTGGTGCATTTGGCCTATGAGATAAAACAGGATGCCAAGCCACTGTGGTGGGAAGAAGATATTTTGCAGTCTTTAATCTTGGCAGTTCTCTGTGACATGACAAGATTGTGCTTGCGCACGTGTGTGCATGCGTGCGAAGCCTCTCCTAAAAATCAAAGGACATCATGGCTATCATTTGCATCCTCATATTTTAAAAATCAGAGTGGTGAGTGGTGCAACAGCGCCCCCTGTTTGTACCCTAAACGGACGGACATAGGGACAGACAGACAGACGGACGGACAAAACTAGACCTTGAGAGTGGCTGCACCCTATGGTTGCACCACTCAAAAATGTATAATGTAGTGCAGAATATACGTACATTTGGGGTAATATTGCTTGATTTTATATTGATGAGTGTCGCCTCGTCCTTCATTATCATTTATCATCCATTATTGTGTCTTTGACCGTTTTGGTTTGGTGCATCAACTGTCACCAACAAGGTGAGCATGTAAGTTATTGTAATTCGCTGATAAAAACAGCAAATAGTGGTTTAACTGGTGGTTGGAGTGATGTAAGCCAATAGCCATCAGCACTGTGAAGAGTTTCCTCTTAGTGCAGATGGCATCATGGCTGCCGAATGAAGATGGCCACAACTGACTTTGTTGTTGTTGCCAGAGTGCGACTGTCCTGGCACGGCTGCATTGTAAAATTGTCAACTGTTTGATTTATTTTATTTCTCTCTTTTGATGGTGCTGGACTGATTTGGACTAACTTGCCAAGTAGCCCCGATGCCACTGTTTAATAGCTTCTTTCCATTAGGCAATAGTGCACGAACAATAGTGTTGTTGTACAACAGAGACTCACTGCAGTATATTACAGCCTCTGGCTTTTGGCACTTCCTGTCATCCATGGGTAATTGGGTATCACTGGTAATTGCTCTCCTGGAAATGCTTTTCAAAACCTTTACCCCTTTATACGAAGCAAGACTCTCCCATGCTCTGTAGCATTAATCTTATCATTCTCTAAAGGACAACTTGAGTTTTCAAGGTTCCAAGGTTCATGTTTTAGGTTTATTAGAGAAAGTAAAAGATGAGTGTTTTTACTATCTTCCTAATAAACCCCAGGAAATTACATCTGGCCACAGAAGATCGCAGGATCTACTGAATGTGAAGGAGGCCTACTGGGGGGCTGCCATACTGTGTCATTATGTCATAGGCTCAATATGTCAGTTTTACACATTCAGTAGATCTTGTGATCTTTTGTGGCCAGATGTATTTTCCTGGGATCTAGTAGGACTATATAGTAAATAATAAAACAAGAAATCGAATGAAAAATGTAATAACACTCATCCTTTACTTTCTCTAATAACTACCTAAAACATGAACCTTGGTTGAAAAAAACTAAAGTTGTCCTTTAGAGGCGAAATTAGAGGCGAAATTAGAGGCGCTCCGATCGATCGGCCACCAATCGGTGATCGACAATTTTCCCGATCTGGATAAACCGATCTTTTAATTTATATACCATTTAAGTGGTATAAAAGTCTTCCCTTCTTCCCCACACAAACAGCAACAGTTTTGACGTGAGTTTTGACATACAATAATATTTGACTACTAGAATATTTTTGGAAGTGGAAATAGCGTTTGCTCAGTAAAACAGTGGTTCAAATTGTGATTGTGGTAAATCACCTTTTTAGGCTGTCAGTGGGTTCATATTTTGTAAGTTCATGTGACATCCTACGTTCTATGTAATTTACTGTTGCTATGTATATTTATTGGACTATTCATATTTATTCATGTCTTTTATGTGTTTAAGTTATATTGTGATTACTTCTATTTATTTTACCCAAATCAAAGAAATTGGAGTTACTAGTAGTCCTGCGTAGCCATGCAGATAACTATTCTACAATCTCCGAATGCTACAGTATATATAGAGTCTGGAACTACACAGAAATACCAGGCGGTCATCTATTCGTCATTTCTGTTCACGAAAATATATCTTAAAATATCTTTAGATTACATTTTAATTTCTGCTAAGTAGCCTCTGGCTTTCTGGCACTTCCTGTCATCCATGGGTAATTGGGTATCTAGCTAAGTAGCTAGCTATACATGCCAAGCTGGAGGAACTGTGGTCGAGCAGAGCATGTGAGCGGCGTGGAGCGCGAGCGACAGGAGGAGTGGAGCAGGTGGATTTTTTAACTGAGCGCTGAGCGGGTTTTAAAATGGGTCAGAGCGGCTTCAGGAGGAGAACTGTCCTCCGCTCCGAGCCACTCCGAGCTGCTCAGTGCACACGGCACACGTGTATTGAACCTTAAACGCATGGATTTAGTGTGTGCAGAGTGCATTTATGAAAGTGTGCTGAAAAATTGGAACATTCATCAACGTGTGATTCGTGTGGCGACCGACAGTCATGACACCGACACATGATCAAGGCAGTCAGGCTCCCTGACGTTGAAGAAGAGGAGAAAGATGATGATGCTGAAGTGGTGGTGGAGGAAGAGGGGGAAATTGAGGAGGAACCTGCACTCTCGCAAAACCAAGTGGACGCGGTTACTAATAATGTAGACTAGAGGCTATGGCAAACCAGTAGCCTGTACTTAACCATGTCAAGTTTACATCTGCGATGCCCAATTCATCTGCTGCAGTTAGCTATCAAAGACGCAGTTAATGATCATGATATCAATCGCCTGTTAGTTAAAGTGGGAAAGCTAGTGAACGTGTCTGTGTTTAGATTATAAACAGAAGAACATGTTTAACACTTTTTAAAAGCATAAATGTTTATGCTCCCAAGGCGTGTGTTTAATTAGCCAATTTCAGGAAAACAGCATTTTCTTTTTTTGTCGTTTTTTGCTGCTGAGCGGCCAGATCTGAGCGGATCGCGGCTCGCCCGATACGCAAATGAAGGTGAGCACTGAGCGAGCGGTGTGTGTGTCTGTGAGCAGCTAATATCTCGCACCGTTGGACCGATCAGCCAAGGTAGAACCTCCATCCCAAATCTTTCAAATTTGCCTCATGGTGGCACTATAACAGCCCACTTTACATTTTGGTCTATAACTCTTGAATCGTAGGATGTGCAATCATAAATCTTTTTTTCCCATGGATTCCTTGTATCATTCTGCAACTCCGCACATAGTTGCCATTGTGCCAGTCTGCCAGACTAGATTTTCCTCCATTTCGGATTTTGTTCTTCAAACGTTTAGCCATTACTCCTACAGATTTTGTCCAAAACTCACACAAATCGGTAAACATTATCTCTGGGGTAATTTGATCGCGTGGGACAACCAAGACATTGACGCATATGTAATGACAACTAATAACAGATTAATGAAAAAGAAAATCACTTTTGTCCACAACAAAGTAGCAAGTAGCAATATGTCTCCACTTTGCTATGAGTGCTGCTGGGGTCATTTGGGGACACTGGGTGACAGGGGCAATTCTGAAAAAAATAAACCCCATTGCAAGTCATTTGGTATCAATATAAGTATTAAATGGAAGTATAAAACTGTCAAAACAACCCATAGGCTGCTAAGTCATCATCAATCATTTGTCAAGAGTGTCGTTAAGTACTTAAATGAGTGAACATGAATGGATATAAACACAACAGTGTAGCTCGATGATAGAAAGGGGGGAACGCAGAACAAGGAATATCTACAGTGCCCAAGTCAGACATGTATTTTGTTCTTTACTTTCTGTTATTTCTGTCTCCCCTTAAGTCACCGTCACATCGCCTAGCAGCACTCGTTTATCAAAATTATAACTAATCAGAAACTATCTGAGGATCACAAGGGGACAGAATTGACAGAGTGGATTGACTTATGGTATCAATTGAAAATGACTGGGTGAAGAAGTTGGTCATACGCCCGGTACATATGGGGCACGTACTCCATGCTTTGTGTATGACTTTGCAGAGCACAAGGCTCGCCAAATGCATTTCAAATAGTAGTGGTGAGTACTTGATGAACTGACAGGCCGCTGTGCCAATTTTTCTATTTATATTCCTAGGTATTGCTCATTAGTCAAAGGCAAGCGGGTTCCGAAATGACATTATCGCTGCAGTGTTGTTGAACTCTGCATGCTGTTTGTGCTGTGCAGGCAGGCCGCAGGCATGCCCTGTTATGTTTCTCATGTTTCTTCTCATGTTTCTAATCAATCATCAACAACATTAAGTAACAAGTAAGAACTATTAAGCAAAGTTAATAAATCATTAGTTAAGGGCCACATTTGGTGGTTTGTAGATCTGCTTTTTTTGGTGGCCTTTATGCCCAGGGTGAGTGCTCATAGGCGGGTAGGAATAGCGAGGAGAGGTACAGTAGTTGTTCCAAAGGTTCCATGTGGTGCAGTGCTGTGTTGGGCTGACGGGGGTTCCCAAGTTGGACCACCAGGTGGGTCATGGCATGGGTTGGGTTTCATCATGAAATAATCATTACGGACGTCTGACCTCTTCACCACTTTTAACCTTATCTTCATATAATTGGTCCTCACTAATGTTCATGATAAAATAGCACTATTTTGTTCTACTCAGAAATAGAAACCATTGTTCTCGCGATAATACAAATCTAACTATATTAAAGAAAAAAAAGCCAAAGATGTCACTGGAAGACTCACCAGACCTAGTTTCTGTTTAGCTTTTTTTTACGCTTACGTTGTTGCGCCCCTCTTGAGCAGACCTGGAGGAGACCTGTGTTGATCCAGGCAACAACTTTTGCAAGGCCCTTTAGTCTGGCTGTATAGCGTTAACAGCTCATTATGGGGCTTGTGAGTGCTGCAACGATGCTGTTTCCAGATACATCCAGCTATTGCATGAACCCCCACATTCTCATTTAGTGTGCATAATTATATGCAACTTGCAACCTTTGCATACTAGATCTTATTTATAACATGACCACCGGTGAGCATAAATATTCACCGACCCCTTTTGCACCTTGAACAGTAGTATCTCATATCTACCATCAATGACACTGTCAACCTTGACAAATGGTGATCTTGAATTATGTCAAACCCGAGGAGCTTGCAGCGAGGACACACGAAGGAATCTGTAGGGGTTATTTGTCGGAACGAGTGACCGTCTGAATCAAAATCCTTTAAATTATTGGATACTATTTCCACAGGCTATTCTAAATGCTACCCTCTATGGGATGCAAAACACAAGTAATTAAAAACGAGACACGAAATAATGTTGTTTTTAAAGGTACCGGTAAATACATGAGACTTAATTCATAGTGAGCAGTCTGATACAATAAAGGACGGGCACAGCGACACGTCGGGTAGGATTCGGGGTTAACTCTGCCCACTTTGGGTGCCATTTTCCAGCCTACGAGGTTGACGTGTATACGTAACGGCACTCTGTAGTTCTTAAGTTTGCTTGTCCGAGACGCTGGTGTGTAGACTGTCACTGCAGTACAATATCAGTTCTTAAGTTTGCTTGTCCGAGACGCTGGTGTGTAGACTGTCACTGCAGTACAATATCTTCCATCTCTCTAGTATCTTTGACTTGTTTGTCTGTCGCTCTAATTTTCATCCAGACCCCCAGGAACGTGCCCAGGGTGCCGGGCCGGTTCCGGCGAGCCGCCCTGTGTCCGAAACGGTATAGAGAAATGACAGTTACCATTTGGGGGTCCCCGGGGGGTCTGTGTGGGGGTCCCCGGGGGTCCCCGGAACATCCAGAGCCCCAGGAAGGGCCAAAGGCTCGTACTGTAGTGTACTTTGTGCCACTTTACTCTGTGCTGTACTGTACTGCCCACTTTGGGTGTTGCAGCTTTCCGTGCTCGGACATACAGACACAGAGATGGACACATGGACATACATACGGATGGACATGGCTCCATAATGGAGCTCAAAAACACCACAAGAGTGAATTGACGATTGATCAGGCAAATGTGTTCTCTCAGTAAATAAATAGCAGTTATGTTGCACACAGATCATGATATGCATCTGTCTAGTAGCCTACTCGGTGTGTTGTTCATCAGCATGCGTTGACTGTTTAAATAATTAAATAAACGCTGTATGGCTTAGGTGTCAGCTGACAAAATAACATTCCCAAACACATCAATGAGTCAATTGTATGATTTGCTCGATCCACTTTTGAAGACGTCAAGAAAGTGACATCAAATAATTTCGTAGCCTGGTGGTTAACCACTCCTCCTTGAAATCACATTTCCTTTCATTTGTGTGGAGTCTGTACAGCGTTGACGGACAACCCCTTCAGCCAATCAGTGTAAAAAAAAAAAAATCATCTCCAGTCTCCAATCAGTGAACAACACGTCACTAGCCCGGAACACAGAACCTGATTCGGTCCAAAATCTGGACCCTGCTAATGCATGGTTGACTCGAGGAGGTAACAAAAAAAGTGACGTCATCTCCAGTCTCCAACCTAATTGTTAATAGGGAAGAGTATGACATCACTCCTCTCTATATAACATTACTTGTTAGACATATTGCAGTCAC
The DNA here is from genome assembly GCF_964188405.1 of Protomyctophum parallelum. Classification (NCBI taxonomy): domain Eukaryota; kingdom Metazoa; phylum Chordata; class Actinopteri; order Myctophiformes; family Myctophidae; genus Protomyctophum; species Protomyctophum parallelum. The sequence continues at coordinate 27,693,338 of NC_139706.1, forward strand.
TGTAGTTATTGTATCGAGTATCAAGTAGTATTTTGCTACTAATTTGAAGACACATTGCATATTGTCTATTGCTTTATTACTTTAATGGGCTGACTCTGTTTTATTGCTGCTTGCAGCTATATTTATTATTATGTTTGAAGGAGAGTGATTATACACACATCACATTAAAGGACTATAAATAAAACTAGTTCAAAATATGTATTTGACCGCTTGTATTAACTGATGAAAATTGAGATGCATCATATAATCTAATCGTTAACAGTTGAATCGTAAATGGGTGAAATCGTGAGGCCAACGCTCTGCATGTTCTGAGCCTTTTCCAGCTGCAATGATAAAGGACCTGTTCTGGCTGCTGGGGGAGCTGTTGAGGGAATTTTCAATGAAGGCACCTGTTGTGTTGTGGCAACTCCGGTCATTGGCTACGTTTACATGGACAGTTAAATCCCATTAAAAGTTGTCATGTAAACACCATAAAAACTTAAATCGAAATGAAAATGGCCAATCTGATTTAAACTTAAAACTGATGTAACTGACCAGTTTATTCCATTATTGAAACAATTTTGGACTCGTGTAAACACTCATTCGGAATGACCATTTCCCATGTAAACACGCAGCAAAAAACATGACTTCTGAATTAATTAATTCTGAAGTTTTCATTCTGTATGAAAAAGCCCTCATGTAACAGCAGCCAGTGTCTGGAGTTCATACGTGGAATAGTGGATATACCGGTACGTTTTTCTTGAACTAGGCTTGTTCAAATTCCAGCCTTTAAATTCACTTGCTTCAATATTTTAGATGGCTTTGGACTATTCGCTATTGCACAAAATAATTGGTATGGCATCTGTAAAGAATACAAGGTAGCTCGGATGCGTGCACGCATCCGCCTCCTGGAAAACTAGAAATGATGGCGTTTTTACTAAAACAAACTTCTCCCACTGTACACTGGTAAACCTGCAGATTCTGACTCGCATCGTTTCAAAATTCCACTGCAAAACAAAATATTTATACAAAGAAATAGTCAGTGCCAAAGCAAGCACCACGGTCCGCAGGGATAATTCAAGGTAACAGTCAAGGGTATAGTGAGCACACATTTTAGCTAAGACAGTGTATGAATGGAATTATACTGCATGAGTAGTGGCACTGGCAAGTAAGGTGATGAGGCTAAGCTGTGGTAACAGTAGTTGATCAAATAATTTATGACCAGGAATTTGTACCATTAGGCGTAATAGTACCAAGTCCAGCAGCAGGAAGTAAGGAATGGTAAGAGAAGGACCGTGTTCACATAAGCACATACTTTATATGGCCATCGTAAGCTGATCTTATAGGCTATTGATTAATGCAGCACATCCCTGCGTGTATATGCATATACTATGTATGCATGATATAAACAACCTACTGTACGTCTGGGGAAATAACAAGGCATCCAAATATGGTAAATAAATAATTCAGTGTTAATCAATAGACATGTAGAAGAGTGTGTTAAACCAAGAGGGGGAGGTTGACAATGAGCGTAGGGGAACGGGGGTCACATTGGTTATCAACCCCAATGTGAGCTTTTTTGTTTTGCTGCTGTGCGGACTGGTCTGAGTGACCGGTGCGCAAATCAAGGTGAGCGGGGGAGTGGTGGGGAGCGGGGTGGATCAATGTGAGTGGATAGCGAGCATGACAACAGCCCCCCTGGAGCAAGGAGCGGCATATACCCCCGCTCCACTCTGCACACACTAGTGTTATTACTAGGCATGTAACGATATATCGTATATCGATATTATATCCCGACGATATGTATCGATGTATTAAAAATAAAAATCGATTCAAAAAGAAAAACAAAATATATTTTTAGGGGGGCTAGTGTGTGATGTGTGTGAAATGTGAGCTGTAATCATATTCCATCATATTCACGTGCTTTTGGAGAGAAATGAGACAGACTCCATGCAGTCACTTTCAGTAGTAGAGGCCTGCAGAGGGGAGCTGTCTGTGACTGTGCCCAGGTGATGGTCGTTATTGATACATCAAGGAAGGCAATTATGTTTCTGCACTGTCAAGTTGAGTTGAGTGTATCGTTACATGCTCGGTTATTACCGGTAACTGCGTTAACCCATTTTGGGGCGGAAACCCCTTTTGGTGTTTTAAACATTATGTTATAATTTAGCTATTGAAAAATAGCAGATCTACAAGCTCATAGCGTGCCACCGAGTGGCGCGCTACGAGCTTGTAGGTCTGCTATTTTTGAAAAATCGTTAAATGTGTCTCAAATCTTTCCGAAAATTGTCATGATTTAGAAAACTTTTTTTTATTTTTATTTCTACGTCAGGCCTGAATGGGTTAAGGATGGATATGTCAGTCCTTCCACCACCATTCCAAAACATGATTACATGAAAACTACTGGCTGGATTGAACCACCCTACTGATTTTGGATGAACCACCCTACTGATTTTGATGACCCTATAATGGCCTTTCCTCAAGTGCCACCCTTAGACTAAAAGGTCCACTTATATCTCAGAATCTAACACTTTCATGCTCCCTGGAGAATGAACCATGTAATGACCATATAATGAACTACTTAATATTCACCAAAACCAGACCAGAACTCCCACCATGGAACTCGGGCAATCAATTCATACTTTTGCAATGACTATAAATGGCAAGTTTTTCCTATAGCAAGTATTTCCTACAGCTTTAAGTCCAAAAATCTGAACTAACCCTTTAACTCAAGGTTATTTTCAAGCAAGTACTGTCTCTTTGAATGAAGCTTTTACTAATCACATAAAATATCAAATGTAAATAAATGTCTGTTAGCATAGCTACAATGAACCTGTCTCTAAGGACATGTTGGCTTCACTACAGTATGAATTGCACAACCCTCTAACACCCGCATTAATTTCTACTTGCAAAAAATAGATTTCAACCTTACTACTACTTTGTACTACTAGGACTGACACTAAAACATATGTTAAAAAAAATAAAAAAATAAAGTTTGATGGAAATTGTATAATAATTATATAATAATATAATACATTCATAATTTACATTTGGGGGATATCTTTCACAATAATGAATAAAACATGTTCTAGACATTCTAATGATCACAAAAAAACATATATTACAATTATTTTACCTACTTTTATTAGGGTAAAGGTCAAAAGTCTTAGGTTAAAAAATGTTCAAAAGTCCAGACATTTTTAATTTGTGTGAATTTCAGCCTCTGTGGGGGGTATTTATATGCAAATATCATGACCAATGGCATTGAAATGGCATTGCAATGAACATCACTGATGACGTTTAGGTGAAAAAAGAACAGAAAAAATTATAATAATTTAGTAATTAAATTAAATAAAATAGTTGCTAAAAAGCAACGCTGGGTGTTAGAGGGTTAAAAAGAGTGAGTATAAGGTTCCAACAGAGAGAGATACTGCTGCAAGCATCAATTTGGCCTGGCCTTGTATTGACTATTCTTTTTCTCTCCGGCTCATTATTTGAGTGGTTTTGACAGTTTGTTGTTGGATCTACAGTACCAGTTTTGATGATGAAACACAATGTCTTTCCATTTTAATATAGTCTCTGTGACCGCAGTCTTCTGTTGAGTCATTGTGCAATCAAGTGTCCCATTTGTTCCTACTGTATCCACCGAAGAACAGCCTGTTTTTCTTTAGATCAGGAGTAGACAGTGCAAACCTCATGAATGTACCCAGTGCATATGACATTAATTATGTATGAACAATTGGTACTGATTTATATTAGTTTTGGCTATATTGCTGCCTTTTTCCAAGTAAACTACCAGGTGTCTCTCATTAACTGCTCTATTGTTAGCACATCAGAGACAGGTATAGAATTTTAAACGGGGCGAAGTACCCGTTTAAAAAATGCCGTTTTATGCTGCAGCATTGCTGGCACCCAAGCTCTGGTGTTCGCCATCCTTCGTGGCTGGCTCTGAGGTTAAGATAATTCAGGGTTTTCTTAGCTACGGTAGGTAGCCGTCTCAAACAGTCCTGTGGTCCACTAAGAGATCGACCGGCTGCCTTCAATACTCTTCCCAACCATGACGTTATAGTCAGGCAGGCAGCCCAGGTAGCCCATGTGACCTTGTCCGATCGCCAACTAACCACCAAGAAAATACTTTTCTAATTTGACCATGATATAAATACATCCTAATTACATCTCGCCTTAATTAAATTGTGATGTTCAACTTAGAAAGTAACAAAATAATAATTCAATCAGTCTTTATTCTCGCTCATGTCGTGACTGTTTATAGGTAGTATTAAGCAAGTATAAGTGTAGTATAAGCAAGTAGTATTTCTGAAGCAGTTTTGTTTTATCTAAAAGACAAAATGTCATCTTGACTTTTACTTTAGAGATGGTGAAACCAAGTGTTTATACAAATGCAGAAAAACATCCAGAGTGTCACCATGTCATTTTTAGATAAAGCTCATCTGAGATGAGTGCTAGCAAACCCCAGGTGATTAATAGTGTTTTCAAATTGCATGCAAGCTTAGGCCCATTGATTAAATCAGTGTTGTAGTAGGCTTGTTTCAGTGAAAAATGTTCCCCATGGCTTCCTGCATGATGAGTGAATCATGTAATAATGAACCACATGGTCTTGCACTCCACTGCTTTGTTTTCATCACAGTGTGAAACATCCGCGTTTCAATGAAACCCCTCACATGCCTTCTGAAGGGGTGCAGACGTTGGTCCGACGTGCAACAGTCCGACACATGCGTGGCTGGTTAAGACTCACCCGTGGCTCCCGACATGCGTTGCTCGTTAAAAACTCACCCGTTGTTTCCCTGTTAGGTTAGGCCTCACTCACACCTTTCGATCTAGCATACAACATTGATGCATGCTAGATGTAAACAAAGGGTAAGTGTCATGGCCGCCCCAATGCATTTCCAATGGAAGTCACATGGTTTGACAACAGTTTTGTTGTACGGCTTTCGGCTGTGTTTTGACTGCCCCCCCCCCCCCCCCCCCCCCTCATACAACAAAAATGTTGTGTCAAACCATGTGACTCCCATTGGAAATGCATTGCGAGCTTGCATCAGTAAACAAGTCTCATGCATCAGCTATACATCAATCTGTTGTGAAGGTGTGAGTCAGGCCTTAGTGTGTCGGAAAACAAACGTATGCTGCACCCCCTTCTGCATTCTTCACTGTGTAAGGAAATTGGAAATTTGATGAAGATATACGTTTTGCTAGTTGTTAACTTCTGTATACCGGATTAATTATTGGTCTCAAGAATCTCAACCTGGTTACAGAAGTTTGAAGAAGAATTTTGGAATGTTTTCTCTTGTCTCTTTCAGAATCCACCTCTGGTATTGCTTCTTCACAGTCTGTCAAATAATGAGGGAGACTGGAGTATTCTTCCTCTGCTACCATAGTAAGTGCTCCAAAATGTGTGAATGAGTTCATAACTTCATATTAGGGCCGATTCATTTTTAGAACCGAATAAAAGTCGGTTCGGCTCTGTAGAGCCTACAATGTGACATAATTTGAGGTTCGGGGGGGCGGGTACCGTCCTAAAGTCGGCTCTTCGGTGCTACTGAAAATTTCTGACGAGCCGAAATCATTTTGGCACTACAGCGCAGAAACAATTCCAACAATGTAGGGTGTTGGGTTTCTTTTATCAGTGACGGGTCCATTGAACAATACTCAGTCACTAGAATAGATCATCATTACTAACAATGTAAATCCTTCTTCCCATGATGCATGACTGTCCTGTTGTGAGAGTGAGCCTATTTGTTAAGATGACCCACTTTGTCACCCAGTAATCCAAGCATATACATTATGTTGATTATAGGCCTTATAAATAAACATGTCCATATCCAATTAATAATTTTGATCTGATTCCAAAGTGGCGTCTGGAACTGTTTTCCATCACACAGGTGATTAAAACACACACTCTGAGCCTATACTGTACATACATAGGCTTTGAACTACTGTAATGGATCATTTATTTATTGTTCATCTAATATTTGTTAACTGACTGTTGTTTGATTTATCGCAGAAGAGACTGCAGAACACAGTCACACACATTGATGTACTGTACATTGGATATTGATTTTCATATTTGATACTTGATACTATATTTGCTACTAACCAAAGCGAAAACCAATCAATCATGTTTTTGCTCATGTCTGTGTGTGTTTGTCTGACCGCAGCTAGTCTACTATACTACTATACTGGTCAGCAGCACATTTCTGGTGCATGATGCCAGTAGTCTAAGGAACTTAAAGGGGCTTATAGGAACTCAAAGAAGTTCATAGTTTGATAGCAGGTGTATGTGTTATGGAGACAGTCAGTAAGTCCCAAGGTCAACACACTACCGAAATTTGGAATCACGGCCTGCCTGTTTCAGATACCACACGTTAAAATATATTAATTTATTTAGTTTGTCTATTTATTAACAGCTAATGTAGTCTTACCGTAAATGGTAAATGGTGCATTTATATAGCGCCTTTATCCAAGGCGCTTTACAGAGATTGTGCATTACATTCACCCATTCACACACACATTCATACACCGATGGCAGAAGAAACCATGCAAGGCACCAACTAGCACATCGGGAGCAATTAGGGGTTCAGTGTCTTGCTCAAGGACACTTCGACAGTAACTCTGGGGGAGCCCGGGTTCGAACTGGCAACCTTACGGTTACCACCCAGGCACTCTACCCCTGAGCCACCGCCGCCCCGCACCGTGCAGTGCAGTGCATCAAAAACCCTGTCCGGACCGGTGATAAATGATAATGATGTTAAATTTGTCAGATACTGTTTCTCCCTCTAGCATTTCCCTATATTTTAGTTTATTGAAATAATGCCTATGCTTCCTAGCCTACTGCCTACTGAAACTTTTGCTCCTGAAACGATCGATTATTTACATTGAGAAATCCCGTAATTTACATGCCTCTCAATAGGTGACAAGCACAGCTTGCCAGTCCTTGGTCTGGCAGCTTGGAGTCGGCGGGGCTTAGCGCAGGGTCCATTTCAAACTCAATTTGAACCATAACCATAAATAACCATTTTAACTCATTGAAAACACACTCCCCTAGTTCTGGTGACTGATATTGTCCTTCTAATGTGTAACTTCTAATGTGTAATTGTTTTCATTTCTTTTGTTTTATTTGTTTATAGAGGGTATGCGTGTGACATCATTATCATACCCGGAAGTTATGCGGGAACGCCTACTGAGTGGAAAAAAACTATTTTCTGGCCTTGACAGCCCATACATCCAAACAGAAAGGTCCTATTTTATTGCATGATTAGATGATGTTAAGTGACATTAAACTCACTTTTCCACTCACTTTGCCACTCGATTTGCCACTCGATTTCCCATTCACTTTATGCATGTGCATACCCTCTATTTAAAATGTTGAGGTCGAGGCTATTAACAAGTGCGACAAGAGCTTTGGGGAGGCTGAAGTGACACTCAAGGTTCTGAAGTACGTGTCCATAGACAAGGACATGTTGGATTTTATCAATCAAGCATAGACGTCTGGAGAGCTGCCAGAGCTGTGGCCTACAATGATCATCGTTCCAATACCAAAGACAGACGACCTCACCAAAACGGACAACTACCCTGGCATCAGCCTATAAGCTTGCCAAATCAGTGTTGTCAGTACTGCTGTATAGGGCTGAAACATGGACACTCATAAAAGGGCCCTGGATGGTGTCTGTCTACACAAGAATCATACGAATGGCACTTGGTGTCAAATGGGCGGACCACATCAGAAACGTGGACCTCCAGGGTCACAGACCCTGTGAGAAGGATAAGGCTGACTGGTCACTGCACTGTGCGTCAGTGGGTCAGGCACCCGAAACTGGTGGCAAGCAAACTCACACTGTGGAAGCCAGCCTAGGGCACAGCCAGGAAAGGAAACACCACCTATGTACTGCACTACACCTACGTACCTACACCTGCACTCTCGTAGCGTAACTTTTAAGGGCAGCTTTCACAAAAGAATCTCACCCACTCCTTTATATATGGTGTAAACTTCTGATTTGACGATGAAATTGAAGTTTATAGTCTATAATAATACAGACTTCTGTTCGTTCATCTATGTTTTATTAGAGAGTAATTGATATTTGTTGTTACCTTTGTTTGTTCCCCCCAGCTTTTCTAAATCCTTCGGGCAAAACTCCTCCTGGATAATCTTTCTTGAGGAAGAAACCAATGTGAAGTTGTCCAAACTGGTTGAGGTCCTCACAAAGTTTGACTGGAGAAAAGTGAGTATGCTCTCCACTGTATCTCTTTGTCTTTGTCTCTCTCTCTCCAAAATGAAGTAGCAAGTAATTGGCCCTATTAGAAGTATCATATTGGCTCCAAGTTTCAGAACCTCTTCTGACTTTCACAGCTCATTCAATTAATTGAGGAAAATATGTAAATCATTCCAACAATTCCTTCCTAAAATCCCTATTTAATCAGAACTCCGCAAAGGGGGTGTGGGAGGCGGTGCTCTCAGCATGCTCCCAGTATTTCATGCAGCACTCATCTCAATTAAGGGATGTCCCCGTTGTCATGAGGACAATAAAAATCGCACCTGTGCAAACTGAGCGGTGGAACTATACTTTTATTGTTATACTGTAGTTACTGTGTGTTATACTAGTTACATAGTGACTGTGCGTTATAATACTGTGTTATTGTGTATGTGGTGCCTTGGAATGCTTTGGAGCCAGGCACAATTGTTAACTTAAAGGGATAGTTCAGATTTTTTTACCTTAAGCTGTATGAAATACTTGCCATTAATATAGTGGTTGCAACTGTATTCATTGATTGCCCGAGTCCCATGATGGGAGTTCTTCTCGGGTTTTGGTCAATATTAAGTAGTTCCGGTCATTTTGTGGGGGGCACTGGGGCCACGCAGTAAAAGTAGTCCATGTGATAGAGGGGTCAAAGTTGAACGAAAGTTGCGCTAATATTTTAGAAATAGGTCAACAATACAAAATGACCGGAACTACTTAATATTTCACCGAAACCAGAGCAGAACTCCCACCACGGAACTCGGGCAATCAATTAATACAGTTGCAACCACTATATTAATGGCAGGTATTTCATACAGCTTAAGTTAAGAAAATCAGAACTATCCCTTTAAGCAGCTGCAGGGTCAATAGGTCCTACTCAGACAGGACACACACACACACACACACACACAGTTACACACACACAGTCACACACGTCACTCACACACACAGTCACACACACAGCTGTTCATTGGAGACGGTGTGCCACTGCTCAAAAATAGCAACTGAGATACAAATATCTGGGACAATTCTGGGACAGTAGAAACTTATCAGAGATTAATTATATTAGGTTTATGAGTCCTGAAATAAATGCAATTTTAAGAAAGAAATTAGAAATTAGATTACATTAGAAATATGTGAGGTGGCAAAGGCCCCTTGCTCTACTGTATGTCGCGTGAGTACTCCAAATGTGTGTAGCCGACACACAAAGACAGAAATATGCAGACACATTTTTCTTCTTTAAAAAAAACATAATGTTACTGACACCACCTGCACAGACCCAAAAACTGCATAGTTCGCCATGAATGGATATAAATAACCCATAAACATAATTTTCCACTAATTAAACCTGTCAATGAGAAGTTTTAGAACAGCAAAGAAGTGCAATATCATATTTCACTGATTGTGTTGCTCTGGATTCTTTGTCTGAACTTAATCTCTGAGTGAACAACACAGCCAACGTTTTCCTGCATATGGATGTTGCACGACTCCAGTCAACCCCAGTCTGTGCAGGGCCTCGGTTGGCGAAACATCCTCTGTGACATAATTGACTGGCCTTTGGTGGACAATTCAATAAGACAAAATAAATTAAGTGCTAATTGAATCAAATCAGACAAATTTGATCATCAGCTCATAATCAAGTCACCATCTGATTTGGTCTATACTTTGGTCTATACTTCCCTATTAAATAAAGCATACATACACTACAGTCATACATACATAAATAATCACAGTTGAGAAAATACAATAACAAAATTCCACAAGTTATAATATAGTAATAACCGTCCGTGGTTCTCAAAGTGGGGTCCATATTGACCATTTAAAAATAGCTGATCTACCATCATGCAATGCGTTGTGAGCTTGTAGATTGCTATTTTCCAAATGTTTATATATATACACACGTGTGTGTGTGGTGTGTGTACGGTATATATAGTATATATCAACATTTTGTAAACATTTTAGCAACACAAATCTTGAACGAGGGGGTACAACTCATGTTGAGATGGAGGTTCCAGCCCAGGCCTGTCACGTGCGCGGGGCAGGAAGGTAGGACCCAAGTGCAAGTCAGATAGGCAAAGGAGCTCAAATGCAAGAGAGTTTAATGACCAAAACTCACACAAGTCCAGGACCAAACATGAAGAAAACACACTAGGAGAATACTAGGAACAAAGACTACTAGGAACAAGACTAAGATCTTCAACACTTGAAAATACACTATGAACTGAACACTGGTGACTTACAACAATGATCTGACAAAGGAAAAGACAAAACCAGGGGAGTATAAATACACAAAGACACAGGTGAACTCAACAGATAATCATCACAATGATTGGCTAAAAGGACTAACAAGACAAGGTGGAAACACTAGGGTAATCAGGGTACTGGTGAGACAACACAGGTAACATGAGCAACACAGGAAACACTAACAGACTGACAAATAAAAGCACACAAGTGTAAAGTAAAACCAAAACCAAGAACCAGGAACATAACAAAAACACAACATGTCACGGACCGTGACAAGGCCAAATACTGTACATAATCATTTGGGAGACTTTGACGTGAAAAAGTTGCACTGATATCACTATTTCTATTTATCAGGAGTTGTTTCTTGGTAAGCCCCTCCATGATGAGGAATCAACAATCATCCATCACTATGCCTTTGCAGAGAATCCCTCTGTCTTCAAATACCCTGATTTTGCTGCTGGTTGGGCCTTAAGTATCCGCCTTGTTCAACGGTGAGTACATATAATGTCTCTGATTTCCATATTTTGGTTGGTGTTTAGTTTTGTTCATCTTCTAACGCTCAGGAATTATTATCAGGAATGGGTGCCAATCAGTGATTTGTTATTTCAGGCTTGCAAACAAAGTGCGTGATGAGCCACTTAAATCTGACTTTACCATTGACCTGAAACATGAGGTAAGATTGTGTGCGTGTGTGGTGATTTAGGCCTTCTAAACATCTTGATATAGCTTCAAGCTTCAATCAATTGCTCAAGCTATTTTCCCATTTGTCACATTTAAGCCAACACCAGTCTAATTTATTCGTTCATCAACAAGAGTATCATATTCATCCAACCTTGAAGTAAAATCTCATTACTTCCTGCAATGGTCGTGTTGCAGCATACATCGTAATATGTTTTCATTTCTTAAAGGGGAACACCACTAATATGGGGTTTTTCATAAAGTCAACAGACTTCAGATTCCCAGAGGAAGAGGATTACTGAAGAAAAGGCAGCGATCCGAGTACTCAAAAAGGTAAAAAAATGAGGAGAGGGTGGATACAAATTATTACTTTATTAGAAAAAGTTTCAAAAGCCAACATGTTTCGACTCACAAAGGAGTCTTCATCAGGGCAGGCCCTGATCATCAAGGACACTTATACCTACCCTGATGAAGACAGCTCCTTTTAGTCGAAACATGTTGGCTTTTGAAACTTTTTCTAATAAAGTACCTTGATTTTTATCCACCCTCTCCTCATTTTTGAGTGGTGGAACCACTCCCTTACGGAGCTATGTGTGTGGGTGGGTGGGTGGGTGCGTCTGAGCACGAAAACAGCATGGCTGTTTTTCACCACCTGTGCGCAACCTAACACACACAAACACACACATTTCGGGTGTGCCAGTACAGTACAGTACAGTAGAGGGTACAGTAGAGGGACCCCCACACGGTAACTCTGTTACCCCCCCCTTCCCGGGTACCCCCGCACGGAGTTGCACCACTCACTTGTGTGACTTTTTTGAGTGCTCGAATCGCCGCCTTTTCTTCAGTATTCCTGTCCCAATGATCTTTGAAGCAACTGTTTTGTTGTGCACCTCCATCGAGCACCTGGTTGATTTTCTCTTTGCTGAGCTTGTTATCATGGCAACATCAATTTCCATCCCTACAGGTTGCATTGTATATATGGGACAATGGGAAAGGGCCACATCTTACTGCTGTCCCTGAACTGTGCACTGACCAAGAGGACTCTTCTAAAGCCCAGCACTGTGCTACAACTCTCAGCAGCCTTCCTCCACTGTGTGTGGGTACCACAATGCTTTTTGCGCTATCAATGGAAGAATAATAACATTTGTATAGTGGGCTTAATCGAATGTAAACACAGTGGTATTAAGTGGTATTTACAAGAACATATCATTTACATAAACAAGCTGAAAACATTATTAATGTAGTGTATATTAATGCTCTGCCTTATGCCCAGTGAAAGAGACACAGTCTTAACACTTACATGCGTATCTGCAAAATGTCCGGTAATATCTTTAGCTACAGAGACATACGGTACACAGCATGGCACAATGACTCAATGCACTCACGGCATCACGGTAGGCTATTTGAGAATATTTATCAGGAATAGCGCCCAGTGAACGATAGGGCCATAGGTTTAAAACATATTTTTCCCTCTACTTATATACATACCTACCATATCATTTTACTCCTTTTCAATGTTTTTCCTATTTTTGGGCTTGTCATAGGTGAGATTTTCCCAATTTTCCCTATTTATAAGCAATTTTAACAACTTGTTAAAATAGCTTATAGAATTGCTATTTTAGAAAATCATATAGTATTTAGAGCTTATAAGTGGAAAGGTTTCTTGCTTTGCATTATATCCTGACATTTTTTAGAGCATTATCAGCAGGGTGCATGTGTTTCCCATTGACAGCACCTGTTGTTGGTTTCTTCTCACATTTTGGGTAGCAACCTACATGCAGTATTTTCATCTTATATTTTAATCTCCCTCTGCTTTTTCATGAAGGGAGCCCCTGTTAATAAAGAAGATATTTTTGTGGCTGTGAAAACATGCAAGAAATTTCACAGTGAGAGAGGTGAGTTATAGACAAAACTTTGACCAATGAAAAAAAAGAAATTGATTCCCACATAGTGTTTGTTATTGTACAGATCCATTTGGGTAATTAATTAATTGTTAAAGTATAACACTGAGGATTCTATTGTACATTAAGCAAATATTGATATTGAATTAAACTAGCAGTTGTGAAATTAATCCAGATTGGGCAACTTCGTGGCCTATTTCTTGCCTAGCATTAATAAATCATAGAAACAAGCTGCCAGAGACAGGCAGTGTGTGAGCTCCCCAGTCACGCACATCTGCTCCCTTTGACCCCGGAGCTCTCGGTAGAGAACAATGCTCTTATTTACGAGGGTGTCACTCATAAGTCATAACCTCGGACACTTGTGAATTTGCTTGATACTGCCGGTGTGAATACAGCATTACAGCTGCGTTGTGCTATATTTTTGATAATGAAGAGTCCTGAAAATAATATGTGATGGTGTTAAGGTTTCTGACTCGAACCACTACTGTTACTACTTTTATTTACTCTAAATGATACTGCTCATTGGTTCTTTTTGATTATTTTGCAAGGGGAAAAATGCTTTATTATTCTCTTTATTATAATATGACAAAATATTTCTCAGCAAAAGAAGCAATATTTTCAGTAATTCACTATTGCGAGCAAAGCAGTCAAAAACATTTGAATTCTTGCAGTTTTATTTTACTCTTCCTTGATACAAAAATGAAACAGTCACGTGAATTCACGTTATCATCTGCAGACCAGTCTGGCCCCAATCGATGGGTGGGCGTTTTGCAGTAACCAAAAAGTGGAAGAACCAGTCAGCATGCGAGTATCGCCCACGCATCACTTGGGGCCAGACCGGTCTACAGAAGACACATGATAATGTGAATTCACACGACCCGGAAGGTTCACCAGGCTATGAAGACATAGGGGTCGCTGTCATTTACATTCCTGCCCTCATTTATGTTCCAAGTCTGGCCCAGTACAAACATAATTGATACGGTACATTGCCGATGCATTCTTTATCATAGCCTTTCCCCACAACATTAAAACAGTGACTCATCACATACACCACACAGACACAACGATGGAGGGAGAATTGTGCTCCATTGAGCACCCCTTTTGTGTTTTGTTTTTGTTAATCTGATCAATGACAAATAAATGAGAGGAATCATTATGCAAATATAATTAACAATATTCTTCAAATATCAAAGCATTATTGCATTATTTATAATTTGGTATCTCTGGGTAATACATTTCCGCTAAATGAGAAAAGATATTGCAGGCTCAGAGGAATGTGAAAATTATCACCAAATGCAAATGTAATGTTGTTTATAACTAATGGCAGTGATTATCTGGTATCTAGATTTGAATCTAGAACTGTCATCTTGAACATTCATTGGTGATTTGGTGGGGTGTCATTAGTCAAGCATTCCAACTAATTTATGTGCATTAATGATCCTTTATGTACTCACTGATTAATATCTAGTTTGCGCTTACTCCTTGGTTTGTCTGTTGTGCAAGTTTTGCCTTTACTTTGTTGCTGTGCTGTAGTCCCAGTGGTGAAGAAGACCTGGGAGAATGAGGCCACTTTTTTGGAGTACTACAGTGACCACGCTGATTCCTCTATACCAACCATAGACTTGGGAATACCTAATACAGAAAGAGGTAATTGATCTTGTTGTTGTCTCACCTCCCCACTAGTGTTGCACATGTCATGTTCCTGGTCATTATTAAGAAATAAACCCCTTCAGGAGTGATAAAAAACCCCTCCACTCAACGTCGGGGTCTATGGCAGCCTGTCTCTGTTTAGGTCCTAATGATGGCCAGCTCCCTGTTGATTAACCCCCTTATTACACGGCTACTTAATAAAGTAACAAAAATGATATTTGATAGATTAGATATTAAAAGTATTTAATTGCTTATGGTAAAAAATTAAAGTAGTCCATTAATTTATGCCAGTGCAAAACTGGTAGGAAGTGTTGTCAAAGCAGCATATTTATATGAATATCATGTATAGGTTTCTTGGTTTACATTTGAAACTTAACAGTGCTTTTGAGTTCAATAAAAGATTTGGATAAAAAAAAAAAGAATCCAATAGTCACTTACTTGAATCATCAATTTTTTTGAGACATAGGCCTACAAGCATGAATCATGAGGGTCTTGCTGTCATGATATTCTCAGTCTACACACCAAATAAATATGTATCTTAATCATATTTGGGTACCATGAGCTTAAAACAATTATCATTTTTAGCTCATATATTCAACTATCAATTGTCCGGCAGTGGCTCAGTTGGGAGAGCAGCTGTCTGGGAATCAGATTGTCCCCCGTTTGTTGCTCGGCTCAAATAAAGGATAAAATGATTGCTTCAAGTGACTTGAAAAATGTTTGGGCAGAAAAAGAGGAAGGTTCTGAAAGAGAAAATGGAGGCGCGGTAAAATGTTAATTTTAATTGTTTTCGATCCGACCCACAAGAGAAAGGGGTAAATTGTTCCATCTTTTAAGATCAATTTTCATCCTGTCAATTAGTTTACCATTGTTCTCCTTATGTATTGAGCTAGAAGCAACGCCTAGGTTTTTTAAACCGTTTTGAGAAAGGTGGAATGGGAGCACACCAGTGGGGATGGATTTAGTCAGGTTGTTGATAGGGTAACATACGCTCTTTGGAATATTCAGTTTATAACCCGAGAAAACCTTTGGAGAATTCTCTGGAGATATCTCAGGCATCTGAGGTAGAGTGAGACAGAACAACACACTGCATGGCATCTGTCAGCAGGGAGTGTTGGGCGGAAGGAGTAGGACAAAGGCTCCAACAGTTACCTTAAATAATGACATGCATTTGTTAGTAAGCTAGATTTAACAATAACGCCGTAATTCATATCAGAGGCTTGGGTGGATGGATGAATATGGATAGAAGTTTAGTGGTGAGACGGGATAATAAAATGAATAAGCAAAACCTCACTAGAATAATCTAGACAGTTGAAAGGGTGATGCAAAAACTGGAAATGGGATGTCAGCAGGTGTTTTATAATGTACTGTTAAATTACGGTATACAGTATAGTATGAATACATAGACTTTTGGAACCTGGCCATAAAAGTGACCCTAACTGCCATTCTGGAGAAATTCAATGAGCTCTGTTGACTGAGTGGTGTAAATGTACAGTAATCTTATCAAGGCTTGTAATGTTTTGTTCTCTTAAATGAAAATACTTTCAGCTTATTTTCAGCAAGTCACTAATTCTGGCTCAAATATCTCATAAGATGCCCTTTGTATGTGATAAACTGTTAATACTTTTTCCTCGATTACCATGATCTACAAGCTCACAACGAATCGCATCATGACAATAGATAGATTTATCTATTAGTTGCTTTTGAAAGACCTATTTGAATTTGTTGATATATAAGACATGAATAAATTGGTTAACCTTCACCTTCAGCAAGATTACCGGTTATTGGTTGCAAAATATAGTTTTTAATAGGCCTATATTTTTGGTTAATTGCCCACCCCTAGAATATAAATTATTAATTTTATACATTACTTATCATGCATGAGTTATACATCACTTACCGGTATATCTGTCATAATGTGGAAGGTCCCAAGACCCCTCATTTAGTCAAAAGTTTCCCCAGCCAAAAGCTTTCAGCTTTCAGAGGTTAAGAGATTCTGTTTTTGAGTTGGCTGGTCTCACTCGTCCCATCCTATTATCATTCCCCAGTAACCTACAGTATTGCAATTCAAAATGAGCGTGCAGAATTAGTCTGATGTGCCTCTAAAAGTATGTTTATTTTTTTTATTCCTGTCAGCATTTCAAGGTGTTCAATGCTAACTTATTTTGTATTCACATTCTGAGAAAAACACCTTGAGGTGTCTTATAAATAAAACAGTAAGCCTCAGCATTCTTTGTGATGGTTGCCACCAGGGATTTCCACGTCTTGGCTCCTAGCTGAGTGTCTAGATATTTGGATTCTGATGGGTACCTTTCTCTCTGTTCCTTGTACTTGTTGAGTAGTTTCCACCCTACTGCTGTTCATTTCAGGCTGGTGGCGGAACATTTTGTTCCGTCTGGCCCAGCATGCCACACATACTTTAATAGCTCTTTGCTCTTCCCGGGCCCAGCATGCCGTACATACCTTATTAGTTCTTCAAGATGTCATATCAAGGGTGGTGCCTAGTGGCTCAGCCAGTTAGTGCACATACTATATAACATGGTCATAGTGACTAGTGAGCAAGAGGACCCAGGTTCAAATCCGACCCCGATCTAGTCTCCAATGTATCTCCTCTCCGCCTGTTTCTCTGTACTCCCCTGACTGAAGCATAAAAAAGATGTCATACAGCAGCCATTCCACATGCCAACACAGATTTGTCTTTTCTCTCTTTACTTTACTTTCCTCTCTTGTCTTGATGTTGGTTTAAATGAAAACACATCACAGACACAACATCTCAAAGGAAAGAACTAACATTAACACGTCATTTCTAGCCTAGCGCCCCTCGAAATAACTAAGAACAAGCATGACATTTTACACAAAATGTTTACAGCATAAATAAAATAAATGATACATTTACCATGTACCACGGTACGTTTTACAACATTTCTACACACATTCTAAAAGCCAGGAATTGACCATTTTATAAAGATGTTTAGTATTACTCTTAATCATCAGGGGTAATGTTTTCTAGTTTGCTTCTCCTTCATATCCTCATAATTTTTTGGTCAAGGCCACTTGGCCTTTGTTTTGAGGTTACTTGAGGGTACAAAGACTAAATGCAAGGCCATAAAATATTTAATACATATCATTCCAGTTGAATAAACAAACAAATTGATAAATAAATAAATAATAGGCCTAGCTTATTTAACAAAATAGGGCTAATACATTACTATTTACCAAAGAGTTAGTGTACTCGTTTGAAGATGGGGATGGGGAGTCTAGTCAGGGCCAGGGGTATTTAAGATTTCAGAATCTCAACAAATGACGTGATGTGGAGGGAAATGGGGCAATGCAGGGGGATCCACTGTGGCCTTATAGTGCATATTGTTTTGAGGGGGCACGGTGGCCATGACATTTGTCAGCCTGGCTAATACGCCAGACTAATATCGCACGGGCAGGCTTTTTTTTGTTTTGCCAACGGCTGATTCGTGTCTGGCTTATTAGCCAGGCTAGACATTTATGGCCTCCATGAAATTCCTGTCCTGACATATCTGTGGTAAAACACAGATACTCTGCTATTTAGCCATAATAGCTTCTCTAATTTTCTCAATGAAGCTATTACAGCAGCTCATATATCAGCAACGTCCTTGATTCATTTGAACTTGGTTCAGTGCAGGATTAAAATGTAATTGATTAGTAATTTGCTTGTTTCCCCGTTTCGAAACGAAATGCGGACAGTACAGTTACATTATATTCTTTAGATTCTTTAGCCTTGTACTAGTTCTGGTGTTGACTCTGAGCCATTATGAATGCCTTCACGTTATTTGACTTATTGATATTAGCGTTACAGTTTTTGCTTGGGCAGAGTGTGTGAGATTTTATATATCAAGACTTTGTGCAAGGTCTGCTAGTATTTTACTTGCAGGATAATTTATCTTCTTGATTTGGTCAATATCTGTTTCATTCCAACAAGGCATTCTGTTGCGATCATACTGTATCTCCTTTTGCAGGACACTGTGGGAAAACCTTTGCCATCCTAAAGCGATACGTTACCGATGCTGTCCCAAAGACCAGCTGGCTTCTTATTGTGGATGATGACACACTCATCAGGTATCTTACATACCATAAAATATGACAATTTTTTGTAACTATCCTTTCCAAGATTTTGTTTTGTTTTCCGGCTAAAAAAAATACGTTTAAAGTCAAACAAAGAACAATTTAGACAAAAGATATTTTAGAAAAATGTCACCATTCTGTAAAATATGTGAAATCCTAGGTATACAGATTTATGTGGATGTTTCACATATCTAACATTTCACTTTATCTCTAGCAGATTGCTTTTCTATGTGACAGTGGATTTGCAATACTGTCAGATGTGTGTGTGTGTGTGTGTGTGTGTGTGTGTGTGTGTGTGTGTGTGTGTGTGTGTGTGTGTGTGTGTGTGTGTGTGTGTGTGTGTGTGCGTGTGTGTGTGTGTGTGTCCGCGTGTGCATGTGCGTGCGCATCCGCATGTGCCTCTGTGTCTGTACAGGCATCACTGAATGATGAGTTTATGATGAGTTTGATCTGTGCTTCTTGCAGCCTTCCCAGACTACGGGTCCTGCTAAGCTGTTATGAACCCTCAGAGCCTGTGTGTCTAGGGGAAAAATACGGCTATGGGTTGAGCCAGGGGGGCTACAGTTACATCACAGGAGGTGGAGGGTGAGTTACATGGCTCAGACACTCTGGGATTATCTCAATGAAAGAGGCAGATCCTCAGCAGAGGGACTTGTAATGAAATGCCCCGTGAATGAAAGTTAATTAATAATTGCCAGTACTAGATTAAGATATGCACTCTGAAAGGTGTAATTTAAATGTAAATGTCAGAATGTAAATGTCAAAGCAATACTGGAGAAGGCTTCCAGACAGGAAGTATTGCTGAATGTCTGCTTTCCTTTTATGTGCGTCTGTAGGCTGCAGATTCGTTTTTTGAATACCTTTGAGAGTAACATCAATAACTCTTGACATTTTACACCACTCCAGGTTTCCATTTTTATTAAAGCATTCTATTGTGGAAAAAGGATATCCTTTCACTTTGAGTGACATACGTACAGTATTTTCTGCCATCCCAAAGATTGCCTCCTCTAGCGCAATTACCTCGCTTCGAGATGCATCAACATTCATCCGGGTGCAAAACTGCACAGTATTATTAGACTGAAACGACACTTACGTCTCAGCTTGACTTGTATCATTTCACTCCTTATTTTCTTTCCTCCGCAGTGGTTTCCTGAAAATCAATAGACAATAAAAAATATGAATATAGAAGAATATCTACAGCCAAATACATGCAGTATGACAGTGGTTCTCTTTGTGCCAAAGGGTGCCACACCGATGGGGACACCATCGGTGTGCACAATGTAGTCAAATTGTAAAAAAAAAAAAAAAAAAAAAAAAAAAAAACACGCAACACATACTGAGGAGCAGCAGCAGCTCAGGAGGTACAGCAGCTGTCTGGGAGCCGGAGAGTTCCTGGTTCAATCCCTGCCTCCACCTGACCAAGTCTCCAAGTGCACTTGATCAATACACCGATATTGCCTTGCATTTTGTAATCCACCAAGAGTTTGTGAATGTATACTGCATGAGTAATATCATTTGTAATGATGCATCTCTCTGCCTTTGCAGCGTGTGAGAATGAATGTGTAAAGCGCCATGAATGGTGGGAAAAGAAAGACAGCCACTATATAAATTCAGTCGGAGACAATAAAGTGCATTCCCCAAAAATCTATATAAAAAGAGCTGACTTAAAGAAGATATTGTTGGGGTCACTATGAAGCCTGCTCCCAAGATGACAATGAAAAGTAAACCCCCTGACCTTAACTTTTAATCTACTGTATATTTAAATATAATATAATAACCCTGTATTCTTGCAGCATGGTGTTCAGCAGGGAGGCGGCGGTCCGACTACTAAATAGTGGCTGTAAGTGCTATAGCAATGATGCTCCTGATGACATGGTGTTGGGAATGTGCCTCAATGCCCTTGGACTTCCTGTCACACACAGCCCCCTCTTTCACCAGGTTATTACACTGTCTGTCTTCAGATCTACACTCTTGTCAGTGTCTATCTCTGTGGCATGCATGTCTGTTTCATCCCTGTCAGTGTCTGTCTCTGTGGCAAGCGCCGCATGCATGTCTGTTTCATCCCTGTCCAATTGACAAGATTAGAGTTGGCAGTGTTCAGCTTAAAACAATTTGACCTGAGATCAGATTCTAAAAATGTCTTCTACATCCTGACAGTTTTCTGAAAAAGCTGTTTCTATGACAGTGGTTCTTTGATTTTTCAAAAATAGCTAAAGCATAACATAATGCTAACACTAAAAGGGGTTCCCACCCAAAATAGGTTAAAACAATTTGTGTAAATATAGCAAAAGATGATATTCCTGCATGAGTGTATCTTCATGTAGCTCTGTCTCACTGTGCAACACACCTGTTTGTGATTGATTGACATTAAAAAGTGTTTTTACATTCCAGGCACGACCAGATGATTATGCCAGAGACTTCTTGGCTCACCAGGTGCCAATCTCCTTCCATAAGCACTGGAATATTGACCCTATTGCTGTTTTTAACAAATGGCTAAAGAACGACTTGGAAGCAACAGGTTCTGATGGACCTGATAAGAGCACCAAGACAGAGTTATAATCATGTAAGCAGACAACTTGCGTGTGTGTGTGTGTGTGTGTGTGTGTGTGTGTGTGTGTGTGTGTGTGTGTGTGTGTGGTCATGGATGGACAATGTTGTAACGATGTATTCTACATTGATGATTGTGTTTGTTTGTTTTGTGAATCTTCAAGAATGATAAAATAAGGACTGTTCATGTGTGTGTCCATGACTTGATATTTGAGTACATTCATGACTGCGAGATTTCATTCAGTTGCATGTTGAGGTTATTGGTATGTTTGGAAATATGAATCTCATATATTATATGGGCATATTTATATCAAAATGTTTGTCTACAGTAATGCTTTTTGTGCTGAATTTAGGAGATCCTCTTCTGAAGGATGTAACAACAGTTACTAATGCTGTATATTGTGCTATACTGTAAATATTTTGACATAAAATGTGTAATATGAGTCCTATGTTAGATTTTGTTTTGTTCACTAGCCATAAAAAGCTAAGACCAAGTTGTCAGACACACTAAGGTTTACTTTGGTATTGTCCATTCTAATTCAAATGAATGTTTTGGTGAAAAAGTCTCATGTTATATATTTCGCTCGGCAAGAATTTTGTATTTGCAACTGAAGAAAGTGTTTACATGAGTCATCAGATAAGGCTTTAACCATCGTTTTATTTTTGATAGTTGCTTACAAATTGCAATCTATTGTAGGATGATCAAAAAAATCCTTTGAATTGGCCTCTGGGGGCACCGTGGGCTTCCACTTGTAGAGACCGGATGTCGCCCGTTCTCTTTTAGCGCTCCATTTCTGGCCGCACATGTCTCTGTTTACATTCTTAACTACATGTTGTAAGAGGAGTTAACGCTCTGAATCTGTCTTGAGAGATTACTACAATACTAATAATGTTAGAGATCCATGACCGATTTATAAATTGGCACAGACGTAATTGTTGTCAATGATGCCAGTTACCACCCATGTCCCACCCATTCACCCGTTGTCAGAATACCAGTGCAGTGCCCACCAACATTATGACAATGGACCAATTATGGAGATTCAAGGACCCCTGACCCCTCGTGTTGATGACATACAAGGGCATAAACCAGAGACAGACCGACCTGAGTTTGAAAGTACACGTTACCACTTATATTCATGCAACGGCACAAACATGATGCAAAGATCAACCAATCGAATCGATAATTAACGTGGGGAGAAGCTCTTTAAATCATTACATCATAGTATTTTTGAGTGGTGCTAGTCACTCTTATGTACAGTTGTGTGTCTGTCCCTGTCAAATCATCACATTTAGAATCTGAACAAGTAAAATGTTATGCAAGTTAAGAATCTAGATATCAGTAAACATACTGTATATGATAACAGGTGCAGACACAAAAGAGTTCTATGGGGGCGCCAGCTGGCCTTCAGTGGCCTACTGGTCTATATGCTACATATAGGCTCTGGCCTGACAGTACGTCACGTGTTCGAGTCCTGTTCATGACGACCTTAGCTGCACCCCTTCTCTCTCTCCCTCTTTCCTTTTGTGGTATAATCGAAGAAATATGAAACAATCAGACTTGGTGACTTTGGTTCATCAACAGACCATTTATTTTTAATTGGATGTGACCAGCAACGTGTAACCAGTGGAGTGAGCAGAGATATGTTAACATTTAGGGACGCTGAAGACCAGCCATGCTGTGGCATTCTGGATCAGTTGTAGAGGTTTGAGAGAGTAGTAGTCCGATTGACGATTGAAACTTTAGGAGCTGTAGGAAAGGTCTGATCCCACTGATGTTATAAAATACAAACCTACAGGAGCAAGTGTTCGCTGAAATGTGGGCCTTGAAGGACATCTGACTCTCCAGGATCACTCCCAGACAGGTTCAGGCAGTTTGAGGAAGAGGGTGTTGATGGAAGTGAAAGGATCCTACAGGGGGGCAAGAAGAGAGGCTCTGTTCTGTCTATTGAGCTTGAGGGGGTGGGAACTGGGAAGGCATTCACTGTGAGATGTCATTCTGACATGCAGTGATAAGAGTAGAGTTGACAGAACCAAGGGATCCAATGTGAAAAGGAGAGGATAATGCAGTGGTTGGTTACTAATTTATATCTTACTGCGAAAATGTA
Organism: Protomyctophum parallelum; assembly: GCF_964188405.1. Taxonomy (NCBI): domain Eukaryota; kingdom Metazoa; phylum Chordata; class Actinopteri; order Myctophiformes; family Myctophidae; genus Protomyctophum; species Protomyctophum parallelum. Next base: position 27,716,786 of record NC_139706.1, read on the forward strand.
TAGTAGAAGACAGGGCCAAGTGGTCCAGACGCATGCCACATAATAGGCTTTGGCCTGACGGCACGCTGCATGTTGGAGTCCCGTTCATGACGACCTTTGCTGCATGTCTCTCTCTGACTCCCTCTTTCCTGTCCATCTTCACTTGAGCCTTTAAAAAAAAAAAAAGAAGACAGTGCTGTCTCAGTCTCAATGGGGCTATTAAGGGCATATTTGACTAGGAACATTAGTAGTTTCCTACCTGACACACACACACACACGTGTGAAGTGAGGGGCGCTCTTATCATCGTACATCATCCAATAAAATAATGCCCCAATAAATACATTTGCTCAGACACATACAGTATGATGTAAATTCTCCTTTCATTGTCAATGGCATGTTTGTCTTAGCACAAAAAGCCGATTTGCACATATGACGTAGATTCTGCCCTTCAGAATCAACCCTTCAAAGCCCGGATATATTTCAACCTTACTACTACTTTCTACTACTAGTACTTCGCAGAGGAAAATATGTAAGTGTGTGTGTGTGTGTGTGTGTGTGTGTGTGTGAGAAAGTTTAATGGTAATCGAACACTGCATTCATGATTTGTTGCATTTTGTGCAAAAGTGGCCACACTTTAGATTAGCTGCTCACATAATCATGGCTGGATGGACACTGGACAGACAGCCTCACTGTCACTCACAGGACCGCAAACATTGTCTCCGTCCTTCGGTCATCCGGCATAGTGGAGACTGTCCGTGACACACTGCATCTGTATTGAAAGTATACATTCATCATTTACTGTAAAGAACCATATGATTCACTTTGAGGATTTCCATATTGCACTTTAATAATGTATTACCATTTCTATGAGTAATTGATTTAAATTTGTTTTACATGTGTGCTCAGTATAATGAGACTCGAAGGAGCCTACTGTAACTGAAAGGATATACTGTTATGGAATATTAATTAAAGATTGTGCTTATAGTTTATTCATCAAGGCACAATTAGGACGTCCAAAACATGTTATTGCTACATCTGTGTTTCATCAAGTGCAATAATTCATATTTATCTAACCATGAGCCCAGATCAGCTCACATATTGTATAGTTTAATTATTTTATCCTTTCTCTACCTTTATATATTTGATAACTTTATCTGTATACATTTCTTTAATATTGTTGTAATTCATCGTAATGCACCAAGATTTTCTCAATTTCATCATATTAACCTAACCACTCTGGCAATACAAATATCTTTGTGGGTGGTTTTAAAAAAACCTGAAAATCAGCAGTAAATTTAAGGTATATTCAGTGATTTAACTTAATTCAAATATCACTTATTTTTGTTTTGTTGTGATAATCCTCCCTACTATAGAGTGTGCTGACCATATAAGGAGTTCCTCCCTGTCCCCAGTTAATCCCTGGGGTAAAAAAAAATGTAGGTTTCGTTTTTTGGCTAGGTGGCCCAGCCGTCATCCAATCAGGACAGAGAGGGGCCTTCCGCCAATCATGATCGAGCAGGGGCGGGCCTTGGTGTGTGTGTGATGTTGGCCTGTGTGGCGTCCCCCCCATGCTGTAGTGTGTGCATGTGCACATCTTGTTACAGGGGCCTACCGTTTTTTTTTTTCAAATCACTGAATGCTCCAGGTCCAGGACCATGATCTGTAAATCAGCTTCATACACTGTACATACACATACTGTAGGCATTGGCATATACAAACAAAGAACCTTCTACTTTCTTGTTACACTTTTCCCACCTATCGTGTCTTCTACCTGGAGAAAAGACTGTTTAAATCTTTCTTCCTGGCCCTGTCATAACTGTTAATATATATTGACTTTTACTGTACCAGGTCAGTGGAAATTGGTTTCAACCATCTCTCATGAACTCTTTGAAGTTGTAAATAGCAATTGTTTATTTATTATTGTCTCCACCAGGCCGAAGGCATGTGGGGAGAGTATGTTTTGCACTCCGTCCGTCCGTGTGTCCGTCCGTCCGTCAGTGTGTCCGTCCGTCCGTCCGTTCGTCCGTCCGTGAGCAGCTAATCTCGGCCACCGTTAACCCGGTCCATGCCAAATTTTGCACACACACTCCCTGGATGCCAACGATGAACCTCTTTGTGCAAAACAAGTTTTTGCACAGTGCACCTACAGATTTTGTCCAAACATCACGCAAATTGGTACACAGTCTCTCTACAGCCATTCAACAAAACCGGTCTTTCAGATTTCTCACACTCCATCCTGATTGGTTAAGATTGGCTTCCAAAGTTCACAGGAGTGCTCAGTTTCAAACAAAATGCTGCAAATCATGAACACATCGCGTGATTTCCGTGAAATTGTGCACCCACATTCCCACTAGGCCGAGGACAAAATGCCACATGAACAATTTCAACTCAGCCTCAAGGTGGCGCTATAACTGGCCAAAAAGTGTTTTTACCTCTAACTGCACGGATCTGTGGATAACTTTGTATGCCAACTCCCTAGAGGCCAAGGAAAAACCTTTGTCTGGAATTTTTCACATCTGCTCTTTATAGCGCCACCAGGAGGCCGACATATGTAAAACACATTTTCTATTATTACTCCTTCAGATTTTATCCAAATTTCACGCAAATCGGTACACATGATCTCCATAGTCATGTGATCAAGACAGGTTTGTTTGATTTCTCATATTCCATCCTGATTGGCCACGATTGGCTCCTACAGTTTTCAGGAGTAGCAAATGGCCACAACTCCTCAACGCAGCGTCCCATTGCGATGAAACTGTGCACGCATATTCCCACTAGGCTGAGGAAGAATCCTGGTGGAGACCTGTGCCGATTGGCACTTTATCTAGTTTATTTATCTTTTTGGATTTTCAACTGTATTGATAGATGTATAGTAGATTGACAGGAAACGGGGAGAGTGGTGGGGGGGGGGGAAGACACACAGCACATGTCGTCGGGGATCGGTTGGGACTCGAACCAGTGTGGATTATCAGCCTAGGTGCCTGGACCGCTAGGCCGGCATGGGCCATCAAATTCTTTCTTAAAACAATTTCTTGTGATTCTCTTGTTTAGAGTATTTGGTTAGTCACTGCAGCTGCACTGGTCTACGTTGGGAGTTAAATGAATTGTCTGATTATGTTGGTTCAGTTCCGAGTGTGAACTGTTCACCAAATATCTATTATTACCATGCTCTCCGTTTGGAGGCCAGACTGATGATTATTGCAGTGCTGAATCTTTCAACATGTCAGCACAAAATGTGGAAGGAGGTAATCAAGCATGATAGTTGAATAAAGCTTCATTGTTCTATCTTTGTACAGAGACTTTGATGGTAGTGAGATCCAGGCTGCCTCCACTTTTGATGTGGTTGGTTATGTCATATGGCTGAATAGAATATGCACTTGTAATGCTCAGCAATTTAACTGAACTTACTGTTGAATTTGCTCATTTATTTCTACCAGCTGTTCAGACCAAGTACAATGAAAAAACGGTTTTCTTACATTACAGGAGTTTAATTTCATGATATCACATCTTCTATATTGCTTGTGTTAACCTTCCCACCTAAACATGATTGCTCTTGCAATGCTGTAATGAGTTTTCATTATTATATATATATATATATATATTATATGCAATATATTATATATATTGCAGACAGTTATATCTAAATAAATTGCTTGTTTAATGATGACTCATCAATGTCATCCCCAGTTAGTGTAACTATCTAAGGTGCAAAGCAAGGGTCACATATTTAATTAGCAATTAATATTATACTGTTAATGGAACAGAACATGGGTTTGTTAATGTTAATGAGACAACAGAGTGTTTTGCACACCTACAGTACAAAGACGAGAGGAGTAGACCAGACAAGGACCCCCACATACTAAAAGAAAAACCTTTAACAAATACGTTTAATGGGAATAACAACTTCCGTCATCATCAAATGATGAAGGTATAATACTAGACTTAAACTTTGTTATTACAATTAAACTTTTTCTTGCATTTTGAAGACTGTGTGGGAGTTATTTCTTTTGGTACATTGGTGCAGATAAAGTACTTTTCGTGCTGGATATACTCTAATGGAATTTTACACCATTTTGACAGTACTGGCTCAGAATATACTGTACCAATATTGCTTTTTGCAGAACCATATGGCGTAGCTCAATCTCTTCATTCATTTTGTTACAGCTTTTATTGAATTTCCTATCCATACGAGATTTAATGTAACTGATAACATCTTTGATTGAACTTGACAAATATAGAACTATGTGAGGAACATTTGTGTAAAAGACAAAGAGCCAATATCCCCATGGTAAGTGGTTTAATTTCAATGTCCTCCATCCTTGTTTCTTCAGATCACAGCATGTCAATCAAATTATTAAAAGGCTGCCAGAAGAGATTTTCCATTCCTTCCATATATTGAGAGAGCTGACCAGCTTTAGACCACAGTTTACAATCACAAAGACTTACTGATGATTACTGAAAAAGTAAATTGTGTTAAAATGTCTCGTTTAAGTAATCTACTAGTCAGTGAAATCACTATACTTCTGTTGATGTCCTCATGATGCACAATTATATTGATTTTCTTTTCTCACATCACATCATACAGGAAGGTGGTAATTTAAATTAAACCAAGCCCATTGGATCACCTACCCTACAGCTTCAATCTGAGTAGATCAGAAGTTTCCATTATAATTATAGTGCATGCCCAACAATAGCGCTCATGCACAGTACCTTTGATTGGCCCATCTGTCGCCGCTGTTTGCATTTGCAATTTTAAGAGGTATTCTTTACACAAGCCTTGTGACATGAATTATAGTGTTGTCCTGTGGTGGTGTGTTATTATTTCTGGGGGAAACAGATTGCTGATAAAGGCTATAAGGCAAACAAACAGCCATCTTGCACGCATCTGTGCCAAGTCTAGCCCTCTGAGGGGAGATTAGAAGGTAAGAGAGATTGAAACAAGACAGAGAGGGAATGATGAATTGGTGCATCAGCTCCAAGATAATGATACGCAGTGCTTAATGTTGGTTTCCCTATAGGGTCCTGGGACTGAGACTACAGATATTGTGCAGATGTTCCAGACACATTCTGGCGGTCATATCCTTGTCCCCCCATTCGGTTCTCTGCACTTGTATACTTGTATACTCCATAGCCTACTGCATATTTTCTAATAATTGTTCCTCAAGGATAACAGCAGGTTACAATGTAACCCAGGTTATCTGAGTGATCTCTCCACCATATGGATTATGTAGGGTGGACTGGAGAGATAGTCTTGACATGATAGAGAACATATCGGATGTGGTGTAAATTGTAATAAAAAAAAAAAAGGGGGAATTAGTTCATCTACAAGCTCACCACACGTCACAATGTGAGCTTGTAGATCGGCTATTTTCACCATGCAACACTGAAGTATAAATAGGTCTTAAAGTTGTTACGGTAAAAGCTATGCTGCAAAAAGAGATCAAGAACAAGACAAGAATCATACTGTAAATAGTCTCTAGACTCTACTGAGATAGAGATGTCCTTATTGTATCATGGATTTTATTTTTGGTAACTTACTGTAACAGTTGCAGAAAGTGACATGCAAACAATAGCTCAATCTCCTTGAGGAGGGATTGCAAAGGCAGTCCAGCATACAGAATGCATTCCTGCTGAAAATGTGCACTGAGCCATAATACCCACCCTACTGACATTACTAGCAACTTTGACAAGCCTTCCCAGGCTTCTTGTTAAAGATTCCCAAATCCATCCACCAAGTTTCTTTCAAGTAACATATTAAATTATATTCATTGTATAACAGAGTCAGCAATTGATTTACACACGAGAGGAATTAATCATCATCTTTAGGACTAACCTTGCGTTACTCCCTTTTGCATATGGCATCAATGTTGGCAGAAAACAGATTATTATGAGTGACAGTAACTGATTCAACCTCCTCCTCTGAATGATTATCTTACCCACTGATGAAATCATGCACCATATGCTCATGGTCTTCTCCAGTCCCCACTTTAATGCCAACAATAGCAGTGTCATCATAACAGCTACGTCAACATCCGCTGTTATGATATTCCAATTTGCATAATTTTAAAGATGGTTTGCTCGCAAGATATAGAGAAGAGCAGAAATATCATCTCTATACACCCAATGTGGCGTTGTATCCAAATTATAAAAGATGATCCATATACTTCCAGCAGTTGCATCAACCATTGTTTGCTTGATATAAACCATCCAGAATAACTTCTGTTGCCACACAATTCTTTATAATGTCATTCCAACCGGCTTCTTTTTTTTTTTTTACCAAAGTCAATATAACTGCTCATACATTAACTGACATAGATGCAGTATTTCTTATATTTTGTAATATTTCTTCCTTCATTTCTAGGTCCCCCTCACAGCAATAATAATACCATCACCTAATCCTTTTACACTGCAGGATTTTTACATTTTATGTGGCTGCATCATTAGATTGTTGGTAGGATCTAGTTATACAATGTGCCGGAATATCATTCATATTTGACAGTTTCTTCCCTTAACTTAGATGGTCTTTTTTTTCCTTGAGTGATATGAAAGAAATGATGGATCCTAACACTAAAGGAGCCCAAATATATTATTCATATTAAGATTATACTCATAAAGCATAATAATTTGAGACTCCATCTCATTCTATCATTTTGTATCCAACGCAATGTCTGTTGTCGAACCAAAACATCAAACGATTTGACCTTGGTCAAATGCTAATTGGGCCCACAGCACAGTTTCTGTGTTCTACATCTGCAGTTCATCAATACTATATGGAGGACTCCTGAAACAAAACTAGATGTGTTTAGTTGAAGCAACCCTACAAGACATTGAGAACAACTATTGATGTGGTCTCTGACCCCGGCCCCTGCTTTGCATGCTGCTGCATCAGTGGGTGGCTGATGCTGTTGGTCAAGTTACCAGAACGGAGCTGTAAGCTCCTTCAGTGGGTATAGATTCTGGGTCCTATCTTGAATCATGTCTTGAACTGCATGCGTTACACATTGAGGGAAACTGTGTTATAATTAGCCTGATTGATTGATTGATTGATTGATTGATTGATTGATTGATTGATTGATTGATTGATTGATTGATTGATTGATTGATTGATCGGTTTATTTGCTGTGGGGATCCATGTCTCTATTTTTGATATCCCATCTCCGGTCATTCATTTTGATCACAGGTGCAGATAATATTTTTATCCCTACTTCTGGTCAGGCTGAATTCTTTGTGAATTAAGTACATTGCCATTTCTTCTTGGGAAAGAGACTGACTGTCTCTCTGAGTTTTTGATGGTATCACAATGTAGCAGTTTATATATATGTATTGTTTTTGTACAAAGAAGTAGCTAGGGCTTAAGTGAGAAGAAAATGTCACTTAATTTTTGCTGCTGTGCATGGCAGCCCCTGACCATACATCCATACCTGTCTGTTTGGACCATGGCACTCAAAACCTGCTCTGAGAATCTCTTACATTTAATCCAAGCTGAAAACCACATATGCTATCTGAATCGAGCACTTAATTGACATGCATGAGTGGCATAGCCATTTTATATATAGAACTTCTATTCCATATCTATTCTATTCTGTATTCTGTGAACCAGATGGGTAAAGGAAATGTCCTTAAATCTCAAGCTGTTTTATCTGAACAGTAAAGATATTTCACCCACATGCCTGAATGTTTATTTTTAGGCATTTAGAATGTGTGATGTGTTGTTAATTCTGTTTTATAATTATCTCTTTACTGCACCTGGTAGTCTATAAATTGCCACTGCGGTACAGCTCTATACTGTCACTGTGAAGAGCCTTGGTGTGCAAGTGCAGTTGACAAAGCCATTTGCTAGAGCAAGCAAGCATCTTGAAAGAGTACTATGTCATCCTGAGTGGTAAATTTTTGTCTGATAGGTTGATGGCTGGCTATTGAACACTGTCAACCCGGGTCAAGATATCCATGCTCCTGCCAACATTAGCTGCGTCTCTGTACTGTCTAGGTGGGAAATGCAAGCCGTCTGTATTTTTAAGTGATATTTCCAACACTGTTTCCCCATAGGAGGCACATGATAGGTAGGTAGGCCTACAGTAGTCTTGAATACCATTATGATTGAAATTATGTCTGCTTCAAGTTGAAGCCATATTTCACATAGTTATACTTTACTCCATGCTGTAAAAGTGTGAATGACAATAATTACAGGACTACAAAATCCTGAAATTCCAATCCAATTAATAATTGAAAGAATAGCCTTTCCCTGCACCTCATTCATGTGCATGATTGCCAGTCTTCACAGCTGTACACAAAATGTTACTTTCATCAGCCATTCCTTTCTAATAATAATTCTCTGATGCCCTCTGCTGGATCCCCATATTCTTGATCAAATTATTTTCTCTGGAAGTCTGAATTATGCCACTCAATATGGTCAAATGAGTGTTTGAATTTGTTTGTTTGTTTGTTTGTTTGTTTGTGTGTAGCCTACTCAGTAATTTGAAGATACAAAATGAATGTATGCTGTAGTAGTGTAGTAGGACATATGGTGGCTAGCAAACAGAAGCCTAGTGCAAGTGGTAGGTGGATCAACGCAAACTTGTTTTGCATTTGCCTATACAATAAACAGTACCAATTAAAACAATTAAAAATGTACTCTTCATCTCCCCCCTCCCGCGCGCGCGCGCACACGCACGCACGCACACACACACACACACACACACACACACACACACACACACACACACACACACACACACACACGCACGTGAATATGATTGGGACTTGTCTTGGCCTGGCTGGGACATACTGTATGGTTTGGGCCACCAGGCTGAAGAAATGCAATGCCTTCCATGCGTTTCATTATTCAACGGTGCAGGCTCGGTCTTGTTGCTAGGGGAGGAGTTTGTATCATGGCTTGAGAGTTGATGGAGAGACGATATTGAGCAGAAGTGTGTTCCTGACCTGAACAAGTGCAATTTCAGGGTCCACTTAGGCAAAACCTTCGACGCCACACACTTCAGGAGATGGAATACAATAACTGAAGTTAGCGTCCTCAGCCGTCCTGAGGTATTTATCATTCTTTTGAATGTTTGTATGGCACCATGGCACCTTCACATTCTCTAATCTCTACAAACGTACGTTGTTATCGGTGCGAGCGCAACAGCAGCAGTAGGAACTCAAGTTACTCAACTGTTTTTAATTGGAATCATTCCAGACTCCACAGCCAGGCGATTCCTGTTTCCTGGCCGTGACCTTAAGCCATTGACTGTATCATTAACTCTACCCTCAACATCAAAAGAGGTGAACATTCCTAACTTATAATACCCTTACATTTTGTGAACTGCATAATTACAACCCCATGCTTTTTCAAGGTTTATAGCAAGCCAGAAAGTTAACCTTCATAATTATGCTTTATGGAGATATTGTGGCAAGACTTGAATAAATTAAGTAGCCTTAATATATGTTGTTGCAACACGATGTGGTAGCCAGGGAATTGAGGGAAAGACTGTAGCCTATTTTAATAATTATTACAATCCAAGCTAATTATTTATTTGAAACCACACATTTTTACTTGCATGCATATTGTTCCTTGGCTATTTCTAAAGGAAATTATTTTCATATTAACTAATTACCAGATAACTTTCCATTTGTCTGAAATTTCCCTTATTAAACTAGTTATGTATAGGCTATAGCCTACTGTTAATTTATAGGCATTACTAGGCCTATTATGCTATACTGTTCATCTGTCTTTCAACAAGAGCCCAATTTGTTCTGTTACATTTTGAGAAAAATGTGAAAAATATGCTTTATTGTTGAGAAAATATCATAGCAAACATTCTCATATGCAAATATGATATCTCAATATATGTCTTTTCAAACAAGCTGAACTTGATTTTAGTGGGTGGTCTTTTAAGGCAGATACAAAATGAAATTGCAAATAAGTAAATTTATTTTGAAACAGGCACAACAAAATAAGGAAAAAGCTTTTTAAGTCACAGCTGTGTGGATACTGAAAGGTGGCCAGGTGTCAGCCTACAGTATCTGTAATAGTCCTATACTGTCTGAAATATAGACATAATGTGATGTGTCTTGCTTTGCATTTGAATGAATATGACTTTTGTTAAATGAGAAAAAGAGGTTGCACATCAGCAATGGCTTTCAGTGGAGTGCCAAACCCAAATCAAGTATACATAAAAAAATAGGAATTAAAAATTCCAAAAAGGTAGCACATCCAAAAATTAAACAAGCGGGGGACAATGTACTCACATTTCCATTTATTTTATTGGCACACCAAAAAGGAACGCTAACGCGTTTCGGCTATGCAGCCTTCTGCATGCTCTGATGAAGGCTGCATAGCCGAAACGCGTTAGCGTTCCTTTTTGGTGTGCCAATAAAATAAATGGAAATGTGAGTACCTTGTCCCCCGCTTGTTTAATTTTTGGATGTGCTACCTTTTTGGAATTTTTTATTCGATGTGCATGTTCATGTTGTGAGCTTGTAGATCAACTATTTTCAGAAAATGTTTGAAAAGAAAGATTTTTGAAAGTAGTAATATATAGTATTACCAGTTTATTATCAGTATATTAATGATTTCTCAACATAGCTTGGCAAGAGTAGTTCAAAGGTTCTTTGCATAAAAAAGAAAACAAAAATGAGAGAACTTAATATAGTACCATATCAGTTACTTACATTAACTCATGGGCTATCGGCCCAGTAAAATATATACCTAATGTCCTTCAACTTAATAGCTACCTCATAATGTGCTACACAGAAATCATCTTTTGACAGGAGATGGTTTTTCATAATGGATGGATGCAATGAAATGTTAATTTGATTGATGCGTAGTGAAAATGAACATAATCACCTTACTGTAACTCGATATATGCATGGTGTTCACCTCAGATTAGAAGACAATAACACATGGATGAGACATGCCAAGTCTCCCATTTTCCATACCCAAATAGGCACAAACTTCAGTTTGAAGCCCCTCCTCCAGGGAAATAATATGGCAGGTAGTGGAGGGAACAGGTGCAATTTGTGGACTTGTTCACAGGCAGTGAATGGTCCTATTGTAACCCTGCGACAAACAATGGAGTGAATACATGACCCGTTGAATAATTTCTCACCATTAATTCCGCCTTTTGTACGGAACTTCACTTCATCTGATGCAGCTGGTGGTGGAGTCAGTAAGCATTTTAATGATTTATTAAAACATGGACATTGATCCTTGTCTTTTTAATCCCAAACGGCATGTGGTTTGTGGCATGCACCCTGTAAAGGAGGGGTGAGAAGACACCTTTGATCTTTTGTGGTATTAGGTTGTCATCATGGAATGCCATTCCACTCTGCATTCCAGGGATTTGTAAAGAGTTTATATGGCAGATTTATGTATTTGTTGTATGACCGTGACGCTCGCCAAAAATTACTGATTTTCAAATTTAAATCATGAGGTGATTTGCCACAGTATAGTATGGTGAGCTTTTAGTATGACTCTAATTTGAGAAAGAGTGTGCTAAATTAAATTCATGGGCCAAGGTTGAATAGATGTTCATGTTGTAGAAACAATGGTTTGCAACTCTTAAAACTTTAACAAACAATTTAATGCCAATGTTGAATACTCTTCTTAGTCCTGACTGAGAGGATTACTGTGTGTCTGTGTGGAGTGTCACTTATCTGAATTCCACTGGTTACAGTTACAGTGTATCCATTGGCACAGCTGGAATAAACCCTAAGAGCATGTACTAACATTAGCCATTCATAGCTGTTAATTATTCATCAGGTTCTGCTCTGTGCGTTCAGATCCAAATGCTACTTCTTACCATGGTAACAGCATGTAGTAGTGTCTGCCGGAGGGTGTTGGTTTCTCTTGCCCTGTTGACCAGGCTGACCTGCTCCCAGTGGTGGAAGAAGTACTCGCTTTTTTTTCACTTAAGTAAAAGTACCAATTCTGTATTGTAGAAATACAATAATACAATAATTACAAGTAAAAGTCCGGATTTTAAAATGTAGGGCCTACTTGTGTAAAAGTACAAAAGTATTGGTATCAAAATATACTTAAAGTACCAAAAGTAGTAAGTAAGTAAGTAAGTAAGTCAATTTTATTTATAAAGCACTTATAAAGCACAAGTGCTGTACAGTAAAAACAACAATATAAACAATCAAGTTAAAACAAGGCACAAAGGAGCAAACACAACAAAGAATAAGAGCAGAAACATAAGTTGACAACAATGATGGTCAAAATAAAAGTTTACAAGATAAAATGTAACCTAAATAGGTGAGTTTTTAACAAGACTTTGAAACCTTCAACAGACTGCATTTTTAATTGAAAAGGGTAGGGCGTTCCACAGTGTGGGAGCAACCACTGCAAAGGCCCGGTCCCCCTTGGTTTTCAGTTTCGTCACAGGAATATTTAGGAGGCCTTTGTCAGAGGACCTGAGACTGGGGCTAGGCCTTGTAGTGCTTTATAGGTTGTTAAAAGGATTTTTAAATCGATTCTGGATTCGATAGGGAGCCAGTGGATCCAGTGGATTCAGCCAGTACCGGTGTTATGTGTGCTCTGCGGTTTGTATTGGTGAGATTTCTAGCGGCTGTATTCTGTACTAATTGTAATTTGTGAATAGAGGAACAGTTAAGGGTAGTGTAAAGTCCATTGCAATAGTCGAGACGGGATGAAACAAAAGCATGAATGATCTTGATTAGTGAGGATTGGTTTGATTTTTGATATATTCCTTAAGTGATAAAAAGCCTACAAGTAAATGTAGGCTACTTGTTCAAAATGCATACAAATAATTTGAAAATAGCTGATCTACAAATCTACATTTGAATATAGCAATCACAATATTTTCAAATGGCTGAAATATACCTGTATATGCTGAAGTGGTTAGTGTGTTTTGTAAAAAATAAACAAAATCTACAAAGCAACTAGTAACTCAAGTTTTCAAATGATTGTAGTGGAGTAAAAGTACAATATTTGCCTCTGAGATGTAGCCCAGGGGTTCTCAACATTTTTGACTGGGGGAAAATTGCTTTGACCATGTCTCGCAAAAATAATTTGGCGACCCACGGGTTGAGTGTGTGTGTGTGCGCGCCGGGGGCACTGGCAAGCAAGTCCAGGTGAGGTGAATCAGGTATTGGGGGGGTTTGTGTTTGTTATGGAGCCTAATGGCAGAGGGGATGAAACTGGCACTGCCCTTGCCTTCTTGAATCTAGATGCAGTGTATCTTCTACCCGAGGGCAGGGCCTTGAAGCAGGTGCTGAGGTTATGAGTTGGGTCTCTCGCGATCTTTGCTGCTTTCTTCACTGTCCTCTGGTCGTAGAGATGCTGAAGGGCAGAGCACTGCATCCCCAGAGTTTAGACCCCGCGTGGGTTACCCTCCGCAGCTTAGCCTTGTTGGACTCTGAGAGCCCTCCATACCAAGCCAGGAAAGAAAAGGTTAGGAGGCTCTCTATATGACAGATGTAAAAGCTGCTGCGGAGGATGGGGGGAGGGGGGGCAACATCCATGTATCTCAGCCTCTGTAGGAGGTAGGTCCGCTGCTGGCACTCTCCACCACCTGCCCACCCAGCTGCGGAATAGGGTCGAGCCCTCGAGGCCTCCGAGGGCTTATGAGGAGCTCCTTGGTATTCTTCACATTCAGCTGAAGGTAGTGCTCCTCACACCACTGGTGAAGCTTCTTTGCTTCCTCCTCAAAGTGAGCAGGGCTGTTTGAGGTGTTGACCAGAGCAGTATCGCCATGCTCACACTGTCCGAGCCCCTCAGGTTGTTGGTATAGATCGAGAACAGGGCTGGGGAAATCACTGTCCCCTGCCGGGGGGCAGTACTCTATACCTTTAACTGAAGTTATTTGAAAATTAAATGAGTGGTACAACAGTCTACTTATCCGTAAGATCAAATACACGCCCCCTTCTTCTAGAATTAATTAATAGAAGAAAATAAATCATCTTGGCTGTTATTACTTTTCAGAACATTTGTATACCAGTAGAGGGTGCACTAGCACCACATCAGTATCAATGGGCTCATGTAATTTAATGGAATTAAACTTCTATGCTTTTTTAATTAATAAATGTCTTTCTGTATAAGGTACAGGTTCTGTACGTTGCCTAGGTTCAGTTGGGATGTTTACAGTGTTGATTTTTATTTTGAACATACAATCATGGTCAGTGGCAGAAATAAAAACAATGTTGGAGAAAAGAAATTAAAGTTTTAAGTTTAAATGGTTACAAATGTTAGTTTTTTACAAGAGATAAAACCATGGAGGCATTGATCAATTCTGAATTTGCAGGACTATGATAATTACTGTAACTTGCATTTATTTGTGTGCTCATGGAACACTGAGATTTTTCCTTTGATTTGTCTCATAGGATGAAATCAAACCCAAGGAGCTGAAAGAGAGACATCGAGAGATCCTCCCTAAAGGGTGCTGTTGTAAAGGGTGCTTTGTCTGTCATCGCTCTCTTCATTCAGTGTGATCATAATGAGAATCCCTGTCCTTAAGGCAGACCTTAACTAGGTCAGAAGGAGCCTAAAAGGTTTTCGCTATTCCAACAGTTACACTATTGGTAGGAGCAAGAGGCAGAGACTAGTTGAACCTCTTGTCTTTAAGGTGTACTCTATTAGGAATTCCTGTAAAATATTTCTCTTGAGGCTACTGTTTTTGACAGGTTCTTGACAAGTCAAATTACCACTGTACTGAATATAGTGGATGACAGGCTGTTGCCAGAGGCTTCCATAATAAATGTGTTGTGGCCTCTATAATGAAGTATTTTATGGCATATTTAGGCGACTTTAAAAGCAGTATAAGTTATCTGTGATTATTGATTGTCATTTTCCCATATTTTATAACTAATGCTGGGAAGACTTTTTATTGATAGAGAGGACAAGCGAGTATTGACTGGTTCTTGTTTCTTCCTAAAACACTATAATGCCTTCTAGTACATACACACTGGGGTGTTTGTATTGCTGATGTAGGTCAGCCTAGGAAAAACTGGTTCATGTAGTAGGTAGGTGTTTAGAAAAAGAATGAATTGGTACGGGGTAGACTACTAGCATTGTGAATGTTTTGGCTCCCCCCAGTCTGCTGTTGATTCTTTATGGCTTTGTGGTCATTTCTTGGGTGACAACAACCATAATGGTCAGGAAACTTTAGCGGACTCCAACACAGAGGACTAGATGTGTTTGCTGTACAGGTTGTGCGCAGAAGATTCCATGCAAGCAAAAACAACTTCTTAAGTTCATGGAGCAGGCAATATTTTTGTCAAACAAAACACGACACATCATTTTATGTACCGGTAGCTTATTTTGTTTAGTTTTTAGTTTTTTCTTGCTTCCTGGAAATATATTTGCCTGAATTATGTTTAATATGACTGCTGGATATTCACTCATTATCATTAATGGATCTTATCAGGAAATAAGAGCTGCCTCTCAGGATGTCTATTAGTTTTAGACATTAGTTTTAAACAGAGGATATGTCTTTTAGGAATGTCCTTGTGGACATACAGCAAGCAAGTTATGTTATAGGAAACAGAAGCACAGCTCCAGTCGACCCTGCGGCCTCTGCCCTCTCTCTCTCTCTCTCTCTCTCTCTCTCGTGCTTTGCCCCTCTCCTCTTTTTTGCAGAAATGAGGAGGGGCTGCCTTAGTAATCCTACACCTGCCCAATTCACCAATGTTACTGTAACTCGCTAAACTGCCCTGACAAGTGCAGGGTGTTAAAGCACACTGGAGACAGACTGAAGCTGGCAGTCCTGCATGCATCACACACGTACACACACACACACACGCACACACGCACGCACACGCGCGCACACACACACACACACACACACACACACACACACACACACACACACACACACACACACACACCCTGACGGAGATAAAGACTTGGGTTTTGGGAGAAGGAAAAAGAAGAGAGAAATTAGATGACGGGCTGAAACACTCGACACCACTTTAAATGTGTCCCCATTGGAACGAATGGTTGAACTTGCCGTGGGCACCCTGCCATCCGACATGTCTTTGGAAGAGAGTACAGTGAGAGACGCAGTGGACAGTGAGACGGATTGCTCTGAGGGACTTGATGAGGTTGTCCTGGGGCACATTGCCAGCTTACCTCTGGATGTGTTCCCACCCCGGGATTTCAGAGGGAAGTTTAAAATGATGCGTGCTAAGAAGAGGCCAACCATTCTTGAAAGTAGGTAATAGCAACTGGCAACTTTGTAGAACTGCAGTGGTCACTTCAAAGATTGTTTGTTTATTTCTTTTGCGAGAAATGCGTCATGGTAAGATGTTTATTCTTGAACCTGTGTAGAGCTATTACTAGCGGTTTATTATTGGACACATACTACTACTGACATCCCTTTGTGAAATACTTCACCTCCTGGTTGTATTTGACATTGTTAGTTACCCAGGAATCCTTTAGCTGGTCGATAATGTACTCTCAATACGTTTGTGAAAGATCATGTTAAGCTGCAATTTGTAGGGTACATTTTATGTCCTACCTGAGATTCAAACCTTGGTCTCCCGCGTGGGAGAGCAAACATCTGAAATACATCAAATAATAATAGTCGCTGTCAGGAAGAAACCAACTAACTTTTATTTTCATAAATCAATGCTATTGAACACTGTGTGTTGGTTTAAAAATATTGAACCAATGAAAAGTATTTAAAAGCACTTTGGACAAAACCTCTCCAAAAACTCCATTGGACCCTCAAACTGTCTGCTAAAGTGGCTAACTCAACCACCTCTCCCCCGACAATATATAAAGTCACAATACCATCTTTGATGAGGCAGTAAGAGGCTTTATGTAATTTCATTGGCATGTTGGTCTGAGTCATTGGCTTCAGTTGTTGATTTCACACTTAAATCATTGTGAGCGAGGGGGGGGGGGGGGGGGGGGTGTTTTATACTGTGAGATAAGCAGGAACTGTATAATAAGCATAAACAAGTGATTTGTTATGATTAAGCACAGAATGTGTGTGCCAGAATTGAGAGGCGCCAGGAGCAGGGAGACTAAGAGGGGGAGTTAAGGATTGAAGCTGATACCATGAGGATGGCTGAACTGACCAGACATGCCTCGCATTCCTCACCTTCATTTGAGCTTGAAAATGCTTTTAATAAGTGCTTAATGTGAACGGTCCCGCACCCACCTAAAGCCTGATCAGAGGTAAAGTTTACCTCATTCTTGTAGTTGGCAATGAATGCCTGATAACGTTGTAGCATGACTATTTCATTTTCAGTAAATGTTCCCATTTCCTACGGCATATCTTTGATTGATTTATTGATTAAATACTGTGTATTAGTCGGAAATGTAAACAGCACGTGCTACAGTAAAACATTCAGTGATATCATGTGTTGACAATATGTCATCAGAGTTTGCCTAGCCCTAGGGTGACAGTGGAGCTGGTGTTACACTTTTGCAGCATATGCAGCACAGCCTCTCAGAACAGGAGATGCATTCTTGTAAACTTATGTTTGCTGATGAGAGCATTTTTGCAACTGTTTTTGCACATCTGAAACAGCGAGCTACTGTATGATGATATCAGTGGTTTCAATGTAATGAAATGTAGTTTAGGGCGGCATGCATGGCTACTTTTATCCTCCCTACTTTTAACCTCCCTAATGTGAGTGCTAAATGGATGCTACAAGGATGCTTGGATATTTATGGTATTTATGAATAGCATAAGCATGTGCTTGTGAATTTATCTCTGGAATTATTTTAGCCCTGCTAGTGATGGGGCTCTAAGCATGGCTATATCCGGCTGTCCGTCGGGCCACTTTGGTCCAAACATGAACATGCAGTATTACCATAATGGACTTTTGTGCACATTCATGATCCGATTCCCAATAAACTCAGATCCAAATTTCTATGAAACTTGCTGAGTACATTCATGCTCCCTGGAAGATGAACACTAACTAAATTGAATGAACCTATGACCATCTAGTCACTGGATAATATTTATTCTAGATTTTAGTGCAACATTCAGGCTAAATTGTAAACTATTCACTAAAGATATCTCTTAATCTAAGGGACAGATTCCAGATGAACCCTACTGATTTTCGTGTCTCAATGGATTTTCCTGTAGTGCTACCCATCAGGCAATTTCTGTTTGTATGAGCAGCATGGACTATGGGCAATGAACTATGGGATTTTAGACTCATTCGTGTATTGGTTAGTATAGTATCATGGTTTATCTCATATCACATAATTGCAGAGCTATACAAGTATTAGTGTCTCCTTCCGCCCTCCTCCCCACTTAAACGTTTTCCTGTTTAAACGTTTTCAGGCCTTGGTGAAAAAATTATTCAGCAAGGGAATTACATAACAGTTTTACCCCATTTCAAACCAACCATATTAGAACATGGAGAGAAATTAACTGTTTCCCTCCTAATGATGTTAAATGTTTTGTTTAGGGACAATATTGCTTTTAGTTTTTTTTTTCTATAGCTCAAATACCGGTAGATACATTCACACAGCTCTGCAGGAATTTAAGGGAGTTTGCTTGAAATGAGTCAAAGAATTAATGGAATACCGTCTGCCCTTAATTCTTTTGAGCAGTTATAGACTGGAATAAAGCAGATTTATGGCCTACTTGGAACGATGCAAGTTGGAAATGCATGCCTCATCCAGATATTATGTCTGTGTCCCTTTTTTGCCCATATACAGTATGGCCCAGGCAGAGGCCTTTTTGGGGCGGTTCTGGACAACAGTGGGTCTGACCGACTGGACACCGGGAACTGTACCCCCCCCTGTGGTGGGGTGGAACGCGTGTGTTGATTTTGAAGTCGGTGAGGTGAACGGTTCTCGAGTTACGTGGATTACAGACGTACAAACGTAGTTATTAGATGTTGTGTCTGACCTTCGTGCATATTGATCTCCGTATATGTGCATTTGATTCCATATAGCATTTGACAGGGTTTGCGTTGATCCACCGACTCACCAACAGCACCACCCATTGGGCAATTTTAATATAGCCTAGGATACAGTATTATATAAAATACATGTAATGGTTGTTAATAATATGTATTATTGTCTTGGAAGACTAGCGGTCGTTTAGATGTCAGTTAATGGGGATCCTTTTTAATGAACAAATAAACAATAGACATCTCCTCAATATCATTCAAAGTGAAAGAAAAAAACTAAGATATTTTTCGGATGCACCACGGTGAATTTGAACCCACAACCTCCATGGTGGTGATTGGATTAGTTAGTATACTGAATATCAATTCATTGTTTATCGATACCAGTCAATTTTCCATCTTTCTTTTTTTCTTCTTTTTTCTAGACATTGACATGTTTGAATCTATCTAAGCTGTCTCGTTGGCTTTGGGAGTAATTTTGAAAGTTGAATTCACAAAACTATTTCTTGCATGGTATTGCCATTATTTTGACATTTATACACAGCAGCATAACTTGGAGACTACAAGCAGTCACCCTGTTTAGCATGCACTTAAATATAAAAGCTGCTATATTTCTCCTGTGTACAAATCTGTTATGGCCTGATAAATGTGTGAGTGCATTATGCAATGAAGGTCAAGTCCGTTGATGGACAGACAGAGTTCTTATGGGATTAGGGTGATAGCAGCAGTGAGGACAGGTTGCAAAAAGGCTGTGGAAGATGTATTTCATATTCCACATGGTTGATGTTCATCTGCCACCATTTAATCAGCATAAATATTAAACAGTTTGTAGGCATGCAACATTGTAGAAAAGTTTGATCCTATTTGGAAATGGAATATAGTAATAATATTATGCCATGAAGGCTGCTAGGGGCCTTTGTAGTTGCTTAGCCAATATTACAGCAAACATTATTCAATATGGGAACATAATCTTTAATGCTATAGTTGCATACTTATAGACCAAATATGTTCATTGGAACGTTATGACATCAGATTAGCAACACTCTCCTTCTCTCTGCCTCTTGTGACCCACTTCTTAATTGATTTATTGCGTTCTCTTAAGTGAACAGCGGGTGCTAGAGACACATTTGGCTACATCGTGTAATACCACAGCAGGGATTGCACTTTGAATAACATACGGAATTGCCATGCATCTGTGTCTATTTACAAGTGTGCAAAGAAGGAAAGGGGTTAAACATTCAGTCAGTCATGCCTCCCAGATCCCTCGTGTCTGTGTCATGGAAAGCTCTTTAATCCTGGTGGCGTGCTCATCCTTCCAGTTTCCTTGTCTATCCTTTGGTCTCCCAGCTGTGCCTGTGTCATGTACGGTCCGGACAGCTTCCTGTGTCTTCCCTCTCCAATCTCAGTGACGGCCACCGCTCAGATGCTTCCAGTCATGCTGAAAGATGCACGAGCCTCTGCACTTATTATCATTACTGTCAGCCCTGCGCACAAGACAAACAGTAGTTATTATTAACTGCGCTTTGCTAAGAGGATTGCTTCCTGCGCTCCCAGCCTCCATGCAGTTATTTAAAGGGAGCTTGCACTACCGCCCACTGCCTGCCAGAGAATTAGAGAGACACAGTGTGAGATAGATACAGAGAGAGATACAGAGAGAGGGAGGGAGAGAGAGAGAGAGAGAGAGAGAGAGAGTGGTTGGGGTAGAGAGAGACGAAGAGATAGTGACAGCCAAGGACACACAAGGAGGAGGGGTAGAGCAGTGGTAGCATGCTCCCTCTCACTCTTGTCAGAGCCACAGCTCTGTGTGCATCATAGAGAGGTGACAGCAGGCTGTACCTGCTGCTTCCCCGTCTGACTGCTGTTGCTGCTCCTGGGAAAGCACACACACACACACACACACACACACACACACACACACAAACAGAGGGGAAGTGCTCACTCTGAGCTGCGGCCATGGCCAGCCAACAGGACTCTGGCTTCTTTGAGATCAGCATCAAATCTCTGCTGAAGTCCTGGAGTGGCAGTGAGTAGTAGTCTACTTTGTTGATGTTTTTGTTGTTGTCTTTCGGGGCAGACGTGGCAGCAATAATAATTGCTGCCACGTTGTGGTTATCTGTTATTGTCTCGTGGGGGTTAAATAAGGTTGCTTTTCTGCTGTCTGTAGAACCGTACGTTTCGCTTGTGATCAGTCGGTAGAGGGAAGATGCTGAGATGCTCAGTGTGTTTTTATTGCTCAGTGCATGAAGTTCCGAAAGTTAGAAAGGTTACACTTCCAGCTAAGACCACCAAAAGTAGCCTAGTCACTAATGGCAGAGGGCCCATAACTAAGGTTTTACCACCAAATTGTGTTCTGCTGCTAGCTATAAAATAAACAAACATAGGATCAGGAGGAGTATCAGTTTCCTGTGCATTGCCAAATTACTACTGATGGTGGTGGTTCCATATCTCACTTCTGTTGCCTTGTCTCAGCCTCCAGCTTTCCTTTCCCTTAGATGGGTCTTCTACAGTGTCTAAATAGCTCCTATTATGTACTGGGCCACTCTAATAGGATTAGTGGAGGTTCAGCTTGGTCGCATGTCCTGAACGGAGCTCACAACTCCACTGTGGTCCATGACCACATGTAAGATGGGAATCATTATGATTAGATGCCAGATTTTTGTGTCCCATGTTGATCCTAATTTTAGAGAGTCCAAAATAGTCTAAAATATACGATATACAAGCTCACAATGCATATCATCGTAATCCGTTGTGAGCTTGTAGATATTACATTTTCACCTTTAATGACATGCCCACAATATTGGGACACCAGAATAAAAGAGGTTACAAATTGAGACACACATTGGCTGCAAATGTACACTTTATTTAGTGTGTTTGCTCGGTTATCACTGTGGTAAGTTTACACATGTGGGTGTCTCCACTGTCAACAAACTGCAAAATGCCACCTGGCACTCAGACCGAATGGTAATGTTGCTTAAAAGATAGAAGCATCCGGACCTGCACCACCTGCATATTATCTATTGAATGAATCTGAATGGATACTAAAGGACATACCGTCCCACTCTACACTGAGAAATGTTGTGCCATCTCCTGATGATGTTGCATAATCCTCAGAGTAGGTCATTTTGCTGATAAATACGTAGTCAGACGTTGTACCACTATCACCCCAGAGGTCTGCTTCTGTGCTTTTAACGTTATCATTAATTATGTTATCTCTCAATCTCTCTCTCTGCAAAACATCCAATAAACACTGGCCATTATGCACTGAATCACAAGGTGCTAATGAAGACATTTCTTTTTTTTTTTTACCAAGGCTCTGCTTCCAGTGCTCTTTTCTGTGGATTGGCAGAATGCCTACTGAAGTTGCTGAATTAGTTGTCAAGGGTAGCACAGTGTCTCGTTCATGGTGGCAAGGATGCCATTGATGGATTGTGCATGGACAGGTGTATGGAATATTAAGTAGCACTTGTATCTGTTATTTTTCAATTGTTGTTTTTGTTTTAACGTGAGCAAAGTAAGAATAAGTAAATAGTAACCTTAAGGGGTAATTTCCTTTTTGCCAGTGTACCAGTCCTTAGGCAAGACAAGCACAGAGCTAGCATTGTATGGCAGATGCATCAGGTCTTGTTTAGATTTTTTTGTTTTTGTTTTGTTCTCTCCTCCTCTAACGCCTCTCTCCACAACTCTTGCTCTCTAAGCATGGTCCATTGTCAGCCAATCAGAGCAGGAGGGGAGGTGCGATGAAAAAGGCACAGTCGTGGTGATCTCTGATGATTGACTAAACAAAGCGTCTATGTGAGGAGACGAGCTGAAACAATCATGGTTTCATTGTGTTGTGCAGACGATGTCCTTAGGATTTAATTTCTACACTGCCTTGCATTGTGGAAGGTAGAGATGAATAATGTTCATCTTCCATCCACTGTGAGAGACACACTTGCATTTCAGCAGGTTCTTATATAACATAAATGGCCTCAAATGCACCCTCACAACATGCGGTAGTTTCCAGCATGATGTCAGCTTGCTAAAACATGGCCGATGGTCAGTAGTTGTAGTTACCGTTTTTGTCTAAACGTTTTGTACGCCTCTGAACAGGAGAATGTATTTGTTCATTGGCTCCAAATATTTGCTTCCTCCACTGACATGTCAGCAAGGTAATTGTGTCGTAGACCACATTAAGTGAATTGTAACTAAACATTTCTCCTTGCTGAAATGATTACTCATTTTGAGTAAATATATTTGTGAGTATTTTGCTGTGCAGTACTGAAGTTGGAGTACAATTCTACTAATCAAATTTTCTGTTAATCTCCCCCTGATAAAATCACAAACCTTTTTTTATAAACTCTTAACTGCCATCAATACAGAACCTAAGCACAATATAATTTTATTCCCAGCTCAAGAGGAAGGTTAATTAAATGTTAATGTTATTCCTATGCCCTCATGACATGAAATCGGACAGATCCG
Organism: Protomyctophum parallelum; assembly: GCF_964188405.1. Classification (NCBI taxonomy): domain Eukaryota; kingdom Metazoa; phylum Chordata; class Actinopteri; order Myctophiformes; family Myctophidae; genus Protomyctophum; species Protomyctophum parallelum. The sequence continues at coordinate 27,740,058 of NC_139706.1, forward strand.
TCTTGATCACATATAGAGATAATGTGTACCGATTTGTATTAGTATTATTAAAACATTTATTCAGCAAAAATCGACCTTGTGTTGGCGCTATAACAGGACAAATGCGCAAGTCTTCCTCTGCCTAGCGTGAATGTGCGTGCAATCAGTGTCACGGCAATCGGACGCTCTGTTTATCATTTGAGGCATTTTGTTCAACATAACTCCTGCTAACTTGACATGCCAATCGTAGCCAATCCAAGGATGGATTATTATTATTCTACTAATCTAATTTTCTGTTCATCTCGACCTGATAAAATCACACAAAACTATTTTATAAAGAGCCAATAATTCAGAACCAAAGCACAATATAGATACAGTAGATAGAGTAGATACCTTTTATACGTAGATGGATAATATCCTTTTATTCCCAGCTCAAGAGGAAGATTAATACAATCATTACGCAATATACTTTTATTCCCAGCTCAAGAGGAAGGTTAACACAATAATTAAGTGTTAATATTATTCCTATGCCCTCTACCCATTCATAGGAATGGGTTCTAACAGCAGCTGGCTAAAGTGCTCTCAAAAGTCTCTGTTGATACTGGAACGTTGGGTCCAGCTAGGAGGTCAACAATGGCATTTACATATACTGTACACCCACTCTGTTCACAAAATACTTCTAAATTGATCTCAATGGGATATGGAGCCTCTCCATATGAGTATATATTTGCACAGGCATAGTAATACTAGTCAAAATGGACCTTATGGGGACATTTTTTCTAGTCCCTTGAGGGAATGGTATTTTTAAGTGGTGTAACCACTTCCTTAAGTGACTACTGTATGTGTGTGGGTGTTTATACTGGTGGCTGGTCATGATTGTGTAGTAGCCCGCCACACAATAATGCAAAGGGGAAACACTGGGTTAGGAAGAAGCGTTTATGGGTTAGGGTGAGGGATTAAGGTTAGAGTTAGTTCTTCTTTTTTAGGTTGGTTGGTCAGCAAGTTAATTAGAATAGTTATGTTTAATGGAAATTTTTAAACATGGACCTAGGATTCCACAGGGGAACAGCATGGCTCCATGGCCGTATTGAATGTAGGGTGTCATTTCATCCTTGGCCTAAATGTGCGTGCAAAGTTTCATTGCACACTGTGTTCATGATTTGAGGCATTTTGTTCCAAACGGAAAACTCCTGCAAACTTTGGCAGCCAATCTTAGCCAATCAGTATGGAATATGAAAAATCTGAAAGACCTGTTTGGTTTAACGATGATAATCTGTACCGATTCGTGTGATGTTTGGACAAAATCTGTAGGAGTAATAAAGTAAAAGAATATAACTAGGCCTATAACTGTGAACGATTTGGGGCATGCTCTGGCATGCATGGAGTGTGCACAGTTTCAGTGTGATTGGGCCAACGGTGCCGGAGATAAGCTGCTCATAGATGGACATGGACGGACAGGGTTGAAAACATAGTCTTGGCCATGCCTTCATCCTGGCAGAGGCAATAATAGTGAGGTACTTCTGTGGCCTACTGCTAGTGCATACAAAGTTTGCCACTGATTGGTGAAATTAGCTCCAGACACACAAGTGCGCGCGAACGCACGCACGCACACACACACACACACACACACACACACACACACACACACACACACACACACACACACACACACACACGCATGGTAAAAAAGAGAGGTTTTGTATGTTTGTATTGTCCTCTAGGGAGCACCACCATGCTCAGGGAGTTTTCAGCATGGCGATGATGTAATAGCCACTGCCCAAGCTCCTTGTTTGCCGAGTCACATGTAGTGTTGCAGGCTTAATACAGCTCCCTATTCCCAGACTGGTGCCACACTGGTTGCTTTCTTTACCTCCCGTCTCCAACTGAAGTCATGCAACATGAGACTGCTTCATTCAAATGAGATAAATGTGAAGACAATGTCAACTTCCTTATGTTCCAGTTAATGTGATTTATTTCGTGTTTTAAAATAGGGCTCCGTTCGACTCTGAGCACTATTGATAATGAGTATCGGGTTGCAGGGCAGTTAACTTACTGTAATATTATGTTATGTTGTTGTTGTTGTTGTTGTTAAGAAATTTCCCTTAATACTGTTAATTCCTTTTGCTGTATGTGCAAAGATTCCTGCCAACAAAAATCTTCTGATTCAGATTATATTGTCTATATTATCATTTTTTATTATTATTCAGTTTCTCCTTTTTTAAAGTACTTATTCTGCCTCACTTCACTGTAAGAGACCAGGTCGATTTTGAAGGTGCAGTTTACCAGGTCGTGATACATAAATTGGCCTCGCTCTGCGCACATTCGTATTATGAAAGGCATATCGGCCCGTGTTGAACGCACTCGGCCCGTGTTGAACGCACACACATTTGGCATACCGCGTCCCTGAATATTTTAGCATTGTGGGAGTGTCCATATGTTAATTATTCTCGCTTTGCGCAATTTGCTATTAAGCCCCTTGACCTAAAGACACTCAGCGCATAACGATTAGACGTGGGTCTGACCACCTCATAAACGCAAAAAGCACTGTTTGATTTGACACTTGAGCGGCTCTGGAAGGCTGGTAGAGTGTTGCCATGTCTGTTTATTATAAGCGGCTTATTTTTCTGTAAAGTTGCTTTGAGTGGTTGCTTTTCTTGTTTCTAAAGTGGTTATTTGGGCTTTTCTCCTAATGTTGTTTAAACCAGTGATCGTCACACAGCACATTCCCATGTCAAGGATCCCCAGATGAATGCATTTGCCCAACTAAGGACAGCTAATCCAAAAATTAAATAAAAAGATTACTTTTGAAAATAGCAGATCTATACCAGCTCACAATGCATCACATTCATTCATTAAAACTATGAACTCTGACTGCAGGGGGATATATAATGATCATTATAACAATGTGCAAGAACATATTTAAAAAGAAGGAAGAACTTTATATTTGTGGACAATCAAAATATGTTTTTTTATTTTAATGTGGTGTCATTCAAATTAATCTGGATATGGCAGACTCACTATTTAGAAAATAAAAACATGGCACTTCATTTAAAATAGGTTACAGACCCCTGTTATATGCGCTTATTTTTATAGACCTATTTACTTGTTTCTATGAGACATGGCAGTTTTGCGTCTTTAAAAAAAAAAATTGAGATTAGAAACGGCCATAATTCTTTCATTTCTCAACCTTAAAAATAAATAAAAACATCTCCATAATCCGTGGGAAATGTGCTTTCATATGCTGTATCACACCCGATTCAAGTCTTCTTCAATAAAATGCTACGAGCGAACTCAGCGAAGACCATACCATCGGGGCCACAGCATTACGCAGCACGCATTCAACTCATTCCTTCGTCGTGACTTGAATGAAATAAAATATAATAAACGTTATTTTACTGGTGTTTTTCAATAGAAACAAATAAAGAGCGTGTGTAGGCTACTGTGTGCAAGTGCAACAGTACATATACATGCATGCACTAGGCTATATTTCTTCCGTGTCGGGATGGTGATTGAGCTCTTCAAGTTCACAGCCCGTTTGGTCTTTCATAAAAAAACGTTGATATTAGCCTATAAACACTCATGGTTCTCTCATTTCTCAACCGTTTTATTAAATGTAAAAATCTCCATATTCCTTATGAATCTTGCTTTCATTCGCTGTATGGTACATGGTTCTATCGTTATCGAATTAATTAATTACGCATGGATTGGCAATTTGCCAATATGCTGCTATCTACTCGCAATTCCATTCCGATCTGAAAGGTGGGTCTGTTCTTTTGAGGCATAAAGGTGACAGCATGCAGTGCAATAGGAATAATTAACCCAAATGTGACAAAGGCATGTCATGTCTTCTATGGTGCCAGCCTGAAGAAATGTCATACCACGACCCCCAAAGTGCGCATTCCGTATGTGACATCAGCTGACTGGTAAAGAGAATAGTACGGACATGTTGATTGGGTACGTCTCAAACACGCCTTAAACACACCCATGACTAATTCAAGGCCGTTTTGCGCACTCCGCGGGGTGTCAAAAGCGCTTCTTAACATGCCCAAAATTGCAATATGACATACTACACGCCCCCAGATCATAATACTGTAATTAGATTAGTAATATAGAAGTAAGTAACATAGAAGTCCTAAATCGACCCCCTACTACAGTGTTACAGAGAGTGGTGTTTACGCTGGTGGTCTGTGCAGCATGTGTTGCATGGTGGGGGAATAGGGAGGGCGGGCGGGCTGATCTGTCAGTATAGTGTGTACCCCAGGATAAATATAGTCACACAACTATGCCACCATAGCATGTTAGACCTCATCACTGTGCTGTGCCTCAGCTAAAAATTCCTGCCTGACCTTCACTCTTGGAAGACACTGCTTGGTCACAAGGCGAGAGTGAGCCATAGCAGAAGGCAGCATAGAGAGAGAGAGAGATTGAGAAATCGTGTTGTCTAAAGTAGAAACCCATACTATCACTTTTTAAATCAAACCTAACCCATGTTCAACATGGAAGCTATGCCCAGCAGGGGAACAGAGCCATCGGACACGCAAGACATGGGCTTTGCTGGAGTACACTAGGGTGCATTTGCCTTGCCTCGGCAACAACACTTGGATACTATATCTTCCTTACGCAACTATGGACGGGACGGCTGTATGCTGGTGTAAAGCCAGCGTCATCAACTTCATCAAGGGTCTGGGTAGGTGCTGAGCCCAGCTGGAAGCCATGCCAGACACACATACATGCTGGGCATTCATCACGTCACAGGACATATCAAAATGCTCCACGAGGACTGCCAAAGAACTCTCTACCCATGCCAGTGCCCCCCTCACCCCGCTGCAACTTAGAGAGGACTGCGTAATACTTTGAGGCCTTTGTTCACTAAATATCATGACCTTTATTCATTTATATATTTGTTTGTTTTTATAATTCTTAATCTGATCATAGCTTAGTTAGGCCTGTAGTGACCTGTACTGCTGTATATCTACAGCTGGATTGTATTTGTACTGTTATTGGGCTGCTTGCATTTTCATGGAAAGCCTTCAACAGTTAAAAGTAAACAGCCGGAGAATAGAGCTGCTTAAGCAATTCACTAATGTAATAGTTTTATGTTTCTTTGACCTGAGGGCAATTGATTTAGCTGCTATTGGTCATTAAATTGAAATAGCACTCCTAATTATTCTGTTCAATACATAGTTCAATTTGTTGTTGTACTGTGACAGCACCGCTTGAGACTTATATCTGCACTTCCTGATTACTGCAGTGTATGACAGCTGATTATCCCCTACATCAAGAAATAGACATTACAACTTTAATTCTGATACTTTCAGATACACTGCATACATATTTATCACTAGAGGCCTTATTCATTAAATATAACTATAATATACTTGTTTCTGTATGCAAAAACATCCCTAAAAGATGAGTAACAAAGTAAATAACCAGCACTATATAACGGCATGAAGAATGTCATAGCTTGGATAAAGCTAGCCAGCCAGCATAGGCAGGGTCAGTGATAACGTTTCATTGTTTTGTATTATATCAAATATAGGAACAGCATCTGTTCAGAATCAGACATATTGTTGTCTTGGACTAGTGGTACTCTGCTTCAGTTATTCAACAGGTATTAGAGAGAGACAACTCTCTATAGTACAGTTCTACTGTACTGATCTGGACAGGTATGCAAATGTTTCATTACATGACATGGTATATTTTTGCATTATTATAATCTTATCATTAAGCAGTATATATAGAGTTCATTGTCTTCAGTATAACATTATGGTTTGGATTCTCCCTAAGTCCACAGTGAAGTTTTGTGGAAATAGCCCACCTCTGATGTTTTGCATTTGACTTGATGTTTATTACAGTAAATGCATCTATCCAATGTACTGTACTAATGCTTTGTCTCTGACTAGAATTTCGCGGCCGCTCATCCCAGAGTTACATTGCCGCGCACTATGGGAAGAAGGAAATTGCGGGAGTTGACTCCACATTTAGTAACGGATGGGTTATTAGTTGTTATTATGTGTCCTTATTAGTGTAGTGTAGTGTAGTCAACACGTTATGGCTCATACACACTGCCCGGTATTTGCTCCGATTATGCTGTCGGGGAGCATTTTTGGCGCTGGCCGACAAAACCGCTGATCTGACATTAAGCGGTGCCCAAAAGGTAGATCAGGATCTACCAGTATAGATCACAAAGGCTTTGCAGTTAGACCACATGACATGGCCCTAAAAATATATATAATTTTAATATAAAAAACGACTTTTGCATCTGCCGCTTGAGATGACCTGAGATGACTTGATTGATTGACATCAAAAAGGGCCTGTCAGCTCAAACACACAATGCAATACTTGTTGTTGCGTACAATCATCAGTAGCAAAGTGAAATACCAAAAATAAAAACCCTACCATTTCCATTTCCCCCCCTCTCCCATTCCATGTGCGTTTGTGTTATAGTTCTCTGGCCTCTGTACTACTGCCACCTACCGTCCATTTATTGTATTACACAGTGGGTGAAAGAAACACACCCCTTAAGACTAAACCCCACCCATCAGAGGTGTAGCCTACAGTATATTAGCCCAATATTGGCGTGACGCATTTCACTTGAATAATGTTGTGTGCACACGTGCGCGTGCGGAGAAAGACAGTTATTTAATGAAACTCAAGATTATAACGTCCTGTCTCACTGCCGCCGTGTATAGGCTGCACGGCTATTCGTGTGTGTGTGTGTGTGTGTGTGTGTGCGTAGCGTGGCGAGAGAGAGAGAGATCGTGGCTTCCAGGCGTGCGTGCGTGTGCGTGTGTGTGTGTGTGTGCGCAATCAAATGTACTCGGCAGTATGGCTGGCAGGCGAAATGGCGAATTGGAACGGTGTAATTGTAATAGTTTGCCACAAACCAAAAAGTGTCAAAGAACAATGTTGATGTAACTAAGAGATTCACTGAGAGAGCGATATTTTATTTACAGAGATTTAGAAGGAATAAGCAAAATCGTGAGGCGAAAGTTCCTCTCCTTCCTCTTTTTTTTCTCCTGCGGAGTCCGGACAGTGGACAGGACTGTCAGGGAGACTCGGAGATCAGAGCAGCACAGGCTGAGAGGCAGAGCTAGTAGCCAATTAAAAGACGGAGTAGTAGTTGCCAGGTTCGCGAATTGTAAGCGAGTCGTAGTGTGTGTTGAATGGCATTTGAATGGCATTTGTGGGCTTGTGAATGAATTTTCTCACATGTAATTTGTGCTCACTTGCATAGACCTGGCGAATTTAGCGTGGTGAAAGGGCAACAGTGTTCCGGGGGTGTGGGTGCTTCGGGCGATAATGTTTGTAGTAAACAAATGCATTGCCACCGTGAGTGTGGACGGGAGGCATCTTTGGTGGCACTGCAATGAACATTTGTTGGCGGGTGGTGTTGAGAGTGGTCGATGGGCGCGATAGGAGGAGATAGCGTTGCAACACTGCGAAGGGTAACTGTGTGACGTCACTGCCCGTGTGAGTGTGTGTGAGTGTAGTGTGTAAGATGGTGTTGTGGGTGTTGCAATAGCGACGTAGCTGTTGTGGCTTTGGGTTTCTTGCCATGTGCTGGGTACAAGTTCTCACTTGTTAATATAGATAACCACCTTGCTGTTCAGTCTCATACTAATATGCATACCCAGCATACAGTGTACTGTGAGTACTGTCAGCTGAATTAAATGAGTTTGTCATTTTGAGGTAATGATTGTCAGTACTATATGCTACTGCTGTATTGTTGCTCATGACTGAGTTAGAAGTGCACATTTTTAACATCTAATTAGGTGTTTTGTACACTACTCGCTGAGATTTCTTTGTGATTTTAGTTTTGAGGCATAGGACTGTAACACTGGGTTATCGCTTTCGCTTTAACCCTGTGTTAAAGCGAAAATAAAGCTTTCGCCTTATTTTATATTTTTTTATAGAGGAATGGGGAGAGAGATGGGGGGGGGGTGACATGCAGTAAAGGCCGTCAGGATTGGGAATCGAACCCCAGACTTGGACTACCGGGCTACCGGCCAAGGTGCCTGGACCGCTGAGCCACGGCCCAGGCCACACTGGGTTACATTTGAACAGTAACTAGTTGCTTAGCTTGTGGACTCTGTGGCCTAAAGCTGTATGTAATTAAACAACGAGCCACATCAGAGAATTACTGTAGCTGAAGGATGGCAATGACATCTTCAGTGCAAAATGAAAACAGCAGCTGCCAGACACAGCTATGTATGGTGTTTCAAGCTCTCGCATTAGAAATAAAGAACAGTCTTGGGGCAAGCTGTTGCCCTTTGGACAATCTCCTTCAGGGATGTTCAACATGTTGGGAAGTTTATAATGTCCATGTATGGAAACGTAGAAACATAGATATAAGCCTCGATCTGTGACTGAGTCCCTCTTGCCAGAATTGTGCTTAAGTGTTGACTTTAATGAAATGGATTTCCAAACCTTGACTATTTTCCATTGTCGTTTCCACAGCATCGCCTGTGGGGAACGGATACAGCAAACCACCCATCCCTCCAGTCTGCTTTCCTCAGGGAGAGAGTGGTCCCCCAGCCATGATGCCCATAAGCATTGATCCAGAGAGCAAGCCGGGCGAATATGTCCTCAAGAGCATGTTCGCCAACTTCACCACACTGTCTGAGCGCAAGATCCGCATCATCATGGCCGAGCCACTGGTGAGTCATTTGAGTGTGTGAAGGTTAATAATGTAAGACCGCGTCACTTGCTGAAAATAACTGATATTCAACTGACAATTTGGTGAGCTGCTAAATAGAAATTAGGCTCCAGTCCAGTGTCTCGGGATGATGGGCTCTTTATGTTGCCTGCTGGTCTTGTGTTGTCTGCATTGTACCACTGTTTGTCATACCAGTAAGAAGCCTGAGGGCGAGAGAAGCGACCAACGTGCACTGGCCATATATGGAGCATATCTTGATTGTACAGGGTGTCAAATCAAGATGTGGCATGTCAGAACAGGTCAGCTCCATATATGGAGAACTAAGGGTGGCAGCGGGGACAGTGTATTGAATGTACAGGGTTTGATGAGGGCCCAGGTAGAGGCCGGGCCTTAACTGGCGTTCCCTGGCCAGACGACCGCGCCGCTCGTCGGCAGTCTCCTCCGTGAGAGTGTGGAGGTTGTATCAGTGTGTGCACGCATCCGCCTGGGTGACGTCAGACTGCTGGGCGAGTGCAGTCGCTTTGGCATGGGATGAACTTTGACCAAGAAATGCGCAATGAAAAACAGGTATGACCAAGGATTCATGGCCATGGCCAGGGTTCATGTCATATACTGTATAGCGTGTCTTGGAGACGTGACTAGACGTGATGTCACAATCAGGGTTCATGGCCACATACTGTATAGTGTGTCTTGGAGACGTGGTATGTGATATCACAACGCGTGACCATATATGGGGACAATCCCGTAAATGGGGAAACATATTAAAATCTGCGATTAAACAATGAAAACATTGCTGTTCTTTATAAATTTACTGACATTAGGGTAGGTACCCTCACAAAAAACATGCAGTAATCCTGGTCTCTAAAACTACCTCCCCCTGGCCAGCCGAGGCGCCTGATGGAGGGGAAAGGAACTGGTCGGAATAACGAGTTCCTTCCACACACTACTTCCGGCCGGGGAAACTCCCCCCTGTCAGGTGAAAAGAAGCAGCTTGGACTCCTCATGCATAGAAGGAAGCATGAGGTCAGTCCACTGCCCCCCCAGGTTGACAGAGGAAGTGTAGCGCCCTGGATTACATTAGATAATTGACACTGGGTGAAAAAATGGGTTGCAAAATCGTGGGATACAAAATATATATTTAAAAAAAAATGTTGTAATGTAAATAATCAAACTATATACCAGTAAGACGCCTGAGGGCGAGAAGCGACCTAAAGGGTGAGGTTGCGTGCACGCATCCGCCTGGGTGACAGCAGACTGCTGGGCGAGCGCTGGCGCTTTGGAATGGGGAGTCAGATCAACATAACTTCCTGGGTGACTGTAGACTTCCGGAGCGAGCGCTGGCGCTTTGGCATGGGGGTAAGATCTTAATTTTCAGGCCTGTTAAGAACTCTAGTTTTTCCCGGCTGCCTAGCACGGCTGCACTAATAACTTTGGTCTAGAGTTTAAGGGGTCGATTTAGGACTTCTATTTTACTTACTTCTATATTACTATTTACTAATCTAATTACAGTATTATGATCTGGGGGCGTGTAGTATGTCATATTGCAATTTTGGGCATGTTAAGAAGCGCTTTTGACACCCCGCGGAGTGCGCAAAACGGCCTTGAATTAGTCATGGGTGTGTTTAAGGCGTGTTTGAGACGTACCCAATCAACATGTCCGTACTATTCTCTTTACCAGTCAGCTGATGTCACATACGGAATGCGCACTTTGGGGATCGTGGTATGACATTTCTTCAGGCTGGCACCATAGAAGACATATGACATGCATGCCTTTGTCACATTTGGGTTAATTATTCCTATTGCACTGCATGCTGTCACCTTTATGCCTCAAAAGAACAGACCCACCTTTCAGATCGGAATGGAATTGCGAGTAGATATAGCAGCATATTGGCAAACCATGCGTAATTAATTAATTCGATAACGATAGAACCATGTACCATACAGCGAATGAAAGCAAGATTCCTAAGGAATATGGAGATTTTTACATTTAATAAAACGGTTGAGAAATGAGAGAACCATGAGTGTTTATAGGCTAATATCAACGTTTTTTTATGAAAGACCAAACGGGCTGTGAACTTGAAGAGCTCAATCACCATCCCGACACGGAAGAAATATAGCCTATAGTGCATGCATGTATATGCACTGTTGCACTTGCACACAGTAGCCTACACACGCTCTTTATTTGTTTCTATTGAAAAACACCAGTAAAATAACGTTTATTATATTTTATTTCATTCAAGTCACGACGAAGGAATGAGTTGAATGCGTGCTGCGTAATGCTGTGGCCCCGATGGTATGGTCTTCGCTGAGTTCGCTCGTAGCATTTTATTGAAGAAGACTTGAATCGGGTGTGATACAGCATATGAAAGCACATTTCCCACGGATTATGGAGATGTTTTTATTTATTTTTAAGGTTGAGAAATGAAAGAATTATGGCCGTTTCTAATCTCAACATTTTTTTTTAAAAGACGCAAAACTGCCATGTCTCATAGAAACAAGTAAATAGGTCTATAAAAATAAGCGCATATAACAGGGGTCTGTAACCTATTTTAAATGAAGTGCCATGTTTTTATTTTCTAAATAGTGAGTCTGCCATATCCAGATTAATTTGAATGACACCACATTAAAATAAAAAAACATATTTTGATTGTCCACAAATATAAAGTTCTTCCATCTTTTTAAATATGTTCTTGCACATTGTTATAATGATCATTATATATCCCCCTGCAGTCAGAGTTCATAGTTTTAATGAATGAATGTGATGCATTGTGAGCTGGTATAGATCTGCTATTTTCAAAAGTAATCTTTTTATTTAATTTTTGGATTAGCTGTCCTTAGTTGGGCAAATGCATTCATCTGGGGATCCTTGACATGGGAATGTGCTGTGTGAGGATCACTGGTTTAAACAACATTAGGAGAAAAGCCCAAATAACCACTTTAGAAACAAGAAAAACAACCACACAGAAAGCAACTTTACAGAAAAATAAGCCGCTTATAATAAACAGACATGGCAACACTCTACCAGCTTCCCAGAGCCGCTCAAGTGTCAAATCAAACAGTGCTTTTTGCGTTTATGAGGTGGTCAGACCCACGTCTAATCGTTATGCGCTGAGTGTCTTTAGGTCAAGGGGCTTAATAGCAAATTGCGCAAAGCGAAAATAATTAACATATGGATACTCCCACAATGCTAAAATATTCAGGACCGCGGTAAGCCATAATGTGTGTGCGTTCAACACGGGTCAGTGTGTTCAACACGGGCCGATATGCCTTTCATAATACGAATGTGCGCAGAGCGAGGCCAATTTATGTATTTCCATTGGTAAAACGCACCTTCAAAATCTACCCATAAATGTCTAGAGTTTGGTCTAGAGTTTAAATGGACAGGTATCAGTCAAAAGGGAGACATCGAAGAGGAAGGATGGATGGGAAAGGATCAACATTATGGAATGTCAGAACAGGTCAGCTCCTATATACAGTATGGAGATCTAAGGTTTTAAGGTTTGAGGTCAGATGTAAAGTTGCTGGCCAATATTGATTACATCAGGGATCTCTATCCCTGATGATGTCACGTGATGTCACTTGCTCCATCCCTGATGATGTCATGTGATGTCACGTGCTCTCTCACCCCGACCAACCAACACACACACTGACGGGAAATGCACGATTCCATAGTTAAATGCGACCTTCGGTCGCAATAAGCAAACTTTAATATAGAAATGGTCAATGGTGCATTTATATAGTGCCTTTATCCAAGGCGTTTTACATAGGTTTTGTAATTCATTCACCCATTCACACACACATGCATACACACTCTACCCCTGAGCCACCATTGTCAGAGAAGAAGAGGAGGAAGATAAGAGGATATCACGCTATGACAGACTTCTCATTAGTTTGGATCCTGTGGCCAATGCCACGTGGTCCAATTCTAGGGAATGTGCATGATTGTTAGGAAGCTGTTAGTTCTGGCTCTCGTTCCACAGGGAAGTGTTAATTACCACAGGGAGTGTGTCTGTCCCCTCACTGCAGCATGCCCCTCTACAGGTTTGGATGTTTGTTTTTGCTATCCAAGACTGGCGGTGTCATTTTGTTTGAGACCAATGTTGAACAAAACAATTAAATCAGAGGGGTCTGATTTAACTCTCTGACAGAGAGTATATAGAGCTTTGGAGGCCAACTACGTACGTACTGTAGTGGTTTAAGCCGCTCCTAATATGAGTGTCACAAAAGCTGTATTGTACTCTGCCTCGCAGGGTACATATTAAATACCCTACAAGGCACAAAGTAAATGGACTGCATTTATATAGCACTTTTATCCAAAGCGCTTTACAGTACAATGTACTTCACTTTCACCCATCGATGGTGGGGGAAACCATGAAAGGCACCAACCAGTGCTCATCGGGAGCAGTTAGGGGTTCAGCGTCTTGCTCAGGGACACTTCGACACTTGGCCAGGAGGAGCCGGGAATCGAACCTGGAACATACCTCTACCTTTTACGCAGCCTAGCTTTTATACAATTCTGTCTCGCTGTCCAGGTTAGCAGATCTCAAGACCTCTTCACAAACAGCTTTCATGTACTGTACTTGGAAATCGGATGCAATATACAATACTAAACACATCAAGGAGACACTCCCTAGTGCAGGAGAAGAGTTTTAATATTGATCTCCATCCCTGATGATGTCACGTGATGTCACGTGCTCTCTCACCCCGACTATCCAACACACACACTGACGGGAGTCCAGAGACCCTACTTTATATAGGCACTATCTCTGATGAGTGAAGACTACGGTAATGGAACTCATCACTCAAATTCCATCTCTAATGTGTGACATAAACATAGTAGCTCCAGCCTGGATTCAGATGGATGACAGTCACATTGATTAAAGAGAGACTATACCCTACTTTTCAGAAATCCTCATCAGACAGTCCCTATAATAGCAGATGGATATATAACTATAAGCTAAACTTAGAGGACCACCACCACATCAATAATCATTTACCTTTTTTTATGTTTTCAGGAAAAACCATTAACAAAATCTCTTCAGAGGGGGGAAGATTCTCAGTTTGACCAAGTGAGTACTGTGAGAGGAAATAGATAAAGGTTCTGAGCAAATTGTGACATATTGAGTTGATTATTACAGTGGTTCTCAAAGTGGGGTCTAGGGACCCCCAAGGGTCATTGAGGGGGTTCCAGGGGGTCCCGACTCCTTAGCACAATGTGTTAATATAGCATCACAATCATTTGAACTGCTTTAACCCTATTTTATGCTGTACTTTGGCTATTAAAGAATTGTCGATGTACAAGCTCACAGTGAGCTTAAAATATTGTTCTTTTAATTGAAAAATCTTCAAAAATGTTAATACATTGGATTATCCGCATTCACTGTTTATTTCATCATGAGATGCAGTAAATACATGAGGTAGCATTTGATGGAGCTACAGTACAGATGAAGTCTGCAACTCTGCATACATGTGCATTGCCTATACGTTTAAAAGTAAACAAATCAGTGTTACATTCGTCTCTAGTGCGAATCTACATTGACATGAAAAGGGTAGATGCCTGAAAGCCCCGCTAACATCCCAAAAGGTCTTTCAGAGCCAGTCAAGGGCAGGGAGTGTTTACCTAGAGTGCTGGCACTGGTTGTGCAATAGGTGTGTCCCATAGGTCGGTGTGGCTGTGCAGAGAGGGCCCTTTCACAGTCACAGGGGTGTGTTTGTGCTGCTGCTTGGGGCCATTCAGCCGTCGCACAGAGCCAGGATTCTTCTCCCCCTCTGCGTTGAATGAAGGGCGCAGTGTTCCCCGGGCTGACCAGACTCTCCTCCCTTCCTGTGTGCTCGGAGTTGGACCCGACCTGTCCCGCCTTTCCTTCCTTCACTCTCCCCTCCCCGAGGGTGAGAGGCCACCTCGTGGGCACCTTGTCCCTTTGCACAGTCCCCACAGGCCTGTGGCTCTCAAAATGTTTCATTTAAATGACCCCTATAACTCTGTGAGTGTACAAATGGAACCAAAATGGTTCAACTTGGTTCCGTTTGTAGACTTACATACAGTACCTGTTACATAGGCCTATACCTGTCAACCCTGGACTCAACTTTGACAACCACTGCCATAATAGAATGATATGGTGTGCTACTGTAGAGTAGCTGACAAGCATGAACACATTTGCTTTAATGTTCCTTCAGTTAATAAGCTCCATGAGTTCTTTGGCTGAGTACTGCCTCCCCTCCATCCTACGCACCCTGTTCGACTGGTACAAGAGACAGAACGGACTAGAGGAAGAGATCCACGAGTACAGACCAAGAGCAAATACCAAATCCAAAAGGTGAGTTACATTTACTACGAGTATACAGTATGATAGTGTGTCATGACTCATGATCTATACGTTGTATGTGTATACATGTATATTTTCACATTAAATTAACAAAGGAATTTACTGTGAAAGCCAAAAGCACACTTAACTTAATTGTTGACTTAACTTTTTTCAAATATCGTTATAACTGCTATTTATGAATGTTTCAAATCCCCATATATCTATTGTCTCCACTCTCAACAGCGATGAGCAGCAGAGAGATTATCTACTTGAAAGGAGGGATTTGGCTATTGACTTTATCTTCTCGCTTGTCCTCATAGAAGTTTTAAAACAGGTGACTAGATTTCGCTCCATGTATGCCCCACACATTATTTATATTACACATTATTTATTCAGGGCAAGTTGCGGCTGTGAACAACACATTCTTGTAGAAATGCAGGATGTTTACCATGTAACATATTATAAACCCATTTTGGGCGGGAACCCCTTTTGGTGTTAGCATTATGTTATGCTTTAGCGATTGAAAAATAGCAGATCTACAAGCTCATAGCGTGCCACCGAGTGGCGCGCTACGAGCTTGTAGGTCTGCTATTTTCGAAAAATCGAAGAACGACTGACATAGAAACACTTTTTCAGAAAAGTGTCAGGATGTAGAAGACATTTTTAGAATCTGATGTCAGGTCAAAATGGGTTATAAACAGAACATAAGATGGAATAGATAACAGTTCTCTCTCTCCATAACCAGATGCCGCTCCACCCTGTCCTCGACAGTTTGGTCAATGATGTCATTAACTTAGCCTTCAAGCACTTTAGATATAAAGAGGGGTAAGCTTTTTGTTTCTTTACAACTATTTCATTTTTTTTAGGTTTGGTTTTCTGCTCTTAAGCCCCGTTCAGACCTAAAGAAGCTGGAAAAAAAAGCTAACCAAACTCATTTCGACGCAGCTTTTTTTTGAGAAAGTGGGCGTGTACAAGGTACCTGTCACTCCAGCTGCCTGGACTGGCTTTGAGACGAGAAAGAAAACAGACAGTTTGAGCAGATGCACATTTGAAAGTCTAAAATGTAAAATAGCGACTGTAGAGGAGAAATAATTATATATTTAGTTACATCATAACCTATTTATCGATGAATAAATAATATAATCTTGGTAAACTTGTTTGTAAATAACCGAACGCACCGGATCTCAATCCTCCCCCGTCTTCACTGCTCATCTCCCCCCCACTCCGCTCTCCTCTCCCCCTCTCGAGCGAAACCCTCCGGGCTTTTTTTTAAAAATAGCGGCTCTGTATGTAATGTTAATGTTGATTTAGCAAGAGCATACCGTAGAAATACAATCAGGTTGGATCAGGGATATGCATATCATACAACTGATATAAAGGCTATTAATTATTGATCTATCTCGCGCACACACACACGGTGCACACGACGCGCTGGGGACTCGGGACTTTAGTTCTTTGTCTATAGACTATATACAGTATATATCTGCTAATTTATAAACTGTGTGTGTGTTTAGTCCACGGTCAGAGTCAGCTACGGGTTCAGTTGTTCACCTCTCCGGTCGGTGGGAATTAACCGGGAGGGAGTAATTACTGCAGGGGCACTGAGAGAGGACTGGCTCTTAATGATCCCCATGCTCCTCCACGGTGCTCACTGCTCCACCACCCCTCCCTCCCCATTAGCGCAAGTTTGCTTTTTATTTAGCAGATGATGTGAAACTATAGTAGCCTAGTAGGCATACTTTTATTACTCCATAAATAATCAATATCACACACACACACACACACACGGGGATTGTGTTCTATCTATCTATAAATATAGGCTATCTACTGTCTTTCAACTTTTGCTATGAGGTTCATCGATAGGCCTACATGAACGCAATAAACCAATTGAAATGATTCCCTCAAATAAATCTTATCTACTGTATATGCGATATGCGATACTGTATATCGATTCAGAACGCAGCAAACCAATAACAAAACACGGGCAACATATTGCATAAATAGAGGGGGTACATACAACTGATGTAAAGGCTATTAATTATTTTTTAAAGGTATGATTCACGGTGCCCAAGTTTCAGCAATCAACATACAATGCAGCTACCGACACACACACACACACACACACACACACACACACACACACACACACAACGACCACAGAGCGGGCTGCCTCCCCTCTTCTCGGGGAAAGTTTGGGGGAAAAGGCATGAAAAAACAACCAGTTGGAACTATATTGTTTAGTTGTTTGTCTATCTATCTATATCTGCTAATATATCAACCGTGTGTGTGTGTGCACTGTTTAGTCCACAATCAGCGTCAGCAACGGATAGCGTTCTGGACTGGTCAGTAGTCCATAGCTTCGGTGAGAACCGGGGGGGGGTGAATGCAGGAGCACTTCTCCCCAGAAACCGTGCCAATCCACTGGGATAGAACTGGCTCGCGACGGAACACGGAACACAACCTGTTTTCACCGCTTCGACAACTTTCATTTCTATCGATAAATATGCTATGGTCTTGCCAAATATCCATTCATATTTCATATACAGCCCATATTTAAAAAGTATTTTTTTAAATGCGGAGAATCGGGCCGGACAGCTCTCGGAGAGTCTTTTGG
Source organism: Protomyctophum parallelum (assembly GCF_964188405.1). Taxonomy (NCBI): domain Eukaryota; kingdom Metazoa; phylum Chordata; class Actinopteri; order Myctophiformes; family Myctophidae; genus Protomyctophum; species Protomyctophum parallelum. Next base: position 27,757,615 of record NC_139706.1, read on the forward strand.
TTTTGTGAAATGAGCTCAACCCCGCCTCCTCAAACCACGCTGTGCTCTGATTGGCTAGACGCAGCTTTTAAAAGCTTCAGCTTTTAAAAGCTGTTTAAAAGTTAAGTTTTGGGGAGAAAAAAAAAACGCAAAAAAAAAAAAGCTGTTCATTCCAAGCTTCAAAACGCAAAAGCTGCTCTGCATAGAGATAACATGGGACCACGAAGCTAAAGCAGAAGCTAGCTTATTTGGTGTGAATGGAGCTTTACTGTTGGGTTTTTATTCTTTAACTTATACAATGTATCTCACAGGTACCATGGTCCTAACACTGGCAACATGCACACTGTAGCAGATCTCTATGCCGAAGTAATAGGAGTATTAGCCCAGTCCAAGTAAGTGAGGGCCACTCTTATCATCATACATCATCATACATCATATTCCGTGCTCAACCAATCAAATCATCACATTCTGTGCTACAAACACGGCTCGTACACACAAACACACAAAGTTAAGCTTGGGAGGGGCAACCTTGTTGACATTATTGTACAAAAAATACACATGGATTTTCAAATCATATTCTTTCCATTCATTTGACAACTTCAACCTTAACATCCCTATTCTGGGCATGTCATAATAGGCGAATATTTTACGAAAATAGGCGAACATTCAGTGATAATACCTGATCTACAAGCTCACAACATGTCGCAAAGCCATGTGCTATTTTTGACAAAGGTACCTGTATTTGGTGTAGACTAGAGGGCACAAAGCAGGGGGTAAATTATAGACCAATGCGGGATACTGTTTAACGAGTATATGGTTTAAGTGCTTAAATATCTAGTTCAGTGAGCTTTATGCACTTGTCTGTTGTGGTCTGGTGTCATGCCACTTGATGATTGCATGGCTGAATTCCACATGCCTCTGTGTAAGACATTGCCTGTTTCAAGAGACAAGCACATGACAGACTTTTGGACAAGTACCCCTCACACCAAACTAGGACTGGAAATTGGTGTCTGTTTATTTGAAGTTTTTAAACCACCGCAGTAAGAAGCAAACTCTCAAAATAGAGGTATGAGCTGGTGAGCAGACTGCATAAGACCTCTTCAAAGTTCTCTCTGTTTAATTTCATATGGGAAATGCTTCACTGAAAGGCTTTTCCAGAGGACTTCATGGGACATTGATTTGGGAGGCCTCCATTTTCAACCTTCAATTTTTAAGCTAACAACGCAACGCATTGCTTTTTTGAAAATCAGTTATTTCAACAAGCTATGGCATCCTGAAACAGAATATAAATTAGGCTTAAAAGTGGTACCTTAATCCAATTGGCTAAAAATGACTTGAGAAATGGTTGCTATTTCCTTTTAAGTCAAACAAATTCAAGGAAATAAGTTATCTCAACTAGTGTTTAATTTCCACATGACTAAGAGCAACTCATCCAATATACAGTAGCAGCTGTGTTCAATTCCTTACAGGTAGAGTATGAGCCACTATGGAAGAGATTAGTCGATGGCCACATGAGCTCCCGTGATGAATAACCCTCTAAATTTAGACTAACAGAAGAATCCCATCTCTGATTCAATTTGGCAAGAGGATCAGGTGCTAGACGAGGAGTTTATCTTTGGGCGCAGAGACTTGTGGTCTACACAGACAGAGAGGGTCAGATGGGGATATTTTGGGGATCTGGTGCTGGTTTATCCACCCCATATCACAGCCTTCACAGAGACTGAGAGACATCTGTACTTTACATTTGTAATGGATGAATGGAAGCAGTCTTGATGTGCAGTTTGACAAGGGTTGTGCAGGCACCTCGTTATTCAACGTTTCTTTAAACATTTTTCGTAAGGTTTCCTGCTGTGAAAAAGAAGTTCATGACTGAGCTAAAGGAGCTCCGGCAGAAAGAGCAGAGTCCTACTGTAATCCAGAGTACCATCAGTCTCATCATGGGTGTGAAGTTCTTCCGTATTAAAATGTATCCAGTGGAAGAGTTTGAAGCCTCCTTTCAGTTCATGCAGGTACAATGCACTTTCAAATTGGCTTTCTTTTTTGGCCATGTCATTATAGGCAAACATTACAGAGTTCTAGATTTGTCCAAATACTTTTGGAAATAGCAGACATACAAGCTCACATTGGCTATGTTTGTACTGTTGCATCATTGTATGATGAAGTGTAAATCAGGCTTATGTAGGGGGCACGGTGGCACAGTCGGTAGTGCTGTCGCCTCACAGCTAGAATGTCCTGGGTTCGATTCCCGCTCGGGACGCTGTGGGCCCTGGAGGCGTGTCCTCACCTCCGCGTCATCAGTGCCCATACCCGTGGCGGGTACCTACCCGTGTCCCCTAGGGTAGGTACCCTCACAACAATTACTGAAGATAAATTCATACTTTTCTATACTTATCATATACACTTATACAGTATAGTGCCATGCAATTTGAGTGCATACAATTGCTGCAGTTCTTCATGCAATGCACAATTAAAGGTCGTCCTGTCTTATAGCCTTTGTTGGCTTTTAGAAGGATTCTAAATTACCATTATGACCTACAGTATTTTCATTGTCAATCGAGATGAGATTTATTGTGAAATAATAAACCAACTGAGTCAATGAGGTCACCCTGCACATTTGCACAGTTTGGATGCAATTACCCTGTGTGAACCAAGGATCTCTCTTTTGCAGGAATGTGCCCAGTATTTCTTGGAAGTCAAGGACAAAGATATTAAGCATGCCTTGGCTGGACTTTTTGTAGAAATTTTAGTTCCTGTTGCTGCAGTAAGTCTCCCTCTGATACAGATAATCACAGTTGTTTTTTTTGGGAAATGATTATCACTGTGAGAATGAGGTGCAGTCTGTCTTGTCATTATAATAAATGTGATATTGTGCTCCATTGTAGGCTGTGAAAAATGAGGTGAACGTGCCCTGCCTGAGGAACTTTGTAGAGAGCTTGTATGTCACAACCCTGGAGCTGTCGTCCAGAAAGAAGCACTCACTGGTTAGTCACCCTGCCGGAGGATGGAAATGACACGGAATGTTTGGGCTGTTTGTTTCCCTACACCGCTGCAGTCACTGTGACACTGTGACAGTCTCCACTACAAAAATACTGTCCATTTCTGGCATGCCTTTGGTCCCTGTGAATCCTCAAGAATTTCAAGGTCACTCTATATGTAATATCAACATCCAACAGCACCAGCCGTTTACAAGAAAAGACAGACAAAGTCTGTAAGGCAGAGACACTACATAAAAAAAAGTGTATAGTCATATTTTAGACATTGGTTAATGCATTAAATGCGTAAATACTGTAACTAATATCACACATGGACATTTTGAGGCACACACCTCTAAAAGTGACCTTGGTTTCTTAGACAGTATAAAATATCACTCACTTGTATTAGAAAGTAACATTATTCAGTAATGATACTGAATTAACTGTGGAGTTCCACAAGGTAGCTGCCTAGGGCCTTTGTTATACTCTATTTTCACAATCGATTTACCATTGGGTATAAATAATGTTAATACAATTATGTATGCTGATGACACAACAATCAGTTAAAACTGTTGGCACCACACAAATTGAACAGGTGAACACTATAAAACTTCTATTAGTAACTATAGATAGCTCTTTATCTTGGTCCAAACATATAAATAATATTGTCGTCAAAATGGGAAGAGGAATCAGTATGACTAGTAGGAAGTGTTCTGCTTTCATCACTCCCTCTATAATGAATTATGTTATTCATTCTTTGGTTTTGTCTCATTTAGAATACTGCCCTGTTATCTGGCCATCAAATCTGATTTGAAAAAGTTGCAGATTGCTCAGAATAAAGCGGCTCGTCTGGCACTAGGCTGGTCATACCGTGTACAAGTATTTGTTATATGCACGAACATCTGGCATGGTTAATGGTTGAAAAGAAATTAGCAGTGAGTCTTCTAATGCTACTGCAGAACATTATTTCCACTGGTAAGCCGTATAGCTTGGCTCACCAGTTAAAAATGACTTCTGAACATGGTTACAACACCAGAGGAGCAGCTTCTGGTAACATAATAATAAAAACAACACCAAAATCAAACTGTCTTAAACACATATATATAGGTCAATAACTCTCTGGAATGCACTGCCCAAAAACATCTTATCTACAATACATAACTAAATTACTTAAAAAAAGAATATCAAGATATACCTTGCCAATTTGCCAAGTACATAACTGTGATTTGCGAATTTGTTCTTTTGATTTATAATGTGAATTTGTTCTTTGTATTTGTTTTTATTTTGTTCTGTTTTTTATTTTAAATTGTATTTTTAGTTGTTGTATACCGGTAGTATTTGTTTTAATCAGGACCCCAGGAAGACTAGAGGCTCAGTCATGTGTCTCTAATGGGGATCCTTCAATAAACATAAACTGTTCAAAAGAAAACATTAAACATAAGTCACTATAAGTAATATGGCTGTACTTTGCACCTACCTGTAATAAGTGTATGATATGGGCCAGTTTACTCAGGTGACACAGTTGTGTGATGAAGCATAATTTATTTTCATTGACATTCATTGTCTTCTTCACAGGCTCTTTACCCACTGGTGACGTGTCTGCTGTGTGTTAGCCATAAGGACTTCTTTCTCAACAGATGGCATGTTTTCCTCAACAACTGCCTCTCTAACCTCAAGGTAAGTTAACTTGTAAATTAACCGCTGTATTAGTGATGTAACACTGTGTAAGTTGTGCATATAAAGAAACATATTATGTAATTATTACATACATGCTTCTGTACAGTAACTTGCTGTGTTGTTTGCATGGCTACTTTAATGATTGTTATAACAAGAGTACTGTGAGGACTTTAAGACCTGTCCTGAACACACCAAGGTGTTGTCGGACAATCTGGCTGCCGGGAAGCATCTGTTGTATGATGTATCTTGTGTGGCGTGTCCCGCACCATTGGTGGTACACAAGTACACAAGCATATTTTATGGCCTATATCCTTTTATTTGTAATGGTTGATAATAATAGGTCCTGTGAGTGACCTGTAGTGAGTTTTGGGCCATTCTTCTACCTTTTTTATACAGATAATCTCATTGAGACCTGAGGTCTCATTCCCAAGAGAGACCTGGTTCGCCCCTATAACGATCTTGGTCAAATGTGATGCACCATAAACTAAAACAGAAATACATACTGTACATACTGTACTACAGCACAGAGACAGCCGCTGACCATCAGCTGTAGTCTGTGCAGTGTTTGGTTCAACATTTACTTGTGAAATGTCACTCAATGTCAACCAATCTGATCTCCCGACATAGTCACAGTTATACAGGGGAAGGCATCTTGGTCTGTTCAGATATTTTGACCATTTATCATAGCTGCTCTTGTCAGACGCAGTATGGCTTTTTTTCCCTTCTTTTTTGCTTAAGCATGATTTGTACCTTTACTGCCAAGGGCCTTTTTGTTGACTGTTGATCATTGATTTGTATAACTGAATTCATTACAGAGTAAAGACCCCAAAATGGCCCGTGTTGCACTGGAGTCCCTGTATCGCCTGTTGTGGGTGTACATGATCCGAATCAAGTGTGAGAGCAACACCGCAACACAGGGGTAAATAGCCATACTCTTAACATCGCTTAGTTGCTATGTGTCCATTCCTAAAAGAATTTGAAGCCAAACCACAATAGAACCAAAACCCAGCAAGAAAGGCATAAGCAATGCCAAGTTAAAGAAAGTAATTTTGAGGTTGGGAGAGCTAAAACATTGTGCGTGTGAACATTTTGTCCCCATTTGACTTAATTCCTAACTGGAATATTGGTTTGGTTCCCGTTTGTTGTTTACAGCATGCTGCAAACAAACAAACTACACAATCAGAGTAGATCAAAAGCTCTTGACATCATTGACCATGACCATAGACACATATGTATCATAGTAAGTAAGTCTAAAATGGAAATAGTTTGGCCCCGTTGGGCCCTAGGGTCCTAATACGGATATCTTTTAATGAAGAGTAACGCGAACATTGTGTTGTTGTACAAACACTCAACAGTCATGGGCACACCAGATTAAGTGTGCTGGTGGCCTTGAGGTTTACCAGCAGGTCACATACTACATGATTACCAGCCCTGAGCCCACACAGGGAGATGCAAAGAGGTCAAGTCAGACTTTCACACGTGAATTAAGCCTGAAATAAACCATTCTTAAAATAAACCACATCACGGTTGTCTGCGTAAAACAGGCCAAATTCGTGTTCTGTGTCAGTTTGAAATCCAAACACAGTCTCAGATGTTTGCATGGGTCTTGGATGATACAACGCATGCTTCTTAATTTGTAATTTTCTCTTTATCTGCAGGCGTCTCAATACCATTGTTACAAACTTGTTCCCCAAAGGATCACGCAGTGTGCTACCAAGAGATATGCCCCTCAATATCTTTGTCAAAATCATCCAATTTATTGCACAGGTAATCAGGAAGTTTTTTTGTCAACGAAGGTCATAATAAAAACATTTAAAGCTCTATGTCAATGTACAAGAGATTATCATAAAACAACCATACTGCCACAATAAACATGCTGTCTCTCTCTTTGCTCCTAACAGGAAAGACTTGATTATGCCATGAAAGAAATCATCTTTGATCTACTTTGTGTTGGGAAACCAGCAAAAGCCTTTAGTCTTAATCCAGAGGTACAGTGTTTACATTCATCAGCCATCACATTTTCATTAAACTATTGTACAGACCACACACAGGCTGTAGTGGAATATTTTTCTTGTGCACTTCATAAATGTATAAAAATGACAAAAACTTTCTTGTATGTACTTCAGAGAATGAACATCGGCCTGAGGGCATTCCTGGTCATAGCGGATAAACTGCAACAGAAGGACGGTGAGCCCCCGATGCCTAACACTGGCTGCAACCCGCCCTCCGGGAACACACTCAGGGTGAAGAAGACCTACCTCAGCAAAACGCTGACGGATGATGATGCCAAAGTCATTGGTGAGACATTCATTGTATTGTCACAGTGGTTCCCACAACAGATATTCACAAATTTCCCCAAAACTACCTACAAGCTCACAATGAGTCGCAGTACTACATGCGTGTAGAAAGATCCGCTATTTTTTCAAATTAGTATTATAGATGTGGATCCATTGGATTAATTAGTTTGATGTTCTCATCTGTCATCACCTCCGGTCCAGGAATGTCCATGTATTACGTTCCAGTCCGCAAAGCTATTGACAACATGCTGAGACACCTGGATAAGGAGGTGGGGCGTTGCATGATGATGACTAATGTTCAGATGTTGAACAAGGAGCCTGAGGACATGATCACGTAAGTGTGGTACTCATCACAGCCATCTATAGCTGCTGGCTCCTTTTGACTCACAGGACCATATAGTTTCTAATTTCACAACCTGTGCGATTTCAAACTAAATCAACTGAAACATTTGCAGTTGATGACATTATAATTTGACCATGGGTTTGACTTTCAGAGGTGAAAGGAAGCCAAAGATTGACTTGTTCAGGACCTGTGTTGCTGCCATCCCTCGTGTGCTTCCAGACGGCATGACCAAGCCAGAGCTCATAGACCTGCTTTCACGGTGAGAATCCAAATCTATACCACTGCTCAGTTTGACACTATGTAAGAGCTGGTCACGCAATCACTGACAGTTAAAGTGGCCTTACACTAGCCGATAATCAGGCATTTATGATGCTCGGGGGGGTGCCTGACTCAATCGATCTGCTCGGGCCGTTCAAAGCGCGATCGGGATCGGCCCGATCAACATCAAGAATGTTTGATATTTGCTCTGCCCCGCTCCGATTATCCTGTAGTGTGTGGTGCTATCAGATTTCAGATTGAAAATAAATCGGCTAGTGTAAGGCCACCTTTAGAGTGACCCAGTCAAAACAGTTCAATAGCAATCTGTGCTACAGTAAACCTGCAAACTCTGTTTGTGTTCACTCTGCAATAACTTTCCTCGTTGGGCGTGGTATAACTTGTAAGCAGCAAATGTTGACCCACAGGTCTGTACAGTGGGTCAACAATGCACAGTTTGACTGACTCACAGCCCTGTGATGACAGCCTTCCCCTTCCTTCTGCACAGCCATTGGATAAGAGCCAGATTTGAGTAAATTGTTTGTCCTGCAGTGGTTTCAGTTTTGAAACTAAAGCCAATGAAAATGCGTAACGTTGTGTCAATATGTGGGACACAGGACAAAGGATAAAAATGCTCTGCATCCAGCAAAAAGTGGGACACCTGGTCACCCTACTGTCAGTAAGACGAGCTAGCCGAATGTTCTTTATTATGGATATGAACTAATCATATACGTTTTGAGTGCTTAAATTAAAACCTTTGATTATGTTGTTTACACTAACCTGCTAACCCGGTCCCTGGGTCAGAATGGCTGCTTTTTATTATTATAACAACAATGTCCTGAATATCTTATTAGGGCCTGAGCACTGCACAGTAGTGCGAAGCACTATTGAAATTGCAATGATTCTTATTCTTATTTTATCCACAATGAATCACGTTTTTGAGGCGCCAAACGGCCTCGAAAAGTTGCAAAACAAAAAACACGTGGCAAAAAAGTATTTAATTAAGTAAAAAAAAGGGGCATGGCCTAATGGCTCAATAGCTCCCCCTACAAAACGTTTTGCTTGAAGCCCACAGTACGGTGTACAAATTGGTAACCTGTATCATGTCCCGACTTGCAAAAAAGTCTCTTCATGGCGCCATGACCTAAACCTAACAGGAAGTCAGCCATTTGCAGTGTTTTCACGTTTCGCACTTCAACAAATTCCTCCTGGCAGGTTGGTCAGTTCCAAATCAAACTCGCTTAGCGTACACTACAGACCTTAACGATGAAAATCTTGAGTTTTTGTAAAATGGCTTGACCGTGGTGAAACCTCAAACTTCAATGTCAAGGAAGTGAAAATAGCAGATCTACAAGATCAAGTCTTTCTTTGTAAATATTAAACTGATTGTCGTACTTGGGTGTGGTGTCATCGGACTTTTTAACGGTTTGGGCGCAAGCACATTGTTGCATCAAAAAGTGCCTAGACCAGGCGTCTCTTCTGGGTTTTTAAACAGCTGGTGGATAGAAATGACACTTTTTTGACACAGACTTGTGGGTGGTGTCATTGAACTTGGTTCAGAGTCCTTGTCCATGATTGGAGTCAATCATGGACAATCATAATTTCTATCATTTGCCATTTTGGACAGTTTGTTGTAGAGAGTCATGAGTCGCCTCACTGGACTCGGTAAAAAATCCTTGTCCATATTTTCCGCACAGACATCCGGTCATCGCTGCTTGCAGCTTTAATGCACAATCTATGTAAAGCGCCTTGGATAAAGGCGCTATATAAATGCACCATTTACCATTTACCATTTAATACTATTATTGAAATATTGAGAGTACGTTGCCTACAGGGTTGGCTAGGGAGTCCTCATTCACTTATCAAAGTGTCCCTTTAATAAGTGAACATAATTAGAGGGTCACATTTTGTGGATTTAGTCACCAAAAGTCACCACACCCGAAAGAGTTTCCACACATCCTTTATAGATGTGTGTTTGCATGAGTACAAGTTGTGTGGACGATTTCTATAGTCACCATTTACCAGAACTTTAGTAATGCGGGAAATGGATTGTTTGGCATTTTGGGCATTCTGAAAGAGTGTCTAGTGTTCTCTCTTATCTCTTTCAAATGTGCAAGTATTTTTCAGGAGGGTGAATTGCAGAGTGTGTTATACAAGACCCAATGTCACTTTTATTGACATTCAGTCTGAATTATCAACATGCTACTTTGGGGTAGAGAATCACTCAAGCTCAAGGGGTGGATCTCCATGTGGTTCTCACATCTGTGCCACAGCTGTGACTAGTATTGTTTTTCAACTGTGGAAATGAAGTGAACTTAAAGATGGAGTGCCACCATTTTTTTCCATCCTAAAACATGATCATCAGGTATTATTACAATATAAGGGGGAAGAACTTTTTCCAAAAAGTGTACAGTATTTGTTAAAATCATGCTTTTATGTGGACACGCCCACCAGTTCAATAAGTATGCCTGGTTTGGGTGGTGATGGGTGGTGATCTGAACTGAACTGAAGCCGCACCCACAGCTTTAGTTGTATGATAAAGGGGGAGGGGTTAGGGGAGGGGCTGATAGTGTGATGTCACTATATTACTGTTTACTTCATTGGCCCGTTTGACTGTCAAGGGTTCAGCCTCCAGGAAGAAACCCTAAATACAAAGTGAATACACCATTGCACATAAAAACAACTCCAGGGTGTCTAATGAAGTACTGTCACCTCATAGACACATGCAAAACTGGAAAAATACAAAAATTGTGGCACTCCATCTTTAAGGTCAATTTATCTAACATGAAATCTATTTACAAAATTACTACTAGTAGTTAAATTTCCTATGCTTGTAGCAGAAATTATATTTCTCTGTTTCACACTCTGAAACTCCAAATATCCTCATTGCGTGGGGTTGTTTATCTTCCCTATTTTATACTTTCAAAAATAGACATTATGTTGTTTATTGCGTGAACATTTTTAAATACTTTTGAGAAAGTTTGCCTATAATAATATGTCCAAAATAGGGACCCAGGGTTAAAGTGGTCGGTTAATATATATTATTGTAGGCTTATCTTTATCATGAACTGCATCATCACTTTTCCTTTCGTCTGTGCTCTTTGCAGCTTGACGATACACATGGACGATGAGCTGCGACTTATAGCCCAGAACTCCTTGCAGAGCCTATTGGTGGACTTCCCTGACTGGCGTGACGACGTGCTGTTTGGCTACACTAACTTCCTGTTGCGCGAGGTTCAGGATACTCACCAAGGCATGCTGGATACCTCCCTCAAACTCCTGCTACAGCTTCTCACACAGTGGAAACTGGCCCTACTCAATCCAGGGAAGAGCCATGACATGGCTAAAATACACATCGCAGAGGTACATCCTTAAATCAGTGTCAAGTCTAAATAAACTCTTGAACTACAGTATAGTCCCACTAAAATTATCCCTTGATTGTTTGAATTGAAGTGTTTTATCAAAGTCAGCAATCATTTGACAGTTGTATACCTATGTTACAGTTGCTGCAGACGAGTTCAAGTCCCAAGATCCCTACAGCAGAGCGAGGCCCACACTCGGCTGTGTTGCATGCTGTAGAGGGACTGGCACTCGTATTGCTCTGTTCCTGCCAGCTTAGCACTCGCAAACTTGCTATTTCCATCCTTAAAGAGATACGCTGTCTATTCATGGTCATTGGACAGTCTGAGGTAAAAATGACTGAAGGCAGAGACTTTGCAAGAACAATAAACGTTAGAAAGAGGAGAATTTGAAATGTAATGTCCCTCACAGTACAGTTTATAGTGACCATGTTATGTATTTTATCATTTGCATTCTTCAGGACGATGATAAACCCATGATTGAGATTATGGACCAGCTCAGCCCTGCAGTCCTGGAAAGTTTTGTCAATGTGGCTGTATCTGACACAGTAAGATGTACTCAGTTTTAAATGACAGCTTAGTCAACAAAGATACTATAAATGTGTACTGTAAATGTGTATTTACTGTAGGCATTTTTCCTTTATTAACACGATTTCGTACATTCTAAGAATAAATTGCCTTAAGAATGCAGACATGTCCCCTGACCCATTATGTTCTTTTGTTCATTATGTTCTTCCCAGGCGACCATACCGCTGGGCCACAACATGGACCTTCAGTGGCTAGTGGAATGGAATGCACTATTGGTAAACAGTCACTATGACATTAGGAGCCCCTCTCATGTGTGGATCTTTGCCCAGTCTGTGAAGGACCCCTGGGTGCTGTGTCTTTACAGCCTCCTCCGGCAGGACAACCTGCCCAAGCACTGCCCTACAGCACTGAGCTACGCCTGGCCCTATGCCTTCACTCGAATGCAGCTCCTTATGCCCCTAGTAGACCCAAAGTAAGTTATTCACTCTGCCCCAGAGCATGTGAGCGGCGCGGGTGGCCGAGAAATCCGCTCTTCGCTCTCGACGGCTTTTGTGCCGCTTGTCATACTTTTGGTAAATGCGCTCTGCAGAGTCTGGACACACTAAATCCAAGCATTTAGGTTCTAAACACTTATTTGTAACATTTTTTAAACATGTGCCATGTGCACTGAGCGGCTTGGAGCGGAGGACAGATATCACTCCGGAAGCCGTTCTGACCCATTTTAAAACGCGCTCAGCGCTCAATTCAAAATGCAGCCGCTCACATGCTCTGCTCTGCACCACACCAAATTCAAGACTAGACATGCTAATCTTACACTTGTTGAAGTAACGCTCTAGATGTTACTGAGCATTCCTTATTTAGGCTGCTTCCGATCATCACATTATTGCGGCGATATAGCTAGCTTCACATAAAGCTTAATCAACCTTTGATTTTCTTCATTTCATTTCATTAAAAACAAATTCCTCCCTAACCAGTAATCCAGTGTACGCTAAGAAGACCAGCACCTCTGGTAGTGGGGACAATTATGTAACCCTGTGGAGGAACTATCTGATCCTCTGCTTTGGGGTGGCTAAGCCCAGTATCATGAGCCCTGGCCATCTGAGAGTGTCGACACCTGAGATCATGGCCACCACACCTGACAGTGGTGTCACCTACGATAACAAGGTAGCTGCCTCCCTGCCCTCCGCTCTTATTCATTTCCCAGGTGCTTTGTCTCCCTAGGATCAGGTGTTCATACACAGCTTGTTGACATTTAAGCTCAAAGTGTCAAATTACAACAACAGCTTCATTATATGAAAGGAACGGAATATGAAACTTGTATATTCAAATGTATGGATATTAAGTGTTCACATTTCACACAACTATTGTCTTTGGTGTTTGTAAAGGATTTGATGCACTTCTGAAGAGCATTAGTAATCTTGTGTAATGTTTATATGTTTTTACAGGTGATCGGGAGTCCATCTGTGGCGTGGCTCCTGAAGCAGTTAGTCCCACTAATGAGGGCGGAGAGCATTGAGCTCACAGAATCTCTCGTATTGGGCTTTGGTCGCACTAACTCCCTTGTATTCAGGTATGTCTGAAAGCACCCTCATAGATTTTTCACCAAATGGAATTGTGTTTGCCAAAGACATTCAGCAAACTTTCTCACTGTTTACAGCATGTGATATACTATTACACACCCCTTTTGTTTTTTAGCTTTTGTTCTCTGCATGTGCTTGATGGGACAGGACAAGTGTCCCACCCATAGTGCATGGGTGCAAGCTATTGAAATCACATATCCAACCCAATTTAATCAATATTACAGTAAAACGTTTCCATTAATAGGACAATAATTCTGACACATGTAAAAACAGCAGCAACAGTATAGTGTTAGTATGTGTATAATTGGCAAGTCAGTGAAAACAAAGTGCTAGATTGGTGAGTAGTGAAGGAGAGGGGTCGTGAGCCCTGGACCTTTTTGGGGGGGTACCAACAATAATAATAGCCACAGTGTAATGACAGCAACAGTTACACAAACAACTATAATAGTAAACTCTCAACCCGTAGCTGGGGCGTCCACAATACACCATCCACATTTAGTGTGAGGCACCCAAACAACCACTGAAGGTCCATTTATGGACACATTAAATGAAATGAAAGTTATTACCAAAAGCATTATTTTGGTGATTAAAGTCTATTTTGGTGTGGATTTGTGTGGATTTTAAGGAGAGATGAGTGCGGGATTAGATTTGCAGGCCATTTATAGTTTGAACACATCCCATCTCATTTTATCCTCAAAATTAGATTTGAGCCCAAGTGTTTGGACATGCTAGATTTATTGTGGATTTGCACAGCAACTGTGTTTCCTTCTGTAACCTCAAAAAGCAATTTTGGTTTACTTTGCACATCATGATTGCCAAGTCATATTTCCCCTGTACTTGCACAGGGAACTTGTGGAGGAGCTACATCCACTCATGAAAGAAGCTTTGGAAAGAAGACCTGAGGTCGGTTCTTTATCTTTACAACAGAATGCATTAAATACAGAAAGTGCACTACACGCAGATTGATCTCTCTCTCTATCTCAGATACACACACTAGGGGTTATAATGCTGGGAGCTTGCAGTTGTGAGATGACTGCGCTTTCCCTTTTTTTATTGTCACAGAACAAGAAGCGACGTGAGCGGAGAGATCTTCTGAGACTGCAGCTGCTGCGAATCTTTGAGCTACTGGCTGATTCAGGTGTCATCAGTGACAGGTCAGTGAGGTGTCACACCTTACATTACACACTGTAACCCCAGACAGTAGTCTGTCATGCACGCCCTTTGGGATTCACAGTAACCCAACTTACCAAGAGATGAAACTGGAGTGACATCTTGTAACATAGTGGCTCACTACATTATGGTTATATTTACATTTTACATATTATTGCTGTTTAGGTTGCTGTTTTGTGTTGTGAGTTACATTATGAATATTAGACTTTTGCTTTTCTGTTCCGTATTGTGTTTGTTCCTCATATGTCTCTGTGTTCCTGGACTCATTTCCCACAGCACAAATGGAGCTCTGGAACGCGACACCCTGGCCCTGGGCGCTCTCTTCCTGGAGTATGTGGATCTTACCCGGATGCTTCTGGAAGCTGAGAATGACAAAGATGCAGAGATCCTCAAGGACATCCGAGCTCACTTCAGTGCCATGGTGGCGAACCTCATCCAGTGTGTTCCAGGTAACCGGGATCAGATTCAGATCCTCCTCATACCAGTAGACCCAAATTGTATGTATGTTAGTTAGTTAGTTAGTTAGTTAGTTTAATTTATTGTCCACAATGTGGAAATTTGTCTTCGGTCTCATAAACAACAGTAACAACAAACAGCAACAACAACAACAACAACAACACTTACACACAATTATCTTCATGGCATAAATGCAGGACAACAGTGGCAAATATATTAAAAACTAATCTAGCGAGACATTTAGTGCCTAATGGCATTAGGAATGAAGGAATTTTGAAAGATGTTACGGTTAGCTTTTGGTACTTTGTACCGTCTACCTCTACCACAGTGGTTCCTAAACTTTTTCATGTCATTTTTTTCATGTCAAGGACCCCCAAATTGACACTATTTAGCCCAAGGACCCTCCCATTTGAAAACATATGCCAGGGACCCCCATAAGAGAAGGTCTTTACAGCTCTAGCAGTGATTCAGGGACCCCCATAAGAGAAGGTCTTTACAGCTCTAGCAGTGATTCTCAAACAAGGGTCCCCGGATTGACCTGAATTAGGCTACGGCGCCCCATTTAATGGCAATCTCTGGGACCCCCAATTTATATTGTTTATTTAACTCAGAGTGTACAAATGGAACATTTGTGTACAAATGGAACATTTTGTACACTCTCAGAGTTACAGACCCATAAGGTTCCATTTGGTTCCTAACTATCATTTAGCTGGGGACCCCCTGGAACTTCCTCAAGTACCCCTAGGGGTCCCCGGACCCCACTTTGGGAACCACTGGAAGGGTTAAGTTATACATATGACTGTGACATAATTATGTCAAAGATGATGTATTTTTCACTGAAGATCACAGTCGTGCAAGGAATTATAAATGAAGACAAAACCTACTGTATAGGGACCATTACTTATTTATTTTTTGGTCCCCAGGGAAGGGGACATTTATTTGACTGATTCACCCAGCAGATGGCTGCTCAGGTGGCCGGAGCTGTTATGGGACATTTGACACTCAGATACAGCAACCCATAGTACATATAACAATATTACAGGCCAGTCACTGAACAACAAAAGAAAACAAGCTAGGGATCTCCAAAAATATTGTGTCCTGTATTACTTTTCTGTAATCCATCAGAATGTCCAATTGTATGCAGTTGGGAATTGTGATTTATAAATCAGGATTCCATTTAACCAGGGTTGGCAGAGCACAAGAAGCACGGTCCACTTGGAATTGATCTCGATTTGAACGCATCTCAAGGGAAGTTGCCAAAAATAGAGCAGCTTAGGTAGGGAGAAAGGACAGGTGATGACTCATGGGTTGCCAGGCGCCAGGGTTTCTGTAGTCCCTGATGAATGGCAGATGACCTGTCAAGGTGGAACAAGTCCTTATTAGCACTCTCTCTCCCAACCTCTCTCCCTCTCTCTCTCTAAAAAAAAGTACTTTACTAATTTGCCTGGTATTGATTTTCCTGAGTGATTGTGCTGCCTCTTCCTCCACCTCCTCCCGATCAAGACATCTTTATGTCCCTTCCACAGTGCACCACAGACGCTTCCTGTTCCCTCAGCAGAGCCTACGTCATCACCTCTTCATCCTGTTCAGCCAATGGGCTGGCCCATTCAGCATTATGTTCACCCCTCTGGACCGCTATAGTGACAGAAATCACCAGATCACTAGATATCAATATTGGGCCCTCAAGGTACAGTAAGCACAGTTTGTTTTCATGTTCACCGTCAACTTACGTAGCTTTTAATACCAAATAGATGGTTACACACAAATGCAGAGAAAGTTAAACATTCTTGAAGTGGAAGTGAAAATGTAAATAACTATAATGTCTGCATTATAATGCATGATTTGTCATATTGGTATCATCCTGACTCAGTTAGCAACATCAAACATGGCTCCAACAACTCCATGTCCATCATGGAAACCTAAACCACTTAAACCTTATTCTAGAAACTGAAAATAGCACATTATACGTATCTATCTTGAAGCTCACACCAGGCTGTAAGTGGTTAAATGAGTGTCTGCGTGCGTGCGTGCGTGCCTCATGCTGTTTGTTCTTCCAGGCTATGTCTGCGGTGCTGTGTTGTGGGCCTGTGTTTGATAATGTTGGCCTCTCTCCGGACGGATACCTCTATAAGTGGCTGGATAATATACTAGCTTGCCAGGATCAGCGGGTATGTGGATAACAATTCATTACACAGTTGTATATTTAAACAAAGACCTGACCTCAAAAGCCTGTCTGATACTTTGCTTTGACTTCTCTGTTAAAACAAAAAAGAAAAGAGAAGAAAAACATTCATTATGTTCCTGCCAAATGCCTACTTTTGTCTTTCTGCCGGTTGTTGGCGAACAGGGAAGTGTGGCATTTGGTTCTGAATAAATTAGCTTGTTCAAATTACTGCTATAATATGTCAAGATGAATCACCTTGTCTTTGCACATGCATGTTTATTTTACTTATTCTTTTCCCAGTTGCCAAGTTGACTTTGCAGTTGCATTCATTCGTTTACATTCTAATAGCTACAGAATGAGTAATATTGACTGGGAAGGCTGCCCATAAAATGTAATTTATCATCTTCTTGCTATGTCAAGGCTAAGACATCTGCAATCCATCCAAGCTATCCTTCCTCAAGCCTTTTAGAAAGCAGGACACAATTAAGTCTCAGAGACATTTATCTTTCTAAATGGATATAGCCTCAGAAAATCTTTAGCTTGAATTACTGGGTAATGGGGAGCGTTCTATCTGAAGCAGCCCCAGGAGAGACTGGTTCTGTCTGTGTGTTTTCTCTTCCCGTGGCTCAGGTCCACCAGCTTGGCTGTGAAGTTGTCATCCTCCTCCTTGAACTCAATGCTGACCAGGTTAACCTATTCAACTGGGCTGTAGACCGCTGCTACACAGGCTCCTACCAGCTCGCCTCTGGCTGTTTCAAAGCCATTGCTACTGTCTGTGGCAGCAGGTAGGCCTATAAACCCTTACAGTGTCTCTCCGTTAACTTGTCCTGTTTATGTTTCATCGTCTGCCTTTGGCATTATGTCGAATCACATCCACGTGCTTCACAGTGAAATAATTGTTTTCTTTGTCACACTGGTTTTGCTTGTGTGTCGCCTATGTGAGATGCAGCAAAATAATGTTGTGGTTAATTAAATTAGGAAATGCTCCAAATCTTCATATTTTTCTCCTCCAAGCAGTAAAAACACAGCCACCAGCTGATCCTATTAAAGATCTCACTACTCATCTGGGATTGTGCTTTGTTTCATGTTTTTACAATTAGTGCCCTCTAGAGCACTGTATAATAAGACATCTTTACAAGGATTTTAATAATGAATCATTACTTCATGCTAATTTCTACTCTTTTTTTCATGAATGCAGAAACTACCCATGTGACATTGTAACACTCCTCAATCTGGTGCTCTTCAAGGCATCAGACACCAACAGAGAAATCTATGAGATTTCTATGCAGCTGATGCAGGTGAGCTATCATTCATCTTTTTGAGTGGTGCAACCACTCCAAGGAACAGCAATGTCCGTGATGTTCACCTATGTGTTCACCTATGTGTTGGTTAATGAGCACCAGTTTGAGTACCAGTAGGGGCGCTGTTTGCCAGAAACAGAGAGACAGTGTTGCCTGCTAATGAGAGAGAGAGAGAGAGAGAGAGAGAGAGAGAGGAAGGGGGGGAGTTGCACCACTCGGTTCACACGGGTGTGATTTTCTCTTCTTAATTGAGAATGCTAAATAATAATAAATATGAATTCTTATACCTATACCTATAACTTTAGAGATTCTGTCATCGGAATTTTCTCTCATTACGGCACATCTCGTCAGTGCCTGAAGTAACTGATTTTAATTTGCACCTACTGTAGGCATTGACCATTATGCACCCCACTTTTTGACTTTGTATTGGAGCTTATGAGTGTGCAGGTTCAATTCTTTTTGTCTTAATTGATAATGCAAATGACATGTTTGTTCTCTGGTTTGAACAGATTCTTGAAGCTAAGCTCTCTGTGTATTCTAAGAGGATTGCGGATCAGAAGCCAGGCAATATCCTCTATGGCACCCATGGTCCACTGCCACCACTTTATAGCAGCTCTCTTCCCCAGCTCTCCAGCCAGCTGGCTAGGATGTACCCTGAGCTCACTCTGCCTCTGTTCTCAGGTAGCTGTGTGTGTGTGTGTGTGTGTGTGTGTGTGTGTGTGTGTGTGTGTGTGTGTGTGTGTGTGTGTGTGTGTGTGTGTGTGTGTGTGTGTGTGTGTGTGTGTGTGTGTGTGTGTGTGTGTGTGTGTGTGTGTGTGTGTGTGCATGAGCGTGCGTGAGCGTGAGCGTGTGTGACTGTGTGTGCACCTACATCTGCGTGCACATGCATACAGTAGTGTTTGCATTTATTTGTATTTATGTTTGTGTATAAGTGCATGGATTTGTATGTGGGTGTGTATAAGAATGTGTTTACAAGTCCTGAGTAGAATTCTCTTCATCCCATCCCACTAGATCTTGTTTTATCACTTGCAGTTCCACTCTGACATCACTAACTGTATCTCTCGCTAGCTGTCCAAAGCACTGCCCCATTTTCAGTTGAACTCATACAAAAGGACGTGTGGCGTAAACAGACTGCCGTACCCACTGATGAGTCATGACGCTCTAATCTCTGTCCCTTTCAGAGGTTAGCCAGAGATTCCCCACCACTCATCCCAATGGGAGGCAGATCATGCTCACCTACCTCCTCCCCTGGCTCAGTAACATAGAACTGGTGCATGATGTCAGCCTCCCGCCCCCTATCTTCAGTCTCAGCACCCCAGAATATGAGACCGGCACCGCTGGCCAGACTGACATCATGAGACAGTCCCATCCACTCAAGGGCACTGGCTGGGGCTCCCTCCAAGCCACATCTATGGTGCTCAACAACCTGATGTTCATGACTGTCAAGGTACAGTATGTCAATATGTCAAGTTGAGGGGAAACTGAATCAACCAATTGCAGAATATTGTCTGGTACCTTTGATGCTTATGTGATGGAGTGTGGAAGTGTGGAAATCCACCATTCAAGTCTTACAGATAATGTCATGATATCGGCTTATGCCCCTTGCCTTTGTCAGTATGGGGATGATGTACCTGGACCAGAGATGGAAAATGCCTGGAATGCATTGGTCAGCAATGAAAAGTGGACCAACAACCTGAGAATAACTCTTCAGTTTCTCATGAGCTTGTGTGGTGTCAGCAGTGACACGACACTGTTACCCTACGTAAGTTAAAATGCCCTAAGGGAGGAGGAGGAGGATTTATTTTGTCAGGGAGGCTGCTTCCAGCTAATTATCTTGACAATGTTTCCCCTCCGGTGTTCCACGGATATTTGTTTTTGCAGATCAAGAGGGTGGTGATCTACTTGTGTCGGAACAACACCACCCAAACCATGGAGGAGCTGATATTTGAGCTACAGCAGACTGACCCAGTCAATCCCGTGGTGCAGCACTGTGACAGCCCCCCATTCTATCGCCTGACTGCCACCAGCCTCAAGGCCTCTGCAGCAGCTTCCGGTATACAGCTCTCTCTACATACATGGTTTACTTAAGGTCCATCCATACCAAACACTATGGCTCACTGTCATCATTACAGTTGCACTTGAGTTAGAATGTTTTTTTAGGCCATAGCCACTTGCCCAAATGTCCCCAAAATGTGCTGACCTCGTCACATTTGTGATGACGGCTATGGCCGTTTCTAGCCCAAGGAGTGTTTTTTGTGCACAACTAATGCTTGGAATGGATTCAGAATCATGAAAACCCCCGAGTTGGAGGAAGCATAATGAAAAAGAAAAGCGGCACTATTGTAACTTTTTCTTAAATTAATAAATGAGATTGTGTCCTATCTGTATGGTAGAGTATGTCACTACAATATAACGTATACAATTGGGGTGCTTGTATTTTGTCTCCCTGCTCTTCTATTGAGACATTTTTATCGGGTCAACGGTCATGTCTCACCTAGACACAGGATCTGACACACATTTTTCTGATTTAATTTATCTTCTGAGGAAGCAGGCAGGCTCTAGTAAAAATGTCAGCACTGTGTTGCGCAGGAAGCCGAGTTAAAATCTGGGGTATAAGAGGAAAGTTACATGCAGTTTTAAGTTACAGTATGAGTGATACAGTGCAAATGAGGGCGCAGGGGTGCGCATTGTAAGTAATGAACACTATAAGTAAGTAAGTAATGAGCACTCTTTTTTACTGTGTAGAAGAAGCCTTATACATTATTTCCTTCGGCCAAGTGGGGGTCCTTTGACTGAGCAGTCAATGTTTGGTTTCCCATTCGGGAGACCCTGTTTCAAACCAGTACATTTTTCCTTGCTCTTTGTAGGTACCACATCCAGCAGCAATACTGTTGTTGCTGGGCACGGGCAGGAGAGTTTTCCTGATACGGATGACAGCAAAGCTATAAAGGACAATGAGGAGAGGTAGGCTATGAGGCCTCGACATTGACAAATCTCATTCCATTTCATAAGAGGCAGCATTATGATGATCTCTTGTAATTTTGACCTCAGGCTCAGCCACATAATGCGAGCCCACAACCGCCTGGAGTCTCGCTACAGCAACAGCTCTGGAGGATCCTATGATGAGGAGAAGAGTGAGTATCTCTTAAAGTCATACTTGTTAACTTATAAAAAGTTATAACTTATAAAAAGTTATTTTTGATATAATATTTGACTTGTATATTCCTCAAAAACCTTGCTGAAGACTACACATCTAAATATTGGTGTGTACTGATGAGACATTTTGGCCGATATCGATATCAGATATAATTAATTGCTGTTATGGCCGATAACCGATATTGCCGATGTCGATATGATCTCATTCTATATTGAAAAAGTTTAATAATTTTGTCCATTCTGAAAAATACATAACAGGGTATCTGCACTGCAGGCTTAGGCAAGTCAGATTTAACTTACATACCTTTATATTTAATATTGAGCTTGTAGATCTGTTGAAGCTGTTATTAATCGGACCGATTAATTAATCGGTCTGATTGATCAATCGAACCGATGCTGCATCTAAAAACAACTAAAATCGGCGATACCGATGTGTTTGCCGATTAATCTCCCATCACTAGTGTGTACCCTTTAAATTTATACGCTACTTTTTTACATCGTGGCTACTGCATTGTTTCTTTTAAACTGTTTGGGCAAAATTTGACAGGAGAATAATTTTAACATACAAAATTATATATATTACGAATTTTATTTCAAATTCAGTTCACTTTAAACATGGTGTGCTTAATTTAGTCATGTCTGCATTTAAAAAAAGTTCAATAATTACAAAACATTGCTGAGCTCAAGAGGCTATGGCTATGCAACCAGAGGCTATGGCTATTTGGGGGTCATGGAGAGGTTTTCGAACCTCTGTCTCAATAAGAAAATTACTCTAAATGTGTCTGTTATGGCCTCACTAATGTGGGATAACGCGTCAGTCTGAATCACATGGACCATGACATGAGGGTAAGGGTGGTGCCATTGATAATGCATGAGCTGCACCGAGGGGCCCCCGGAGCTCTCTGAGCATTCTGTGAGAACTGGCACTGAAACAGTGCCACTCTGAAACTGAAACAGTGCCACTCTGAAACTGAAACAGTGCCACTCTGAAACTGTGCCACTCTGAAACTGAAACAGTGCCACTCTGAAACTGAAACACTGCCACTCTGAAACTGAAACACTGCCACTCTGAAACTGAAACACTGCCACTCTGAAACTGAAACACTGCCACTCTGAAACTGAAACACTGCCACTCTGAAACTGAAACAGTGCCACTCTGAAACTGAAACACTGCCACTCTGAAACTGAAGCAGGCAAAGGCGAAGGCTCTCAGTTGCTGCCAGTGGCCTGAAAGCAGGTCTGTTTCACTCTATTGGGTTTGAATCAGTACCGCAGTCCAAGGTGAGCGACGAACTGAAAGTCTTAAGTCTTAAGGTATTTTGTAACAACCACACATTATGATTGCAATATACAGAATACTACAGCATATTGTTTTATTTACTATAGCAGTACTTTTCCCCCAATACGGAGGTGTATATACTATACTGGTATGAAAAACTTGATTTATTGATTCAACGTTTCGATCATCATTCCTGAAGAAGATCCCAGTGATCGAAACGTTGAATCAATAAACCAGTGGAGCTGAGTTTTTCATACCAGTGTTGCGGACTCTATTTCTTCCTCTTGTACTGATTTGCCCAGCACCTGGGCTAGAGTGGAGGTGCATGCTCTATTTCCTTTATATACTATACTAACACTTGTGTGTCTTTATAGGCAACAATACAAATTTTCAATTTCAATGTCAACTTCAGTTTTTCAAAATATAATATAATATATATAATATATGTTCGAAAATAGCAATTGGCCAATCTACAACCTCAAAGTGTCGCATTGCAATGATTGTAGATCTCCTATTTTTGCTATACATACGAGTGTGCCTTCAGATTTTGACTTTCGTTTTTCTTTGTGTGTTGGGCACAACGTTTTAAAAACACTGCTTTAGGTTATTCCTAATGTGTGACACAACTTCAAAGCGAAGATGAGGTCTTTGAATTGTAAACAATGTATGGACATGGGATGGTTCTTAGCTATGTCACTGAAACTTTTGTATTGAATTGATGTGGAAGTTATCAACAGTATAATGTCTCTGGGCTTTAGGTGAACCTCTGCCACCGTATGCTGGCTGGCTGATCACTGTTGTGGAGACCAAACAGGCTCATCCTTTGCCCATGCCCTTGAATGGAGGATGTTGGGCTCCACTGGTAGACTTCTTGCCAGAGACCATCACCCCAAAGGGGCCACTTCATAGGTTAGTCTGTTGAACTCTAATTCATGTTAACAGCTAATCTCCAGCACAGCTGGACCGATCGGCATGAAACTGGCGGCCAGAGCAGAACCAGTTGCTCAAATCTTTCACACCGATTTTAGCAAAACACATTTTTGACTATTACTCCTAGTAGATTTTGTCGGCAAATCGGTACACATGATCTCTATAGTCATGTGATCAAGACGGATCTGTCCGATTCTTTATATTCCATTGTGATTAGCTAAGATTGCCTTTTCCAAAGTTTACAGGAGGGGCCCGTTTTCAACAACATGCCTCAAATCATGAACGCAGTGTTTAATTGGCATGAAACTTTGCATGCACATTCCCACTAGGCAGAGGAAGAAATAATAAAATAATAGTAAACAATAAATAATATAATACTTTGTATAAAATATATACTGTATAGCAACAGCTCAGGCCGTCATTAATTACCACTTATATATTGCAGATTGACAGCAGCAAATAAGATTTTACAAAATTGACAAGGCAGCAAGTTATAATTGTGAATATCCAACAAGCTTTTCAACTATGTTTGTTTCACCACATTACCTTTAAGATAAGATGCTTTCCATGCAGTAAGTAATTGGTTCTGTTTTTGTCAGATGTAATGTTGCAGTCATCTTCATGACAGAGTTGGTAGTGGACCACAGTGTAAGGGAGGACTGGGCTCTGCATCTACCTTTACTGCTACATGCCATGTTTTTGGGTGAGTCCAGATCACTAGCAGTTATCCCGTATAGTAAATCCTAAAATATCATATGACATTGCACGTCAAATCTCTTGACCTTCTGACTGGCTATAAGGCAACATAGCACATACCTGTAGTTAAAGTATGTGTCTATTCTCAACACCATAGCTGGCAGAATGTGCCAAATTGAATAACAAAACCTAGTTTTATATATTTCTTTACCTGTATGCGTGACTGACAAATAAACTCTCTCGTATCTCTCTTCCAAACTGATATAAATGTGCTTTATAAACAATAGTATAGGAAATATTTATATTTCTAAAAGACAGATTCAGTTTGTGTTTCTCTTCTGTAGGCATGGATCACTACCGCCCGGAGGTGTTTGAGCACAGTAAACGTCTTCTCCTCCATCTGCTCATCACGTTATCGTGTAACAACAACTTCCAGGTCATCGCCTCCGTTCTCCTGCAGACACGCGACATAAGCTGCAGCAAGACACAGACCATCAAGCCAAGCTTTCAACCAGATACTACTGCAGGTACAAAACAAATCCTGAGACTGTGTTTTATTGTTGCCTTTGGGCAAGTTTACTTCTCACTTAAAAGCTTGTTTATGTGTTCACCTCTCATGCGGGGCTGTGTACACTGCAAAGTGTAAATTATTTAGTGCCTGAAATGTTGAAGTAGATACTGCATCCAGGGCTGGGTTCACATGGCAGCTTGACATTCAGCACATTGCTCCTCTCTGTTGCTAATCTAAACTAGTAGTAGCAGGAGGGAATGACTTCCATTCCTTCTACAGAAGAGGTATAAGTCTCTTATCTGTGGAGAAAAGATTGGGACGTCACGCCAAAAACAACATTATATAGTATGTACAGGGCACATCAAAGGTCTTGATTAAAGCATTCCACTGCACTCATTTGAGGCTATTTATATCCTTTTGTGTTAAATGGGACCATAAGCTGGGATGCTGGGATAGACTGGTTTTGTTGTTGTCGTTTTTGGAACTGTCTAGCCTGCATATTACATTTATTTGAATGTATTATTTGTGCCAGAAATACCGGTAGTAACTTTAATGATATTACTACAGTGATAATATTGTAATTTCTTCATATATTACATATTTCCTCACATTAGTTGTTGCACAAACAAATCCCTGCAAGTTGGTAAGGCAGGTCGCTTAGTTATTGAAAGTACCAACCTTCAAAGGGAACACTTAAAATATTACAATATCGTATCGACATGCAACTTTCTAGCTGTCCCAGCGAGAATGATGATGTGATGATGTGAATAAACAATGGGAATATTATGTGTCCCAGCAGGGCTAGACACAATTTAATCTGTCTTACATTACAGTCTTATCTTAAACATGTAGTGCCATGGGTAGACAAGACTAATTGCATTCAAATTCCAGAGATGCCAAAACACAGCTCATGCTGTTCATTATGTTCTCTCTCTGTATTGCTTCTGACATTGCTGCTGTGGAGTATTCACAACATGGTAGCAAGGATGGTGGACTCAAATATGAAACCCCTGTAATCTTTGAGGACACTCCCTTGTCCCCCTGTTGTGTCTAGGAGGAGTATTCGACTTCCTGCGGGAGTATCAGGCGTCTCCTGTGCCAGATTCAGGTCTGAGTTCATCCTCCACGTCGTCCAGCCTCAGCCTAGGAGGGAGCAACAGCAACCTGCCCGAGATCTCCCAGGAAGTGGAAGAGCTGGTCACCTCCAATGGATTGGACCAAAAGACACACAAACTGATAGAATTCTTGACCACCAGGTACTGAAGTTCATGTCAAGGATGCAAAGATTTTTATGCATTTGGCCTCGGACCTCATCTGAAAATCACTCAAACTGCTCTCCTACTGTTGACTCAGCACTTAGTAGTTTTAGCTACAGTATGCACATTATAATGATTTATTAGGGCCAGGTATTTGGTGCTAAAACACTTTTAACCACATTGTCCTCGTTTTGATATTGCTTGATTTAAAGTGCCACCTAGTGGTTTGGAATGCATATTGTAACGGATTTTTATTTAAAATGTTATCTTTCTTCTTCTTCTTCTTTTTCTATTTTCCCAATAAACTAAAAGCGGTCACATGTGCTTAGCGATTGGAAGAATGCATGCTTATGGTCAATGAATCAAAGGCTAGACAGGCTTTGATTGTGATCAATTAAATTCTTCATGTCAGTTGATAGTGGGTGTTGTGCGGTTGTTTTTCAGAGCATATGGACCCCTGTGGTGCCATGAAGACATCTCTCCAAAGAACCAGTATTCAAAAAGCACTGAGCAGTTAACCAACTTTCTGCGACATGTGGTTTCTGTGTTCAAAGAGTCTAAGTCAGGTATTATGTGTTAACACTGCACAGTCTTTTGATTAATTTTTTTAATCACCAGGCGGGGTGATTTATCCCTGCTTCTGTTCTGATATGTTTTTACATTTACTGTATTGTTTGATAATAATACAGTTAAATAATTTAATTAACAATGTATGTAAACCACATGAACTCTTACATGTCTATCCATTAGCAGATTTCCACCTGGAGCAGCAGCTTAGTGATGCAGCCCTACAGACAGCCTTGTGCAGCTCCTCGCGGCATTACGCTGGCCGCTCCTTCCAGGTCTTCCGAGCCTTGCGGCAGCCTCTCTCTGCCCACGCTGTGTCTGACCTGCTGTCTAGGCTGGTGGAAGTAGTGGGAGAGCATGGAGAAGAAGTGCAGGTTAGTATTCTGTGTCTGTGACACAGGCACAGAACTATATGAGTACAATACAGCATTATACTGTATTCCTGTGCATTCATCCAAAACAACCAATCTTGGGATTTCTACTGTCCCTATGCAGTATGTAATTTCTAATAAACTGGTGATGCTGACTCTGAGCTTTGGCACCGAAATCACTATAATTGCTACAACCAGGCATCTATTGTAGCAACAGATTACATTACTGTAGGCTTTGTAAACAAATGGACCTTGAAAACTCCTGAATTTGAACAAATGAACATAAGTAGATTGCTGGCTGTAGTTTATAATGGCAACATTTATTTTTTGTTATTTCTGCATTTAATATCATTGCTGATTTCACAGAAAAAACACCATGCAGATGTCATCATTAATGGAAATGACCTTACTCTCTCTCTCAGGGCTATGTAATGGAGGTGTTGCTTACGCTAGAATCTGTGGCGGATAACTTGGCTGAATGTCTAAAGAACAATGATCTGATGGCTATCTTGACAAGGTCTGTACCTCCTCCATACTGTATCTCCTTCATGAAAGCATGGGTGGGGGGCACATTGGCACAGTTGGTAGAGCTGTCGCCTCACAGCTAGAAGGTCCTGGGTTCGATTCCCGCTGGGGATGCGTGTTCTCTCCTCAGCGTCATCAGTGCCCATACCCGAGGCGTGTATGGGCTGCTGCCCCCCCAGGTTGGCAGAGGAAGCGTAGTGCCCAGGATTACATTAGAATCAGATAATTGACTGGTTAAAAATGGGTTGTAAATGTAAATGAAAGCATGGATGGTCAACTGGCCGTGTCACCAAGAGAGGCAGTGTGCCTCATGTGCTGTTTGTGTGCATTCCAGGGCATCATCGCCAGATTTCCTCACCAATGGGAAGTTGATGTCTAACAGGAAGAGCACAGGGCAGCTCAACCTTAGCCACGGCATTAGGAGAGCTGACCGCAGCCGACACCAGAGGAGCTCCTCTGTACCAAAGAAGTTTGACCAGACCGACAGGTGCTCTGACCCCCCTCGCAGCGCAACAATGGACCGTATCCAGGCCTGCGTTCAGCAGGGTGTTTTGACAAGAGCCCACAGCCAGTCATCTTCAAAAGACAACGTCACGGACCCAAATAATGTCAATCACCCTAGTAACCTGCTGATCACCATCTTCTGGGTAGCCGTGTCTTTGATGGAGTCGGACTTTGAGTTTGAGTATCAGATGTCTCTGAAGCTGTTGAATAAGCTGCTGGCCCATGTGTCATTAGACAAGCAGGAGAACAGGGAGAAGCTGGAGAAGCTGCAAAGCCAGCTCAAATGGAGCAGCTTCTCCGGGCTCCAACAGCTGCTGCTAAAGGGCTTCACCTCTGTCGCCACCACTGACCTCACCCTGCAGCTCTTCAGTCAGCTCACACCTGTCTCACGAGTGCCTGTGGTAGACACTTCACAAGCCATAGGTACACCATGTTGAAAATAACTTCAGTTTTCAATACATAAATTGCCCACGAGGAATTTCCTGATGGATTTGAACATCAATATTTTCAAAGTGAAGGAAACGAGTCTGTCTATTTCCCCTCCCAGGTTTCCCCTTGAATGTTCTCTGTCTGCTCCCTCATCTTGTACAGAACTTCGATTGCCCCACTCAGTTCTGTAAAGATGTTGCCGAGAGGATAGCTCTGGTCAGTCTCTACGTCCCACGCATTTTCACAATTACAAGTTACAACCATGTTCTCAGACTTTATTTTCTATTTACAATGTTATTTCCTCCATTTCCTCCAGGTATGCCTTGAGGAGAAGAATGCCAAACTCTCCAACCTAGCTCATGTCATGACCCTGTATAAAACATACTCCTACACACGAGGCTGCTTCTCCTGGGTCAATGTTGTGTGTCGATATCTTCACGAAGCCTTCTCTGACATAACCATCAGCATGGTTACATACATGGCAGAGGTTTGCACAGCTGTTGTAACTCTTATACATTTTATTCTGAAAAGGGGTAAATGTGAAGTGTTGGCAATGGGTGTTGGCACAGATATTGTAACTGTAGTTAGATTGAACATATCAAATGAGTTGTTATTTACCTTCTGCCTCAACAGCTGCTAGAGAAAGGTCTCCCCAGTATGCAGCAGACCTTGTTACAGATCATCTACAGCCTCCTGAGTCACATGGAACTCAGTGGGATTCAGGCCAAACCCTTCAATGTGGAAGTACTCAAGACCATTGAGAAATTTGTTCAGGTGAGTTTGATTAAAGCATGTGAGATGTAAATGGAGAATATATTATTCCATAATAACACATACTGTATTTGAATCTGAATTAACTGTACACTGTATCTCACATTATTGGCTCATTGGTAAGAAATGAACACTTCAGATAATGTCCTTGAAAGAAATACATGCTGAATTCCATAAGCAACCTTAGGCACCAGTGCCAACATTGCCACAAGGGAGGGTGATCACTGGCACATTGGCATAAGTGTGAGAGAGGATTTGTGGTTTAAAATAAACAATTTTTAATAATTTTAAATAAACGAAGTCCCTCACATTCATTAAAACTGACTAAGGGAGGGAGTCTCAGAGATAGGTCCAATCATTAGGCAAAAGGTTATATTCGTAGACATTCAAAATATCTTGGATTTGTTTTATGTGGTGTCATTAAAATTAATGTTGACATGGCAAAATAAAAACATGGCACTTCATTTCAAAACCGTTGCAGACCGCTGGCATAAACTGTGCCATATAACTTTGAATACTTGTGCCAACATTTAGACATGTTAATGATGTGATTAGTATAACTGGGGCCTGTTGTATTTCCTGTTAGGTCTCTAGCTGTTTGGTGGGGTGTGTTTGCGTGCGTGCGTGTGTGGCGGTGCAGTACATTTGAAGGCACACCCTCTAAACAAACTGTTTCTATAAATAGTCTTCCCAGCTGCTAATGAAGTCTACTTACTTTCATGTCGCCATTTGTTTCCTTGATAGTTATTTTGCTTTATAGACAACTGCAGTATACTAGATCTATACAGACTTGTGGTGTTTGTTGGTGTGCCTCTACTACTAATAATACTACTACTACTACTACTACTACTACTACTACTACTACTAATAATAATAATAATAATAATAATAATAATGTATTTATAAATTGACCATAGACTGTCCATTGGAGGGAAGCCCATAATATTCTGAAGCTGGTGGTCTCTCGCTCTGCAAGTCTGGTCCAGCCGTCATCGCCACAAAGTGACGTTTGCTACGAGGATGTCAGTCGTGTCTGGGACAGGTCGTCTAAGGCCTTGCCTGGGAAAACATTGGACTTCCACTTTGACATATCTGAGGTTAGAGACACCAGATGAGTCCTTTGTATGACATAATTAACTTATTCAGGAGCTGAGGTGGTTTCTCTCTCACAAAAAATGACAGCAATGCACCCAAAACCATTTGGATCCCTTCCTACACTCTTTCAATACTAGTTTTTGTGTTCCTGTTGTGTTTTTCCCCCTGTAGTTTCCAGGGTGTGGTGCACAATGAGATTGGGTGGTCAATTCATCTTTTTTTTTTTTTTTTTTGTTGGGCAAGGAAGCAATTCTTCCCCTTCTGTACAGCTGTACAGCATTTCATTTTTGACCAAACCCCATGAGATTAGCTTGAAAGCTTTAAAGGTAAACACAATTAACCAAGTTGTGCAGAGTGATGGCAAAGATATGGGGTGGCGTAGTGTATGTGTGGGAACTGAACAGGGAGCTATTTGTGTGATGTAGTATGAATGGCAGGAAATGATGTCAGTTCTCGCTGCCGTCCTTTGTATGTGAATCAGTAAGACTCAAAACTGCTTGAGAGCTTACAAGCAGTGCATTGAAGCTTGAGATGCATCAACCAATGTTTGTTTTTGGTATTTTTAGAGTTAACTACAAACAGCTTTGCTTCTGAAAGTAAAACATATTTATTTTAATCATTCCTCCTTTGCGTTATTGTTTTGGAACGAAATAATTAGAAAGTTCAGGCTTTAGAAGAGCAAAGTATTACAAACCGTGCCCACAGTGATACAGTGAACTAGCTGTTGTATTAAATTGATAAGCTACTTACCAATCATACTGGAGCTACTGTATATAATGATGTGACCTCACGGAAGAGGCAGGAGCTACAGTGCCATCATTGCCATGGAGCCTGAGCCACAGATCTGCTGCACAGAGATGACCCTATTCTTCAAACCTCCACTTCTCGTCTGACTCACTGTGACTCCCCCTCTCCACCTCTCCGTCTGTCTGTGTCCGTGCTCATAGACACCTGTGATAGGCCGGCGGTATGATGAGCTGCAGGGCTCTCCGGGGACGGATGGGAAGAACGGAGCCATAGCGGTGACCCGCAGCACCTCCTCGACCTCCTCTGGATCCACCACCAACAACGTTCTGGTTCCGGTCAGCTGGAAGAGGCCACAGTCGTCACAGGTGAGCAACCATTTACCGGTACAGGGTTTTGAAAATCTAAATGTCTGTTTATAAAACATTTTCGTGGCGTTATAATGGAGCTTTCATGTTTCAGATAAGTAATACAATAGATATTTCCCATAGTAGACAGTAGAATGTTAAAGTTGAAGTAGCTATACTTCTGTTTAGCGTTTAACTGCGACGAGGTTCATGTAAGAGCACATTCTTCACATTTGGCTATGATCTCATTTTAGTCCTTTTTTATGAGTCTAATTTCCTCTTCACTTCTACAGAAAAGAACCAGGGAGAAGTTGGTGAATGTATTATCGTTGTGTGGACAAGAAGTTGGACTGACGAAGAATCCCTCCGTAAGACACATGCATGATGTGCTTAGTACTAAACAAGAATAGAAATAATAATAGGTTCTGTGATTTTGGTATTTGGATTTTTGAAGTCTGAAATGTACTTTCTTCTCCCCCTGTAGGTGATTTTCTCCAGTTGTGGGGAGCTGGATCTAATGGAGCACCAGCCTAGCCTGGTTTCCTCTGATGACGGCACCCGTGACCTGGACAACATGGATGACACCACCTCGGAGCAGCAGTTCAGAGTCTTCAGGGACTTTGACTTCCTTGATGTGGAGCTGGAAGATGGAGAGGTGAGACCCCCGTGCACAAACCTGTAGGTTTCAAAAGGCATTGAAAATACAAATCATTAGTCCTCCTCATCGGTTCTTGTCTCACATTGGACAGACATGTATTTTGGAGAATAAAATGGTCAGAATTCTAACACAAAAATTACGACAAGGATACAGGATAATACATAATCTTAAAGTGGCGATAATTGGGCATTTTTGACGCTCGGGGGGTGCACGACTCAATCGATCTGCTCGGGCCGCTCAAAGCGCGATCGGGATCGGCCCTGATCAACATCAAGAATGTTTGATATTTGCTCTGCCCCGCTCCGATTATCCTGTAGTGTATGGTGCTATCAGATTTCAGATTGAAAAAAATCGGCTAGTGTAAGGCCACCTTAAGCGTAATATTATTCACAGATCACAGATTGAGCTTTCCTGTTCAAGAATGCATTCCTCAGAAATGTAATGTAATAATATCTGCCTTATTTGTGTAATGGGCTTTCTTTTTCTGCTTTTTTTCTTTGCCATCTAGGAGCTACAGGTAAGTTCAGTCCTGTTGTAGTGTTCTTAGATGAATGTGGGATTACCACTATTACACAGTGGATTGTTCTGATGTCGGAGTATGATGCTGTGCATGTCATGCGGTATACAGTAATAATGTGCATGTTTGGATGTATCATAAGATGGTAGAGATATTCACTCAATGTTATGTTTTAAATATGCTATTCATGGTATTCCAGCCACAGCCAAAAGTAACACATTTAATAAGATTTAATTTTATGTAAGCATCATTTATTATCTATGTTGGTGGATTTTTATTTTTAAAGCATACAATACATTATCAGTTTATCACATAATGCACATTTCGTCCTTGAGGGGGATGCTTACTTATTGCCTTTAAAGGAAATTACAAATTTATATTATCTACCGGTATTTAAATTTGGCTTAATTTTGTAATATACAAAATTACAAATATATTAAAAAGGAAGGAAACCTATTAAAAAACATATGCCATAAGTATGGCATATACCGTATTATGTCCACCTCTAGTATTTTAATCCAAACATGTTTCAGAAAATGTCACCAATCCAAAGAATGCGAATTGATCAATATGGAAATACTATATAGAGAATAACTGGAAACAGCTGTAGTTGTGGATTAAACATCTCAGATGTGCAATGAGCTCCACCCAGTGGCACAACAGAATCAGTTATTACAATGTCCATTATGCAAATCTTTAACATACAGTATTTAATTGAATGTGTGTAAATAGCATTAAATGTCATATTGTAGGGGTGCCCGCTGGCCAAGTGTTCCAGGGCAGGCGCATGCCACATATAGGCTTTGGCCTGACAGTGCGTTGCGTGTTTGAGTCCCATTTTTGACGACCTTCGCTGCATGTGTCTCCCCTTCTCTCTCCCTCTTTCCTGTCAAAAGGTAGAAAAGCCAAAAACATTACTACTCATCATTCAGTTATAATCAGTTAATCAGTTATCATTACTACTAAGATATACAGTTATAACAAATCTCACAGTGGTTACATGGTAATGACACTTTGTTTTTAAATACAAAAACAAATATACTCACACATGACCAAGGTATAATATTTATTTTATATATAGGGATGTCAAAAGGGAAAAATTGCTTACCAGGCTATTTTCTTTATCTCAGTATATTGAAAAATGCTTACAGTGTATACTGCTACATAAACTGGGACAGGCTGATTGCTCTTCCCATCTTTCTAACACAAAGACAATCCTTGGATCCTGGAACATGATGTCAGCTCTTCTCTTAGAGCCAGCTAAAAATGTCAGATTATCTGGAAATTGCTAGAATCAGCAAGAATACTATACTTTACATTCATCTTTAGACTTTTGTCACACCAAGTTTTAATGGTATGATTCTAAACTTTTGGCCTCAAATATAGTATATGCTTTGATTTTTCTTAAATGTAACATGAGAAAATAAAGTACGGTAGTTAACCCTGTTGTATGCAGTACTTAAACTAAACTTTTGGCCACAAATCTAGTATGATTTTCCTTAGATTTAGCTTAAAGGAAGTATTTAAAAATGCAATCCCCCTTCACAATTTCAGCTGGTCACCAGCACCACCACAGGAAGTATCTATTGTTTTATTTGTCGCATTAAAGCTTTGTGGAATGTGGAACTTAGCTAACATCTCCAGAATCGTGTCCTGATGAAAAGTCAAGGTCCACAAAACCCTCCATGCTTGGTTGGAGTGGGCAATAATAACTCACCCAAGGATTGTACCCTCCCTTGACATGTACAGCATGACTGTGTGTGCAGTTGTATGTGCGCATGTGTGTTTGAGATTATTACTTGCACATGGTCACTCAAGGCTATGCTCTGTTGTAGGGAGAGACTATGGACAACTTCAACTGGGGTGTGCGGAG
Organism: Protomyctophum parallelum; assembly: GCF_964188405.1. NCBI lineage: Eukaryota > Metazoa > Chordata > Actinopteri > Myctophiformes > Myctophidae > Protomyctophum > Protomyctophum parallelum. The sequence continues at coordinate 27,791,925 of NC_139706.1, forward strand.
ACGCTCCATGGACAGTCTGGACCAGAGTGACCCGCTGCCCCTGGATGAAAGCCAGCTGTCCATCAGCATGCCCAGCCTCAACAAGATCACCCTCGAAGACTCTGATGAGTCATCTGAGGAGGATTCTCTCATCGCTAGCCAGATCCTCTCACACTCACAGCTCGTAAGTTCACCACTGGGGAAATATCATTAATGGTATTTAATATACTTCACAACTTAATATTGATTTTAAAACATGGTGAAATTCATTGTTCTTTAGTGAGGCTCTTAAGTTTGATTTTGGCTTTGTATCATTCCAGCACTGATGGTCCACAATTACTATCAGTTTAATGTATGGTGGTGTAAATGTAATAACATAACAAATAACATTTCATTGTTCGCCCTCTGTTGCTTTCTTTGCTTTCAGTCGATGACAACATGTTTGACTTTGTATCTTTTCAGACTCTCAGCATTTCTCCAACGGCAGATATCAATGTCATGGACTCTCTGTCTGCCTCCTTTGATACATCTTCAGCTGACCCATCTGCTCTGAACACCACAAATCCTAGTTTCGAGGTCCAAGTGCCAGAGGACTCGAAGCACCGGGTGAATAAGGGATTCAGAGTGTCTGAGATATTGGGGCCTACTCACTCCTATTCCTATCGCAGTTCTATACTAGAGTTCTTTACTAATGCTGCCAAATAGAACTATTCTGTCGTAACCTTTCTGGAAATTATTTAGATGTTGCATGTGCTACATGTTGTGGTCTCTCTTGGTTATACATCTTATTTTGTGGCTCTTTGACTTTTGTCTGTTTCACCTTATCAGAAACGTGCATGGCCCAGTCTTTGCTAGATCTTTTACTAGTTGCATGTCATAAGAAAACAGAACTAAAACCTGGAAATGGGCATTGCATAATGCTTAGGGGTCTGGGGTGGTTTCTGCAATACTTTAATGGTGGCACGTGTTTTCTATTGGCATCTGTGGGGTTCTTCTTGACAGCAATAGTCTCACTCTCTGTCTATTTAAGGCAATGTGTATACCTATTGCTTATGTGTTGGAGGAGGCTGAAAGCAACAACTAAAATAACTTGGCATGTGGGAGGCTGAGAAAGGTTTACACATTTGCCCGTCCCAAAACATGAGTGTGCGGAGACCATGGTACTGGTCCTCTGCAACAAACTCATTCAGCATTCAATTGACACGGTTTCTGCTCAATAATTTACCAAATTAAACGAAGTACCTCAAGGAGTGTCCATAGTGTCCCGTGGAAAGGTTAGTGTATACATTTTACCCCCAATCATGTACTGTAATACATAAGAAGGTACATATTTTGCATGATGCCTGTGCATTGTTTTGTTTTCTTTCCTGCACACTGACAAAGCATATCTGTCCTTGTTCCTCCATCACAGGCTCACATCTCAGTGTCAACAGAGGATGAGGACACCAATGGCAATGAGGATGACCTCTCTATGACCTCTCTCTCAATTAGTGAACTTCCGCCTGAATTTCATTGCCATGACAGTTTCACTCTGGACATGTCTCATGGTGATGACAGAGGAGAACTAGACTTTGATGGCTGTTTACCCAGGTGTGTGCAGTTATAATCGTATTAGTTGAGCTGTGCCTCATTGCAATTTGCAGACAGTCACAGTGACATGCTATTACACACATACTACAGGTATGTATGTATGTATTCTAATTTCGATTAAATCGATTATTCTGATTAAATACTTAAGCCATATTTGATACATTGTTGTACTGCGTTGTTGCGCAATAGCTGATGTAGTCGAACAATATTGTGTGTGTGTAACACGCTACCAGAAACCCAAAAAGAAAGGCGACGAGCCACATGGCTCAGCTATGCACAGCCCTACTTACATGAAGTGAATTGGAAAGCACAGTGCCATGGATGTCAATGCATTAGCTGTTTTCCCTAATGTCATGTCTCTATGTTGCTCTCAGCCTGGCCGAGGAGGAGAGAGATGACATGATGGAGTGCTGTTCTTCCCCTCCGCCGTCACCGTTCTTCTCTGCCATCCTCGCAGCTTTCCAGCCAGCCGTATGTGACGACGCAGAGGAAGCGTGGCGGAGTCACATCAACCAGCTAGTGTCAGACTCAGATGGATCCTGTGCAGTCTACACCTTCCATGTGTTCTCCTCACTGTTCCAGGTACACAGCAAAATCCTTAGTGCTCATTTAAATCAGAGAGTGTAGTACAAATGACATATATTTTTAATCCTGCATAGGCCTATACTATAGCCATTTATTTGACAGTGGGCCTTGTAAAAATAAATGTAATTGTCCATGAAACAGGGTAAGTGATATTTTATGGTTAAAAGTAAATGGTTTTGTGAAAAGGTCCAAGCTATATATATACACCGTATTCTAAATAGTTAACATTGCTATACAGTGTTTGTTTAGTGACAGGGCTCTCCCAGTCTCTTCCGCTCATTAAAGAAAATGCTTTTTTGGGTGGGTTCAGGTTGCAAAATTCATTCATCAGGAGAGAGTACCAATTCATCGGGTTCAATTTCAGTGTTTCAGTTAAAATGTTGTATGCTTTTCATTGTGTCATCAGTTCCAATTTCACTTTTTGTATTTTGTATTACTTTTATTTTGTATTCTGTATTTCTCTGTAGTTCTCTTTCATGATTGGATAAAATTGGTTGTTACTGAACACTCTGTAGCAATGACTACCATCAGAATATCAGCTTTAACACTTATTTTAACAACAAAATATTACTTACCCTACACCTTTAAGAACATTAGTTGATACTATTTTTCTTAATCTTTTAATGGTATTAGCCTTTCAGAAGAGGTCAAAAGTAGGAAAATTGTGTTCTTGGTGACAGGGGAATGCTTCACAATAAACCTGAAATAATTATAGAACATTAGCCTGGAATTAAGACTGATTCGCTCCGTTCGTATTACTTTTGCTAGCGCTTTTTGCTTCTCACAGTGAGAAAGAAATCCACTGAACGGAGTGAATCAGTCTGGATCCCAGGCTAATAGAACATAGCCTACGTATCTGGGATGGTTTGTGATTAACCAAGACAAACATAGAATGTAATTTTGCTTTGCAGAGTATTCAGAACAAATTTTGCACATTGACCTGTGATGCTGTGAGTTACCTTGGAGATGGACTCAGAGGAATAGGATCAAAGTTTTTGAGGTCATCTCAGATGTTGACATCATGCTCAGAGTGTCCCACTCTCTTCATTGACGCAGACACTGTAAGTAATTTCTGGCCCCCTCTACTGTGTCAGTGAAAGTACAGATGTGAGTAGCAATTATAAAAGGAAAACCTCTTGCTTTTCACAGATCATGTCCTATGGGCTTCTGGAAAAAATGAAATTCAGTGTATTGGAACTTCAGGAGTACCTTGATACTTACAACAACAAAAAGGAGGCCGCTATCTCTGTAAGGAATAACAATACTTTGCTATTGAGTCAAAATGTCACCATTATACAATTTGCTTGAACTATGTGACTATAATAATAGACCTGTACCCTTTACGGGTACAGCAGGATTTTCCGCTGCATTTGCTTTTGTAATGAACATGATGCCACCTCTCTTACATAGTGGTTGAACAACTGCAAGGCAACCTTTCCCAGAAGCACAGAGGGTACGGTGATAACATGCCAACCAGCAGAGCATGAGGACCAGGTAAAGCTTTGTCTATCTATGCTATAACACTCATTATAATATTTAATTATTGTTATATCAAGGGAATATTTATTTAAAATGCAGCCTTAAAATGTATGGCTTAACTGACAGTCGCAATTAATGACTCCGCTAACATACACAAAGCTGTATAAAGTCATGTGATTCTTAGAAAACAGTTGCATACTCAATATTCCATTTCAACTGACCTTTCATACTGTACTTTCTGCCTTTCGAAAACTCTGGTACTGTAGTTCTGTGAGTGATACTTCTCTATTTTCTTTCAATATTTGAAACTCAAGTTTCTGGGCAACCCTTGGTTGCAACACCTCACATTGATTCTCTCATTCCAGCGAGCATTGTTGTCATTCTGCTGGGCATTGGACATGTCTTAAGTTGCGTTAATTCCAGCAGTAAACATTTACACTCACTTGCTATTAGGAAAGAAAACTCAAACCTATACCGGTGTATATATATGTGTGTAAACATATATGTATGTGTAAACAATGTAAGCATTATAATAAACTAAAACCTGGCCCTCATAAAGCTGATATCAAACAACATTGCAGGTCAAGAGACTCAAACCAAAGTGAGTGCATTTGTGCTGATAAAAAGGCAAAGTTTATTTGCTTGGCTTTTTAATGACTCATTGGGACACGCAGCCTTCCTTTCAGTTATTTACACCTACTTGAGCAGTATTTTCTCTCTCTGCATGTGTTATACGCCCTATATAAATATTGCTCACCACGATCGGATACAGGAACACAGGGGGTACCGAAACATTGTTTTCACCTCAATGTTAAATTGTTTTTTTCCCCCAATTTTTTAAAAATAAATAAATATAATTTGGGTTTGAAGCAATGTGATGTATTCAGGATTTGAACATGCATCCATATAATAGATAAACTGTGAGGCATGCTTCACAAACATGCATCATTTTCAGACCTAACTTTACCAATCAAATCTTACATTTTTAGAAATTGTATAAATGTTCAAGCTAATTCAAATCATGAATACTTTACAGACCATATTCCAAATTCTTCTTTTTGAGGACCTATTATTGAGGTGCCCACAATGTTTTGGTTGCCCACTCTTCCAAGCTCTAACTGCTAAGGGATGCATTGCTGCAATGCTGCTAAGGGATGCACTGCATGCCAAATCTTTGATTCCCTGTTTCCCTCTCACCCGTTTTCTATCTTATAACATGCTTGCTTTGTAGCAAATGGAATCTTTGGCAGTAAGTTAAAAATGGCTTATTCCTCTTCAGTCTATTTGGTCATATATTTTATTTATAATCTTGTGTCTTGTGCAGAGTTGTTGCAGGATGTCAGTCCCAGCCCCCTGTGTTTTCTTGTACTGTATTTACGTGAGTAGTTGAGTGAGTAGTGTGTGAATGGTGAAATCTAACCCCTTTTGCTCTGCATTTTCAGCAGCTGGAGCTCTGTCAACGACTCTACAAACTCCACTTTCAGCTATTGCTGCTTTTTCAATCCTATTGTAAGCTGATTGGACAAGTCCATGCTATAAACTCTATTCCTGAGGTAGGTGCATGTTCCATGTTACGACCTGCTTAAACCACTTAATCCTGATTTATAAATTATTGTATGGCATGTAGTAAATAATGAAATCACAGAGCAACACCGCTCAAACATAGACTTTTTTTTGTTATTTCTAGATTTCACGCATGTATTAATTTTCTCCATAGTCAATATTAGTCCATAGTCATTTAACCATTACCGAACTTTCCTGAATATTTGAGTCATTGGATATTTATCCAATGAAACCAAAGTATGTGATCTCATGGATGTTTGACATTTTGTGCATAAATTGTATTTTCTCTTGGGACTATTGTCAGACATATTTTGAATAATAATAATAATAATATTTTAAGTATACCATTATACCAGTATACACTGCCAGTATGGTCCTTTAAGGATTATGTGGATGTCTCTCTCTTCTACTATTAGCTGATGAATATGTCCAGAGAGCTCAATGACCTAAAGGAAGGTCTACGGGTTGCTGTAAATAGTGACGACCTTGCTGCCCAGGAAAGTTCCTACTCTGATCCCACCTTCAGCAATTCCGAGGTTGCTGTGCAGGCCATCTTGGAAGATCTGAAAAACAATGAGTTCTTCGCGGCCATCCGCTACATTCGTGAATGCAGGTAAACTCTTCATTGTCTATTGCATGGTGTCTGTTTCACTCTCAGCGGTTCCCAAGCTTTTATGGATCAGGGGCAGGGCCTACTTGAAAATCTTAAAATAGTGTGCAACCCACCAATCTGGCCACTTAAAAAAATATAAATAATATATATATATATACGGTATTAAAAAATGTTCATACATCTTTTAATTACTTGCGCAAGCAGAGCGCGTAAGTACTGTAATCGGCTGGGTATGTCGGTGTTGTCCACCGGCCAATAGGGGACCACCATTCTTGATGTAGAATGGTGGTCCCTTATTGGCTGTTGATGGTGACGTAACTAAGGTTGGTATATAAGGTAAATAATGGGTCTAAAGGATTTAGAACAGCAGTTGTAATAGACATTAGTTAGTAGCAGCTCGACAGACTGCATTTCTAGTTCTAAATGTTATATCATCATAATTTTAATCTGAGTGTTTTGCCAATTATTTGGGGGCCCACTTGCAATATTTTCACTGCTCACCAGTGCCGGCCCACAGATTGAGAACCACTGCTCTAGTCTACATGAATAAATAAGTTACTTGACCTTTTTCTGTGCAGAACAATATGGCCCAATGACATCTTCGGCACTCCTTCTGAGGATGAGATCCAGACATTACTAAACATCTACTTCAGACATCAAACCTTGGGTCAGACGGGAACCTTTGCTCTGGTGGGCTCACAGCAGGATCTTACAGAGATCTGTATCAAATTAATGGAACTCAATGGAGAGATTCGGGATATGATCAGACGGGCCCAGGGCTACCGGGCCATCACAACGTTCCTCCCAGACTCCAGTGTGTCCGGAATAAGTCTTTGACGGAAGGCTTGCAGGTTGCAACTCCACTCCCTCCATAGCCATGCTTCCTGTTTTGGGGACCTGCTGTCATCATAGTGTTTACCAAGCACTCTGCTCTCTCCTCTGGGACCGGGGAAACAAACTCCTCTTTCTGTTTTTACTCAGAGTAAATATGTTTAACAATGTCATATATTCAGATCTTCAGATGAGCAGGAATACTGTTGGAGTGAACAACAGAATTTGCTATTGCAAAGAAATGGGGGGCTGTTATTGCACTAATAATAGATGTCACAAGCGGCCACTGCCTACTGAGGTCAATATCTTTCACCTTTAACAAATGACAGACCTAAGTTAAGTTATTTTGCTTTTGCTTTGATAAAGTGTGTGTGTGTGTGTGTGTGTGTGTGTGTGTGTGTGTGTGTGTGTGTGTGTGTGTGTGTGTGTGGGGAGGGGGGCGGGGGGTGAATTAATCGAAGAGCCAAGACTTATAGACGGGGTCCTGGAACATGTGAAAGATTCTTCTTCTTCTTGTTTCGTCTAATTCCCATCAGGGCTTGCCACAATGGATCATCTGTTTCCATCTGTTGGAATATACGAGAGATACCAGGTTAAAATGATTATCATCAGTGAAGCTCGTCAATGGCAGGAACCCCCCTTTTTCATCCTGTTCCTTGTGTCCAAAATGTTGGCTATTTGGAGTATTTTGAATATGCACTGTGTTACATTTTGTCACAGGTTCAAAATAAATTTGCAAGGTGTTGTGTTTACAAGTGACATTGATCCCATAACCAGGAGGGACGAGTACATAGTAATTGGCTATTTGGTTGTTAAACAACTGCTAGGCCTAATTGAATATACATTTAGGATAATTTATGTTTCTACTACTTTAAGGCGGCAAGTCCTGCTCAGTATACATGTAAGCTAAAATGCAAAAGAATATGCAATTGTTGCATTTTAAACAATAATGCTTAACAGTAAGACAAAATAACAATATTATTAAAAACACTCATACTCTGCATTTATGAGTACTCAAACAATAAGCACTCTTTCTCTGCCATGAAAAGGTGATATCAGTGCAACCCTATTTTTATATGTGTCTAATATTAATATGGGGCCCAGGTGTCAGGTGGCCCAGGATCTTTTGCCGTGCGCCTGACTGTTGATGATTTGATTGTTTTGATTGTTAAGGGAAAATGTGCAATGCTTTTTACTCCATCACAGAAGAATGTCATGTGTTTTTGGCTAAAAGTGGAAATTCTTAGTACAGGAAAAGGGAGGCTTCATTGCTAGTGTGTGTGTGTGTGTGTGTGTGTGTGTGTGTGTGTGTGTGTGTGTGTGTGTGTGTGTGTGTGTGTGTGTGTGTGTGTGTGTGTGTGTGTGTGTGTGTGTGTGTGTGTGTGTGTGTGTGTGTGTGTGTGTGTGTGTGTGTGTGCGTGCGCGTGTGCGTGTGTGTGTGAATGTGACAACCATAATGGAGAAATTAATTTATGGATAGTGATCCTCACACATTCATCTACTTTGACATGCTGCAAATCTACTGTAATATCTCATCAACTTAAATGCCGCTGTGTGGGTTATCTGTTACTGAAAATAATCTTACTGTACCTCTACTGTGTAGCAATTAGAAAATAGAATTATTTATATTATTTGCATAAGATTACCATGCTTTACATTTTTTTCCATCTGTCAAAAATGCCAAGCATGAATATTTTATGTATTATAAAGTGTATAAGTCATATTTATGAATATATATATATAATAAATTATTATAATGGAAGATTGTATATAGAGCAGTGGGGGCTTTGCTTGTTTATTGTTATGATTTGTATGATGTGTACAACTTTATCTGCTTGTAGAATGAAGGAAATACATGTGTAAAGCTTCCATAGAAACAGAGTTGATATAGCCTTTCACCTTGTAATTGTAAATACTATTGCCTTTTCAATGTGCTGTACTTTAGTGTTATGTACACTTCTGTAACAATAAAGAAATATACTACATTTGTTAAATGCAGTTTCCACATGGCATTCCTGAGCATGACATGTTTAATTCTAATAGGGTGGCTCATGGGTAGAGTTGCTGGATTTCCAGTTTGAACCCGGGGCTCCCCCAGGGTGTCGAAGTGTCCTTGAGCAAGACTTGAAGTTTTGAACCCCTAATTGCTCCTGATGTGCTGATTGGTGCCTTGCATGGTTTGCGCCGACATCAGTGTATGAATGTGTGTGTGAATGGGTGAATGTAATGCATGTAAAGCGCCTTGGATAAAGGCGCTATATAAATGCACCATTTAATATAAAATGTTTATGTGCATTTATAAGTATAGAGAGAGTTTTCCACGTTCCGTGTTTGTTCAGTAACGTGCCTCCCGGTCTCTCCAGCTCTTTTTGTCAGGATAAATTGGTACTGATTAGATTCAATTGGCACAAAAAAAACCCTAAACCTGTATTGTTGTATCGTGTCTTTTGCTTTGGCAATGTAAATGTTTTCTCATGCCAATAAAGTCCTTTGAATTTAATTGAATAATAATAATAATAATAATAAACTTTATTTGTATAGCACTTTTCATACATAGAATGCAGCTCAAAGTGCTTCACAGGGCAGGACACAAAAATAAAATACAATAAAACACAAGTAGTTAAAATGATAGAACAATAGCAGAGAACAAAACCGAATATAAGAACATAAAATAAATAAAAACACATAAAAAAATAAAAAATAAAAAAACTCAACTAAAAGCAAGGGTGAAGAGGTGAGTCTTGAGTTGAGATTTAAAAATGTCTACAGAGGGTGCGTGTCTGAGCTCGAATGGAAGTTTATTCCAGGCTGTTGGGCCATAGAAGCAAAAAGCTGAATAGGTGTTAGAAAAGGTTAATCATCAAGATTTTACATTGTCAGGTCTTCTAGGAAAAGCAGCAGGCAAAGTCTACCATTATATTATTAAGTACATAAGAACTACCCACTTAGTGAATAGAATATAGGAGTTTTGGTTTCATTTTATTGGTTTGCTGTGCAAATCCCTAGTACTACACAGTCCAGTTGGTGGCGGTAATGCACCGTGAAAGGTATGCCAACCGCCAAAAAACCTGAAAGAAGAAGAAGAAGAAGAAGAAGAAGAAGAAGAAGAAGAAGAAGAAGAAAGCGCGAGGATTTGTTTAATGTATTTTAGTAGCGCAGCCGCTAGAAAGCTAACAGAGGTTGTTGCAACCGGGTAAACAGAAAAATACATCATATTTTACTCTGTTGATCCTTTCTGTAATCCAATGCAGGCACGACAGGAGACAATTATTCCACCACGGTATGTGAAAGCAATTTCACAGCGATCTAGTTTTGACTGTCACTCTTAATAATGTACAGTGACTCCAGTGAAGTGTAATGTAGCAGAGCAATGTTGCATGCTCCGTTTGGAAGTTGACTTGGAACCTCAATATCTACGCTTTAGTAGGCTATATCTCATCTCGGAGCTAAAGCGCGTGTTGT